>NW_006408572.1:12509759-12512050 GCF_000296735.1 Chrysochloris asiatica
TGACTGATCTGGATATGTTCTTTTTGACAATGAATGCAACATCATTCCTCTTCAATTTGTCATTCCCGGCATAGTACCATGTTGCTGTCAGATTCAAAATAGCCAATACAATCCATTTCAGCTCAGTAATGCCTAAGGTATCAATGTTTATGCATTCCATTTAGTTTTTTACAATTTCCAATTTTCCTGGGTTCGTACTTTGTACATTCCATGTTCCGATTATTAATGGATGTTTACAGCTGTTTCTAAGGAGCTCTGGTAGTGTAGTGGTTATGAATCGGGCTGTGAACCTTGAGGTCAGCAGTTTGAAACTACCAGCTATTCTGCAGAAGAAAGATGAGGCTTTCTGCTCCTGTAAAGATTTATAGCCTTGGAAACCCTGTACAGGGTTGCTATGAGTCGGAACCAACTCCACTGCACATAACCAGCAACACAGCTGTTTCTCTTCATTTTGAGTTGTGTCTCATCAGCAAATGAAGGTCCCACGGGCTTTTACTCCATTCATGTCATCACGGTCAACTCTACTTTGAGGAGGCAGCTCTTCCCCAGTCGCATTTTGAGTGCCTTCTAACCCTAGGGGCTCATTTTCTGGCACTATATCTGACAGTGTTTCTCTGTTGTTCATAAGGTTTTCAGTGACTAAATATTCAGAAGTAGTTCATCACTCCTTCTTCCTAGTCTGTCTTTGTCTGGAAGCTCATCTGAAACCTGTCCACCATGGGTGACTCTGCTGGTATTTAAAATAATGGTGGCATAGCTGTCAGAATCACAGCAACTCAAATAAATTCAGACTCATAGCAACCCTATATAAGGTTTCCGAGACTATAAATTTTTACGGTAGCAGAAAGCCTCATTTTTCTCTTGTGGAGTGGCTGGTGGGTTTTGAATTGCTAGACTTTTGGTTAGCAGTCCAGTGCTTATCTTACAGCTTCACCAGGGTTCTTTCTTCTGGTCCTGTTGTTGTAAAATGCCATCACATTTGTTCCGACTCACAATGACTCTATCTGACTCTAAGCCTCCTTACACCTTGCTATTAGGGTTCATTTTAACGTATTTGTGCTGGACAGCAATGATGAAGAAGGCATGCAATATGATTTTCCTTTCTAGGGATGTCATTGGGCTCTGCAGTCTCTTTGGGAGAACCGTAGATGGATGGATGGATGGATGGATGGATGGATGGATGGATGGATGGATGAGTAGCTAAATGGATGTGTGGGTAGATGGATATACAGATACAGTTAACATATTTCTAGATGAACATTCTGAACAGAAAGAATATGGGGAGATTCTGCTGGAGTGATAAAACTCATGAAAGAAATTGTGTTTGCATTTCATGGATTGTTTTTGGTTGCATTTACTGCGTTGTCATTTTGTGTACGCGTCTTACAACCTCAGCTACAAAGAAGATAATAGCGCTTAGAATAGGCTTTAATTAATTTATGGCCATGTTCTCTGATTCAAACTCAGATAAATGCTCTTTAGATACCTTCAGTGCCATCTGGTTCCGCTTGTTCCTCACGCTGCTTTTGTTTGAATTTCATGTTTCCATAATGCATCACTGCCCCTGTGAGCTTATAGATGGATACTTTCTCTTCAGGAGTAAATCCCAAGATGTCAATGGCACTCTGCCAAGAGAGATTGTAGAACAAAAGTTAGCGTAATAGAAACTAAGTTATTTAGGAGAATTTATACTGTATCCTAAGGTAACCACATCTACGTTAGATTACCTTTGCCATTCCCCTAAACAATGGATTACTTAAAAGTATGTGTGTGTGTGACTTACATCAGTGGCCATCAGCTCTTCTTGGTCATCAATGCTGGGGACAGTGATCTCTCCCTGACTGACGAAGGCATAGTCATATGGGTTGGTGGTGATCAGGAGCATTTCTGGGTACACAGAAGTCAGAGTGTTTTATGTTTTGCATTAGAAATTGTTAATAAAAATGTTAATTTCCACCTATGAATTTAAGTTCATGCTTACCAATTAGATCTGGCTTTTTATTGGAAGTTATCTGATAAAAAATATGGTAGCTTCTTTCTGCCTTTAGCTGGAAAGTAACTCTAGACTTTTCTAGAAGATCTGAAAAGAGAGGTAGGGAGTCAATTAGAACAATATCTATGTTACCTAGATAGTAAACGAGCCTCAGCATCTCTGGCCAAAATTGAGGGTGTTATATTTGTTGTGTTGTCATTGTTATGTGCTGTGGAGTTGGTTCCAACTCATAGTGACCCTGTACAGGGTTTCTGAGGCTGTAAATCTTTACAGGAGCAGAAAGCCTCATCTTTCTCCC
>NW_006408572.1:12512173-12527790 GCF_000296735.1 Chrysochloris asiatica
CATCTTGATCCCCTTTGGTGCTACATATTGAAGATCTATATGACAATTGCCCATGGTCTCACTCTCTAAGAGCAGAGGTTAAAGCATTACTGCTGTAGGACAAATTAGCTTTTCATATTGGAGAGCCATGACCTCTGCATTATAATTGATCTCTAACAATTCCCTCTTGTTTCACTTTAAACTCACTCTGTGATGGAGAGAGTACCTTGGCCCCTTCTATTAAGGTTCAGATAAAGAGTAGATTACACAGATGTTTTGTGAAGCCATAGGTAACTAATGGTAACCTATAGGTATCCCCTGTGTCTCTGTGTTGTCTTGAGTGGTGGGGGTGGGGGTGGGGGAATCATGCTTCGGAGTCAGGAATTGCTCTGGAATGTGCTCTAGAACCATCCATTTGAGGCTGAGGTAATTTAGCACACACTGGCTCTACCTAAGTCTAACCTTAGCCCACAGGCAACACTGGCAGCAGACCCCTATTGGACAAACTGTGCAGAGCAAGTCTTGCAGAATCCCTGCATATGAAATCACTTATTTCTCTGTTTTGATTTTCAATGATCCTGTCACTCACATGTTTCAATATCAGCAGAAGCCAGCTTCCCCGTAGTACCAAAGTGGATTCTAATGAATTTACCCTTGGAAAGAGAAAGATGATTAAGAATATATCTATAAAATGAAGCTCACAGGAGAAATATGATTTATAGTAATTCAGATACGGCTTTTCTGGCACCTAAGGATGGAGAAGAGTCCTCTGTGACTTACGAAGCGTGAGGAGTTGTCGTTCCTCACAGTTTTGGCATTGCCAAAAGCCTCTAGGAGGGGGTTGGCACTGATGATTTGATCTTCCAGAGTCCCCTGCAAATGAAAGGGCAGTCCTCACATCTGGGCTCCAGACTCCCTGAGAACCCTCCCAGAGTCTGGATTCTAACTGTAGCTATCAGACCCACCTGCATTTTGCCAGGTTCCTCTTTCTTCTTTTCTCCAGTAACTGCAATTGTTGCAAAGTACTGGATGACACGCTTGGTGTTCACCGTCTTCCCTGCCCCGGATTCTCCGCTGTCCAAGAGAAACCAGAGAAGCGGTTCAGAACCACAACCCATGTTGTCGTGGTTGAAAATAATCTCCACAAACCAGAGCAGTAAAACAAAGTCACGTACGTGATCAGGATGGACTGGTTCTCACGATCTATGAAAGAGAAGCCGTGAGCGCTCGTTAAAAAAGGAATAACATTCAACAGGAAGATTACGTCATGGGTTCAGATCACACAACATGTCTTCTTTTGAAAATGTGGAAGATGACGCCCATGATGTTGGTTTTATGTATAGCCCCCTAAATAGTCACTTTTCTCCATGAATACAATTTGTGAAAGTGAGAGCAAAGACGTACTGAGTATTCTTTGTGTTTTGTGTTAAGTTTTGCCATGGAAAAATTCAAACATATTCAAGGATAGAGAGAATAATAGAATGAACTCCCATATAGCCACATATCATACAAGGTTAATGATTATTGACATATGGACGATTTTATTTCCATCCTAATTCCATTGGATGATTTCAAAGAAATTCATATGTAAAAACTTCAGTAAGAATCATAAAATTTTGAAGTTACAACGGATCTGAGAAAATGAGTAGGTAAACTCTTTAATTAACAGAAAAACTGAGCAATGTTTCTAATATTAATTGTTGAAGTCAAAGATATTCAGATCTTAGCTTTCAATTTATGTATTTTTCTACTATCTGGCCTCCTCCTAGCTCTTAATATTGTTTTTATTTTATGGTGAATTGGGTGAAGGTTTACAGAGCAGATCGGTTTTCCATTCAACAATTCATACACATTTTGTTTCATGTCATTGATTTTAATCTCCACACTATAACATCACTTATCCTACTTTCTCCTTGTGTTTGTCCATTTCCATTCATTCTTTTTTCCTAACCATTCTGAATGTTGCTTTAATCTCAAATGGTTGATTGTTTTAAGGTATACATACCTCTCCAGTATAATTTTTTCCCTTATAGACCTGTCTGTGGTTTGACTGAGATTTGATCAATGGGAGTGTTTAGTTCTGTTAAATATAGGGCCTCTAGGGATCAGAACTGACTTGATGGCACCTAACAATAACAATATTTGTGAGCGATAAGTATCCTTGAATTTGGAGCATCTCCAAAGCCTGGAAAAATGAGAATCTTGGTTAGAGGTATGTGAGTGTATGTACATAGTATTATAAATAAAGCTGGTGAATTTTAAAAAGTCTGAAATAAGCCAGCTTTGGGATAATTTCTGGGCTATAGCTAGCTTCTGTTGACCAGCCAAAGCACAGTTACTGGCATGGAATCCTTGTAGAAATGCTGGCCAATTCCTAATGGAAGATTTCTATTTTAACACTTTCTCTTCTCTTTCAAAAAGACAATTTAAAAACAAGTACAGCAAAATAAACAAAAACAAAATACAAAGTTCAGTTTCCAGAACCTTATGGAACAAAAATAAATTAAAGATTTTAGAACACTTCTAAAAGCAATGCATTTGTTAAGAGAAAGGTTTTTAATGTTGTATCAAAGCTCCTTGTTTATGTTTTGATGAAGCAATAACAGATTTTGATACATTTAAAAGTATTTTCAAAGGAATACTTAAAAACATTCCGTTCTAATTGGAAAATACTTCAAAAGCTATAGGAGGAAAATCAGAGTTCATTCTCCACTCATTATTTCCCCTTAAATACTAACTAGTTCTGAGTTGGTACTGACTTTGACAGTACTTATTGTTAACAACATGTTGTTAAGTACCTTCAAAGTCAGTACCAACTCAGAACCGGGTTTCTGAGGAGTGGCTGGTGAACTTGAACAGCCAACCTTGTGGTTCAAACTAACCTTGTGGTCCAGTGCTTATCCTACATTACCACAACAGGACTCCAGTGATATTAGCAGTGTCATTCAAAGGCTAAGAATTCATTATATTTTCTAGTTAATACTTGATAACTATCTCCCTTGTTTGCTAGGTATGTGAATATTTTTTAAATTTTTATTTGAACTTTTTTTATATCCAAATTGGCAACTCAAAACTATGAAACAATAAGGAGGCTTCCCAAAGTTCATGGAAAAATTCCATTATCTTTTAGTCCCATTTTTCCATAAACTTTTGGAAGCCTGCTTATGTAACTTTATGGTGGTGATTGTGTGCTGTAGAGTCAGTGCTGACTCATAATGACCCTATATAGTGTTTCCGAGGCTCTACATCTTTACAGGATCAGAACACCTCATATTTCTCATGTTGCTGCTGGTGAATTCAAACTGCTGATGTTTTGGTTAGTAGTTCAACGTGTACCACTACGCACGCCACCAGGGCCCCTTGCATAACTTCATGTGGTGGTTGTGTGCCGTGGAGTTGGTTTAGATGCATAGCAACCCTGTATAGCATTTCCGAGGTTATAAATCTTTACAGGAGCAGAAAGCTTCATCTTTCACTCACTGAGTGGCTGGTGGATTCGAACTTCTGACCTTGAAGTTAGCAGCCTAACGTGTAGCCCACTAGGCCATCAGGGCTCCTGTATAGCTTTATTGTTGTTGTTATGTACCATCGAGTTGATTCTAACTTGTAGTGACCCTGTATAGGATTTCCAAGGGGCAGCTGGTGGGTTTGAACCGCCAACCTTGCAGTTCAGACTGACCTTGAGTCCAGCGCATTAACCCACAGCGCTACACCAGGACTCTGTATAGCTTATGTTGTTGTTGTTAAGTGCCATCGAATCGATTCTGACCCATTGCTACCCTGTATAAGGTTTCCAAGGAGCAGTTAGTGAGCTAGAACCATAGACCTTGTGGTTCAAACGACTTTGCAACCTGACCAGGACACCTTATACACACACTGTTATACACACACTGTTATATACACTGTTATATACACACTGTTATTGTGCCAACAGACTAGCTGTTGTTACTTATGTCTCTGCTTGTCTGTAAGATGGAGATGGCTGTAGGGAAAAAACATATGACATCACAGCTCTGAAAGTTCTTTGGAAACAGTGAAGGCTCATGTGACAGGAATATGCTCTGCCAATCTAGACCCCCAAAAGTTTCTTCATTAAAGATTCTATTTACACATTTCTCTAAATGGATGCAACATTGACTCACCAGTCAGCATGAACTGATAGGCATTGTCAGAGATGGAGAAGATGTGGGGCGGAGCCTCCTGGCGCTTTTTGCCTCGGTAGGCTCCCACCACCTCGGGGTTGTACACCGGCAGCCACTTGTAGGGGTTGACGGTGACGCAGAAGAGACCTGAGTAGGTCTGGGAAAATCAGAAAATTCATCATTAGATCTTGTTTGTACTCAGGGGTAAACAAATAGAAAGATGTTTAAAGGCACTCACGTAGATCATCCAGGCTGCGTAGCGCTCTTTGAGGTTGTACAGCACTCCAGGCTCGTGCAGGTGGGTCATCATGGCCATGTCCTCGATCTTGTCATATTTGGGAGGGTTCATGGGGAAAACTTGGTCTTCCCTGACAGTTAGAGTCTGGCAAGGAAAGATTCCAATTTGTCTTACTGTTTGAAGGTGACATTTATGTTTGTCTGTCTACTTTGGTTATAAACTATAGCTATAGACACCTTCCATTATAACACTCAGTGTTGTTGTTTTTTAAATAAAGACATGAAAACATTCATTTTAGTGTTTGGTACTAAGAAAATTTGTTTAGTATGAAGAAAACCAAAACAGAATAGACCTTTTTTTCCCCCCCACATTTTTTTCTTCTATGTCAAATAAAATTATTCATGCTTTATATCTTTTTACTTTAATAGGTTGAAAGTTTTATTTTTCTTTGCTGTTTATTACAAGAAACTTCAATTTTGGAGGGGAAACACATCATTTAATCACTCAAAGATTCTTTGGGTAGGAAAATCTAGTTTTTATTTCTCTGAAGTTTTAGAATTTCAACTGGGAAATGAGGCATTGAAAGGAACCAGTGAAGGGTGGTTCTAATGGACAAAGTCCTATGGATGGTGGGGAAGGAGAAAAATGAGGTTACTGCTGAGAAATTCTATGGCCTTCCAAATTTAATGCCTATAAATTGAGCAGAAAGCTGTTTGTATGGGTAATTGTTGTGCGCTGTTGAGTCAGTTCCCACTCATGTTATTGTTAAGTGTCATCGAGTCCATTCTGACCCATAGCAACCCTGTATGTGTTTCTGAGGAGCAGCTGGTGAGCTTGAAAACGGCCAACCCTGCAATTCAAAACGCTTTGCAGTCTGGCGCATTAATCCACAACGCCACATTGGGGAGGGGCCAGAATCACCCCTGAATTAGGCTCAGTATTTAGCACATTGTTGGTACAATACTTGCAACTTTTAAAACAATCAGTAGGGTTTCTGAGTATGGTTGGTGGGCTTGAACTGCCCATTTTGTGGTTACCAGTCCAGTGCTTATCCTGCAGTGCCACACCACAGCGCAACGGACCTACGGGCAATAGACTTAGAGATCCCAAAGAACTAAGGTTTCCACTCTTGAATTGAGGAGATAGAGAAGTAAAATGGAAGTATTCTTCTATTTTACTTACTGCTCCACCTTCAGTCTTTACAGTTACTTTCCCTCCTTCCTTGCTTTGTACAGTGCTCTTCACGTAGGATTCCTTGGGCTCCGCCACAAAGACAGATGTTTTAGCATCAAAAGGCTTATTTTGTGCCTCAATTCGCTCCTTTTCAGATTTTCGGAGGTAAGGAGCAGCTTCGCCATAAACGGCCATCTCAGCGTCTGAACTGCCACTCATGGCTGAGATTTATTTAGCAGACGATTCTACCTAGAAGGAGAAAGCGGGGAGAAGGCAAACTAGAAATCAGAAGTTAAACATGTGAGTAGTATACAAAATGAAAGACATGAGGAAGCACCCTTAACATAGGATGTAACTATTCTTCTAGTTGGGTTTAGTTTGGAATGAGATTGTAATTTGAAGCTTCACTTTTAACACCTTGCAAATTTCCTTCCTCAATAACATAGCTTGATCCTTAGGGCTAGTGCACCCACAATTGGATTAGAATGAATCCTTGCATACTTTTAATCTCTAAATTAACAACAGTATCTATAACCAAAACTGTTGATGGGTTGCTTTATAGCAATTGTCATCTCCTTCTGGATAATGTTTGCATCTTCCATATGTTAAGAAAATCATTAGACAATTCATTTGAACAAGAAGAAAAGCCTGTCTTATTCAAATGAAGGTTGAGACTTTCAAAGCTATAAAAAAAAATTTCTTTTCCTCCTAGATGGCCATTCTCCCTCATAAACCAAATATTTAAAAAAATTATTTTAACATCTGTTTTATATTGATATTAGGTGTCACATCTCTCAGTGAGTCATTAAAAGAATGACATACTAAATTTTTTAGCATTCTGGATTTTTTTTTTGTCATTTGGTTTTTTACCAAGAGACTGAGCATTGCCTTAACTTCAAAATCTCTTTTGACATGAGCCATGTCAGCTGTCAGTTAGAAGATCTAACTATAGAGAAATGAGAGCTTCAGCATGAAGAAGGCCCTTCTTCCCACATAAAAATGTCAAGGGCTTCTTTTCTTATCATCCAGTAAAGAAAGAAAAAAGATTAAAGAATTTATCACATGCATGTAAAACATCATTATCTGATTCATAGACGTGCCTCTGTAATGGTAGTATGTTAGATTGGCTGAAGTGTCCCTTTGTTTTTGGGTAGTAAATTACTTGGGGAAGGGTCAGAATTACCCCCTGAATTAGGCCCAGTATTTAGCACGTTGTTGGTACAATACTTGCAACTTTTACAACAATCAATAGTAAATCTTTCGCATAACAAACAACAGCAAATAATCATAAACTAGTTAAAAAGTTATGGCTTTAACAAGATATATGTTTGTGTCTACATTTTTAGATAAAAATTTCCAAGATGTTTAAAAACTATTTGTAAAATATCTAAGTAATCAATGCTTCTGAGTAGAGAGGTTAGTCTGGAATAGTTTTCTGCCACTGGACAGTTTTCTAAGCCCAGTTTGGGACTCACTGTCCACATTCATTCTGTCCAAAATGGCCCTTTAATCCTTCAACTCAAATGAGGTTTCTGAGAATAAGACATGTTGAAAAAATGTCTTTTCCAGCACTTATAAGCAGTCATTCGGAAACACTATATGCTTATAAATAAGAATTTTTGAATAAGAATTGCTCACAACTTCATTACACTAAATCCCCTATGTCATCAATAAATAATAAAGCCATCTTGCCTCTAGTGTTGTAGATGAAAATGCAGATTCAAAGTGTCCAACACTGTAAAATAACAAGTGTATTATTAGCAAAGGCTCTAAAATTCCAATGATAATAGTTACAGAATTAAAATCTGCCTGATTTAAAGGTAGGTTTCATGAAAATCAAAATCAAAGCTGAGGGCAACAGTTTCATGCTTGCAGAGATAGTTTTGAACCAAGCCTTTCAGTCCCCTAGGACTTTCAAGTCCCAAAGCCCCCATCACTTACCTCCTGGCTCTTGGTGGAGATGAGGCACAAGAGTGGGTTGTGCTTATATAGGAACTAATGTGCTGATGTTGCAGCTAACTCCTCTTTGTTAGGGCAAAACACTTGGCAACATGAACCCTCAGCATAATTTGTACTGACATTTGTCATGTTTGGATATAATTAGAAGTATTCATATCATTTTGAGTATGTGAACCAATCTCCTATAAATAATTTGGCAAGGGTCAATCTGCCATCAGAGAATGCTTTCTAGTATGCTGGAAAGGTAATCTTTGACAGTGCCTGGTGGGGCCTCAAAGGACGTTAATAAGAGCTATATTCGATTTGGCAAACTCTTTCAGGCATGCCGGTGATCAGAGACTGAGACTCATTGCTGTCAGGGCCCATTGCCACTTTTCCTTTTTGGTTACTGCAGGAATCTCCTTTGCATTCCCTTGGACCACTGCCAAAGCTCACTCTTGGAGTGTGAGCTTGGGCAGCAGATTTGCTGTGAGAATACTATCTCCACTGAGTCTCTACCATGGGCTTAATGCCCACACACCTAAGACTGGAAACCATGATTATTTTATTATAAAATAATATGTGTTCATTGTATTAAAATGCAAATACAGGTCAGCAAAGAGAAAAATATTGTACAAGGCAATATCCAGAGATAAGTGGATTATGTAAATGGGATCATACTATCCCATTTACATATGCTTGTAATTTTCATTCATGGAGTGGTGAGTATCTATGCTTGTCATGTGAGATCGGGGTTTGATTCCCCAATGGAGAGGCAAGTGCCCTTTGAAATCCTAGTGTGGCATTGTAGGATAAGCAGTAGACGGTTGACCACAAGGTCAGTGGTTCAAATCCATCAGCTGTTCCTTGGAAATACAGGGTCACTATGAGTCGGAACCAACTCCACAGCACTTAATCATAGGTAATTTCCCATACCATTACTGCAATTTAAACCCATATTCTTTAAACAAATTACATATATTATGACCGTTCTTTCTAAATTAAAGCATTTCCTTTTTTAAAGGAATTATGAAGTCAGGGGAGGTCAGACACTACCCCATTGTGCTTTTACAGATCCCCAGTGATGCCTGAAACTATGGATGTTGTTGTTGTTAACTGCCATCGAGTCGGTTTTGACTCATAGCGACCCTGTATAGGGTTTCTGAGGAGCAGTGAGCTTGAACCACCAACCTTGCAGTTCAAACGGTTTTGCAGTCTGGTGCATTAACCCACAGCACCACACCAGGCTATATATATATAGTGTTTTTTCCTATTCCGACTTACAGTTAGCAGTCCAGTCTTATCCTACCGCCATCAAGCATCGAGTCAGTTCTAACTCACAGTGACCCTGCATAGGGTTTTCAAGGAGAGACTGGTGGTTTTGAACTACCAACCTCATGGTTAACAGTCCAGTGCTAATCCTACAGCCTTACACCAGGACTCCTATGATAGAGTTTAATTTATAAATTAGGCTCAGTAAGAGATTAATAGCAATAACTAATAATAAAATAAAACAATTATAAAAATGCAATGTAATAATTCTGTAAGATGAAGTGAAATGAATGGCGTAGCATTAGGCTACTATTTTCAAACCATGGTTGATTATTGGATCCCAAAGCGAGGGGATAGTGTGATCCACCAACGTGCTCATCACCCAGCATTAGTAATGATCAGTGCATGGTCCATCTTATTTCATTTGTATTCTTACCAACACCCTGAATCCTCATATTATTTTGCAGTTACTCATTTAAAAATTGCTGTGTAGAAATGTCATGTTCTGAATTAGAATCATTTGTTCATTTCTTTGTTATAGAAGTTATAAAAAGTTTCTCCTAGTCTAATAATTATTATAACTCTGCTATGGTATCTTGGTTTTATAGTTTATGCAATCAAATTGATAAAATTTTTGATTTTTGTGTGTATTTGAAAGAAGGCTTTCCATACATCAAGGACTAGGGAAATAGTTTACTGTATTTTCATCCCAACAATTTATTTTTAAATACTGAAATTTATATTCCAGCTGCATGTGTTTTTGTGTGTGAATGGTGAAAGGTAGGGATTAATTTTCTAAAAATTTCTGTATTGATGGAGTCCAGGTATAGCACTATAGGATAAGCACTGGACTGCTAGCCACAAGGTCGTGGTTCAAATCCACCAGCTGCTCCTCGGAAATACTATACGGGGTTGCTGAGTTGGAATTAACTTGATGGAACTTAACAACAACAATCTCCGTGGGAGAAAGATGAGGCGTTCTGCTTCTGTTAAGATTTACAGCTTTGGAAACCCTGTACAGGGTTGCTATGGGTCGGAACCAACCCCACGGCACATAACAACAACAACAACAACTACTTACTTAATAGGCCAGTATTACCCCTTGTTTGAAATGCTAACTTTGCCATACCACTGAATGTGTGTGTGTTTGTGTGTGTGTGTGTGTGTGTGTTTGAAATGCTAACTTTGCCATACCACTGAATGTGTGTGTGTGTGTGAGTGTGTGTGAGTATGAGTGTGTGAGTGTGTGTGTGTGTGTGTGAGAGTGGGTGTGTTGTGTGAGAGTGTGTGTGTGAGTGTGTGTGAGTATGTGTGAGTGTGTGTGTGTGAGTGTGTTTGAGTGTGTGTGTGTGAGTGTGTGTGTGAGTGTGTGTGAGTGTGTGTGTGAGTGTGTGTGTGTGTGTGTGTGTGTGTGAGAGAGAGAGAGAGAGAGAGAGTGTAAACTGTAGATTCCGTATTTTGGACCATGTTTCTGTGTCAGTAGCACATATCTTTTGATGTCTAATAGGGCAAATTTTCTTTTATGCATTTTTTCCCCTAAAGTTGCCTTGATAATTCTTTCACCCTATGAATTTCGTAATTAATTTTTCAGATTACATGAAAAATACTCTTGGGGTTTGGATTTGGATTACATGGAATATTGGGTTAATAAATAAATAGGTTGATTTTATGAGAATCAATACCTTTACAACAGCAATTCTTTGCATTCATAAGTGTTCTTCAGTCAGATCCTCCACTTTTTTTCATAAAAGCCCTCTGTATTTCTCATTATGCTTATTGCTAGGTATTGTACGGTTTTAGTCCCTGTGGTGAATGGGATTGCTTTTCCTATTACGTTTTCTACTTGGTTGTTACTGGCATGTGGTAAACAAGTTTACTGTTTCAGAACTTTTACTTTTGTTTGTGGCAGCAGTTTGCCCTGCAAAACCCAGACTTCTCTCCAATAGGAGTAACAACGTTTTGACTAATGCAATACAAGAAGAAGTAGGGCTTTCAGAAAAGTTTTTATAAAAGATGACAGACTCTGCTGGTTCTACACTTGTCTTTCTTCTCTTATTCTTTCTCTTGCACAGAACACAGATGTAATGACTTGACTGTAGCCTTGAGAGAAAGGCCAAGAGAAACCCAGAGACCATAGCCTTGAGTTGAATTTATTACTGTGTGAAGAAAAAACAAAATACAAGAAACCACTAATTTGTTTAAGGCACTGATTAATCAGATTTTCTGTTACACACAAATACATTCCATAAGAGATACACAGTGTTTCAGAAAGTTAGTGATTTTTTTCAGTGTTTTCTTTTACATAGTCCCTTGCTTAACTCCCTTATCACTCTGAATAATGTTACTTGATTCTCTTGGATTTTTTTTTTTCATTCATGCACATGTAAAGAAACAAAAAATCAAAGAAATAATTTTGTCTTCTTTCCTTTGAATTCATGCATTTATTGTTTTTTCCTTCTCTTAATGGATTGTCTAAAACCTTTAAGTGAATGTTGAATAGTATTAATATGTTGTTGTTAAGTGTCATCTAAAAGCAACCTTGTGTAGGGTTTCCAAGGAGCAGCTGGTAGGTTTGAACCAACTACCTGTTGGGGTTCTAGTGTAGCGCATTGGACTTCTAACTGTAAGCTTAGCATGTCATGCCCACTAACTGCTCCTTGGAAACCTTATGTTGTTGTGAAGTGCTGTCAAGTCAGTTCCGACCCATAGCGACCCTGTATTGGGTTCCCGAGGAGCAGCTGGTGAGCTTAAACCAACCAACCTTGCCGTTCAAATGACTTTGCAGTCTGGCCCATTAACGCACAGCACCACACCAGGACTCCTGCAAACCGTATCTAGGGTTGTTATTAGAAACGACTCGACAGCACTTAACACCTTGTGATTAGCAGTCCAGTGCTTATTCTCCCATGCCATACCAGTATTCCAGTATTAATATATTGAATATCTTTTTTTTCCTGAATCTCATTAGATTACTTTTAATGTTTCATCATTAAGTGTGATATTTGTCGTATATTTTTAGTTAGCCATTAATCTTGATCATAAAAACACATCAAATAATTTCAGTTCTAGGTATATGGTATAAACCCAAAAGAGTTGAAAATGTGCTTAAACAAACCTTGTAAATAAATGCTCATAGCATCATTATTTCAAATAGCACCAAAGTGAAACATCCTAAATGTCTATCAACTGATAAATGGATAAACAAAATATGGTACCTCCATACAATGAATAATTATTCAGCCATATAAAGAAATGAAGTACTGACACATGCTATCACATGAATGGACCTTGAAAATATGGTGCTGAGTGAAAGAAGCCATACACAAATGCCTATATTTTATGATTACATTTATATACAATATTCAGAATAGGCAAGTCCATGATGGCAGAAAATAGACTAGTGTTGCCAGAATATGGGAAGAGAAGGGAATAGGGCGTGACTGTTATTGGCCCATCATCACTGACTGCTATAGAGTAGATTTCAAGTCATGGCATCCGCAGGACCACAGAGGTTTTTACTTCTTTTCTTTGTTGAGCAATGAAAATGTTCTGAAATTAGATAGTGGTGATGATTGGATAACTGTGATTTGTATACTTTGTATAGGGTGTAAATTACATCTTACATTGGATTTTATTAGCATTTTTTTCTGCATTGATTGAGATGATTTTTTTCCTCCTCTAACCTGTTGATGTAGTGATAGATTTTCTCACCTTTACCCTGCTTGTTGTTACTGTTGTTAAGTGCTGTCAGTTGGTTCCTACTCATAACGACCCTGTATGGGATTTCCAAGGAGCTGCTGGTGAGCTAGAACCACTGACCTTGGCTTCAAACTGACTTTGCAGTCCAGCGCATTAACTCACCGAGCCACACCAGGATTTCTTTACCATGCTAGAATTTATTAAATAAAACCTATTAACATAATTTTTTAAATTTCTTGTTTCTTTTAGTTTACTAATTTTTTGCGGGGTGGAAATCTGTAAGTGATTAGCTCATCATTTTCTCTTCTGTACTATCAATGTCTACCTTTGAATATCAGGATCCTGCTACTCTTTTAAAATGAATTGAATAGCTTCCTATTTATTTCTGTTTTCTGCAGTTGTGTGTTTAGGGTCTGAATGACCTGTTTCATTCAAGGAACTCTTTTTGCCTGTAGCCTTTTTGGAGGATAGATCTTTTACTCATTTGATTTTTTTTTTCATGATTGTTGATTAGTCTGTTCAGAGTCTACCCTTACTTTTGTCCATTTGGATTATTTATATTTTCTTGGAAAGATTTCATGTGAGTTTTACATTTTTTAGTATATATATTTTGTGCATGATAACTTTTGTAATAAAAGTTCATCTCTGTGTAGTCATCTATCTCTTTTTAATCTTTACATTTTTTCATTTTGGATTTAACATTTTAAAAAATCATATGTGTTACTAAAGTTTTGTCATTTCTGTTAGACTTTTAAATTTAATCTTACTAAATAACTTGGTTTTTCTACTTTTAATTATACTAATTAAAAAAATTATTAGATTTGTTTTATTGATCTGTGTCTTGGGTTGAAACCGTACTTCATTTATTTTCATTCTTTTTATTATTATTATTGTCTTACTAGTTATTTATGGTTATGCCTTTTTCGATTACTACTTTGCCTGAATCCCACAAGCTAATATCTAGTAGTTTGTTCTTCAATTAAAACTACATTAATATTTCTATTCATATTTCCTCCCCAAATTTATTTAACTTTTTTTTTTTTTTTTTTAACTTTCAGGTATATAGATTTGAGGTTGAGGAAGATCTTTTTTAGCTGTTGATTCTTTGTATCTTGGGAACGTGTACATATAAGTGCATGTCCAGTTGATATTTTAGTAGGCCCTGTAGGATTGAAAGATGTGGTGTGTGTGTGTGTGTAAGTAATAAAACAGTAGAGATGGAATGTAGAACTAAACATTATCAGCAACCATAAACTTTTTGTGTATCTTCCCCACCATAGCTATTGTACTATTTTGACATAATACTCATTTCTCTGCTTCTGTTTATAATTGTATTATTTGTGTATGCATCCCTAATCAATGTTGTTTAGTTCTGCCTAATTTTGAGCTTCATATGAATTATTGTTGTTGTTGTCAGGTGCTGTAGAATTGGTTGTGACTCTTTGTGACCTTATGCACAACAGAATAAAACACTGCTCGGTCCTGCACCATCCTCACAATTATTGCTACTTTTGAGACCATTGTTCAAAATGAATACAACTATATTTATTTTGTAGTGCCTCAGATATCTATCTATCGAACTATATAGATCAATAGATAGACAGATCGATAGATAGATAGGTAGATAGATATTGTTGTTGTTAGATGCCATTGAGTTAGTACCAACTCATAGAAACCCTACACAAAACAGAACAAAACACTGTCCGGTCCTGGGCCAACCTCACAATCATTGCTACGCCAGAACCTATTACTGCCACTACTGTTCCAATCTATCTTGTTGAAGGGTCTTCCTCTTTTTCTCTGACCTTCCCCTTTACCAAACATGATATACTTCTGCAAGCACTGATTCCTCCTGATAATATGTCCAAAGTATGAGAAACAAAGTCTGGTCATTCTGGCTTTTTGGTTGTACTTCTTCCAAAACAGAACTGTTTGTTCTTTTGACAGTTTAGAATAATTTTAATATTCTCCTCCAACACCATAACTCAAATGCATCAATTCTCTGGTCTTCCTTATTCACTGTCCAACTTTCACATACATATGAGGTAACTGAAAATACCATGGATTGGATCAGGTGCACTTTAGTCTTCAAACTGACATCTTTGCTCTTCAGTACTTTAAAGAGATCTTGTGCAGCAGATTTGTCTAATGCAATACATTGTTTGATTTCATGACTGCTGCTTCCATAAGTATTAATGGTTGGTCTGAACAAAATGAAGTCTTTGATAACTTTAATCTTTTCTCCATTTATATGGATGTTGTTTATTGGTCCAGTGGTAAGCATTTTTGTTTTCTTTACATTGAGGTGCAATCTATATCGAAGGCTTTGATTTTCATCAATAACTATTTTAAGTCATCTTTGCTTTCATCAAGCAAAGTTGTATCATCTTCATATCACAGGTTGTTAATGAGTCTTCTTCCAAACCTGGTGCCAAATTCTTCATATAATCCAGCCTTTCAGATGATTTGCTTAGCATACATATTGAATAAATATGGTGAAAGAATACAACTCTGATACACACCTTTCCTAATTTTAAACCATTCGGCATTCCCTTGTTCTGTAGAACCAACTTCCTCTTGGTCTATGTAAGGTTCCTCATGAGCACAATTAAGTGTTCTGAAATACTCATTTTTTGCAATGTTGTCCATAGCTTGCCATGCCCCACACAATCAAAAACCTTTGCATAGTCAATAAAGTATAGGTAAACATCTTCCTGGTTCTCTGCTCTTAGCCAAGATCCATCTGACATCAGCAATGATATTCCTCATTCCACATCCTCTTTTGAATCTGGCTTGGACCTCTGGAAGTTCGCTGTCAGTGTATGGTTGCAGCTGTTTTTGTATTATCTTTAGCAAAATTTTACTTGCATGCATTATTAATGATATTGCCTGATTATTTCTCCATTCCATTGGGTTACCTCTCTTTGGAATGGGCACAAATATGGATTCTTCCAGTCAGTTGGCCAGATAGCTGTAGTCCAAATTTCTTGGCACAGATGAGTGAGTGCCTCCAGTGCTGCCTCACTTTCTTGAAAGATGTCAATTTATGTTCCATCAATTCCTGGTGTTTTGTTCTTTGCCAGTTCCTTCAATGCACCTTGCACGTCTTCCTTCAGTATCATTGGCTCTTGATCATATGCTATCTCTTGAAATGGTTGAACATCAACTATTTCTTT
>NW_006408572.1:12535645-12556210 GCF_000296735.1 Chrysochloris asiatica
GCATCTTAACATTATTTCCCCTCTTTTACCCATTCAAACTTTGCATCAATCCCTGTATTCCAGAGCCCTGTTGTTCCAAGATTGAGCATACATCATCATTTACCTCTGTTCCATTTAGCCCATGCAAACCGGCCTGAATGTTCTCCTATCTGCCTTATTCTTCCATTCCAGGAGGAGCTATTTTTAAGACTTCTTTCTTTGTCCTTAATTTTCAGAAGTGTGACTCTGTGGTTTAATGCACTGGACTGCCAAGTCGTTTGAACCGCAAGGCTGATGGTAGAAGCTCACCAGCTGCTCCTTAGAAACCCTATACAGGGTCGTTATAGGTTGGACTCAATGGCACTAAACAGCAACTATGCATTGGTGTGAATTTCTTTGATTTTATCCCAGCAGGATAAACTCCTTCTTGAAATTGTAGACTTTGTTGTTGTTGTTGTTGTTAAGTGCCGTCGAGTCGGTTCCGACCCATAGCGACCCTGTACAGGGTTTCCGAGGGTGTAAATCTTTACGGGAGTAGAAAGCTAGACTTTGCAGATTTTGTGAAATTTGGAGATTTTTCAGTCATTAGTTTTCAAGTACTTTTTCATTCTATCCTTCTTCTTCCTTTCCATTCAGGATACAAGTAACAGGAATAGTCAGCCTTTTGTTATAGAGGCACAGTGCTCTATGGTGGTGTGCTGTGGAGTTGCTTCTGACTCGTAGGGAACCTGCATAGAGTTTCCGAGACTGTAAATCTTTATGGGAGCAGAAAATCCCATCTTTCTCCCAGGGAACTGCGGGTAGTTTCGAACTGCTAACTTTGAGGTTAGCAACCCGACAGGTAAACACTACTAGCCTTAAAAAAGTTTTCTTGAAATCCTATCTCAGTGGCATAGCCTACACTTGGCCCCATGCACATGTAGAAGTTTTGTTCACTCACCATCCCAACCTCCTTCCCCCACACTGTCTACACCTTTTCTTTTGCTTCTTTCATTGTGTGAATATAGAAGCATCTGCTCAATGCTATAATTAACTCACAGGCACATGTATTCCTGGGAAAGCACATCTACATGGGAAATAGGGGGATGCAGAATCATTCAGCTCTGTCTGGTTGTTCTAGTTCATTCCTTTGGGCTACTCTTGATTCCTAAGGGTTAGTATTTATTTGTAAGGCTTATTTTTATTTTTATCTCTAATTCTAGTCTGACATTTCTACTGAGAAGTGTGAGAAATATTCCGCTGTCCCTGCTACTCAGGCAACATGAATTAATTAATATTGGAGCATCTAATTTCTCATGTATTGATGAACTGTAATAAGAATTTATCTGTAGACAAATTTAATCATAACTTAGATTTCCTTAAATTCTCAGTTTTGTTAGACAGTAAGACATCTTGCCCAAGAAAGAATATTTTTATGTGAAGCACTATGCTTAACTTTAAGATTTTTGTTTCTTTTTCTGTATTTTGGGTATGGCATTGCCATCCCAGTTGATAGTTGACATCTTCTCCAGAGTAGGAAGTGGAGAAAGAAGAGAGAACCCTGCATTACCAAGTGTTGGGATTTTAACATGAGAGAACCAGAAAAGCCATTTGCCTTTTTTTCACTTAGTGTGAGACCTTCTTGGTGTGAAAAATGATTTTCAACCGAAACCTGGACTTTTTCTTATTCTATTTTGAGAATATGAATATTATTTACACCTTTCAGCTGTTTGTTTTTTTCCCCCTGGAGTCCTGATATGGCACTGTAGGATAAGCACTAGACTGGTAACTTAAGAGTTGGAGGGTCAAACCTACCAGCTGCTCCTTGGAAACCCTATACAGGGTCACTATGAGTCGGAACTGACTTGACGGCACTAAACAACCTCAAGAACTATTCTGGCAAGGGAAGGGGTTGGTCACTACCGCATTACTACCAAGTGCAAGCAGATGTCTAGTTTCCCCGTTGACTTCGGTGGACACCTCAGGGGTAAGTCCTCACGTCTTCCGGGCAAGCTGGGAGTTCTGGTTCGCCACTGTGGGGGCTGCTTCATGACCACTGGGCAGTGGTGAAGATCCTAACTCTCCAGTAGAACTCCTCTGACACCACCCCAGTGAGAAGGACAAAAAGGACCTTGTTATTCTGGGTGAGGTGGAAGTCAGAGATCTACCATCATTTCCACTGACAGAGCAGATGAGAACCAGTTAGGGGGTGAAAGTCCCCGTCTTCCTACCTGGTCTTTCCTGATATTACCAAGAAGGAGTGCTAAGGTACCTTATTACAACCTCACAAGGGTGGAGATACGGCTTCCCATTTGGCCCTTTCTGAAGGGTTATTGTTGTTAAGTGCCATTGAGTCAGTTCCAATTCATAGCGACCCTATACAGGGTTTCCGAGGAGCAATTGGTAGATTTGAACTGCCACCTTTCAAATTGACCTTGAAATTCATGCTTATCCTACAGCACCGTACCAGGACTCCTCTCTGAGGTATAAGGCCACAAGTTTTTTCTGTGTTGTTTGGTTGGAGGAGAGTGATTATTGTACACACATTTTGTGGATGGTTAGGCTACCCCTTTCTTTTAGATATTGTTGTTGGTGTTGCTAACTACTGTCGAGTCAGTTCCAACTCATAGCAACCCTGTATAAGGTTTCCAAGCAGGGCTGGTTGGTTTGAACCACCCACCTTGTGGGTAGCAGTCCAGTGCTTATCCTACAGCACCACACCAGGACTCCTCTTACAGGTCTTGAAGAAAAACAAGTAAATCAATAGTCAGAGCAGGAAGAAAGGGTTGCCTTTTGATACTGGGTATATCTCTTTTTGGCGGGGGGGAGAACATTAGTTTTACATTCATTCTATCGTATATTGTCTCATTGCCATGGTTATAATCTCCTCCAAGCAATCCTTCCCCAGTGTCCCCCAGGTCTTCAGCACACAGTCGCTCTCCCTCTCTGGATCTAAAGTCTCCAGCTGCTCCATCGCTCCACGTCATCATCTCTGGCTCCATTTCAGGCATCACTGCTTCTCTGGGTAGGGTCTGGATCTCTGCTCTTCTCCCTTGATGGTCCTAGGGACCTCCGCTCCTTGACTGAAAAGTTAATCACTCCCATCTTTGCTATAAAACATCTACCTTTACATTTCCAACCCTCACAATCAGTCCTGATAACAATTATTCACTATTGTAGCACAAGAGACCCATCTGCATTTCGTTGCATCAGCCCCGCCTAGTCAGATTGAATACTACTCACTGGAAATTCTACCTTCCTCCAGGCCCTCTGGATCTAGTTTCCCTCTTGAAAGCTTGTAAGCCAGTCACTTCTTGCCTTTGTAGCCCCCCGCCCCCCATTTTGGGTAGCCAATGTCCAAGTTGCCCATCCTGTCTACTCTGTGTGTGGAGGGGGTGGGAATGATTCTTGCTGTAAGGACTTGTTCCCTCTTTTGAGCTACTGCTTCCATAGGTGTAGGTCAAGTTCATCAAATTGTATGAGAATACTTTCCCCCCACCCCTCTTCTTTTTACTTCTGGTTGAGCTCTGATCATCCATCACTGAAGCCAGGATAAGTGGGTGTTATCTGCAAGTGTGGGTGTTCTTATGCATATGCTCTCTCTTCTTATCAGCTGGACGTTTCACTCTCCACTCTAGTCCTCTGTTGCTATGTCACTGACTCTGGGCCCAAGAGTCCCAGGTCTTGCCACACTGTTCACAGAAGTCTATTGAATGTTGTAGGGCTTAGCTCACGGCTTCACTGCTGTTTTTCCCTCACTTCCCTTTATCTGTGTCGAGCGTGATCACCAATCACAGCGTGTATTCCCATTGAGTCTTAGTCTTGGAAGGGGGTTTGCACTGAGGGGACCCAACCACTTGCCTTGATGTTTCCTGGGCAAGCATGTTGCTTGTTCTTGTAGTAACAGTCGGTCTGCCTATGTGGTTTTATATTTTTCCTGTAGGTCTTTCTTTCAAGAAGTATCTTCTGTTCTTCTAGCCACTACAGGTTGGTCTGCTTGTCCTTTCAAGTGGGAATTTCCCATCTCTGGAGATCTGGATGTGGTTCAGGCTTCCACCTATAGTCTTATGTATTGCAGAGGCTCCGCAGGAAACCTCCTTCACTGGGCACATTGTAACCCCATTTTAGGTATTCCAATCAGTTATAGGCAGAAGACGGACTTACAAGCTTTCTATGGTGATGCTTTTCACTATTTCTTTCTCTCCCCCTCCAGTGTCTATTTTATAATATAATGCAAGGAAAACCAAGATTCAAAAGACAGCCAAGCATCTTAATATTATTCCCCCCTTTTCCACATTCCAACCATGGCTCGATCTCTGTATCCCAGAACCCTGTTGTTCTCAAGATACTGGGTATATCTCTTATAAGGTGTAATTCAACCAGAATCCTGCAGACATGAAGGAACAAGCCATGTGTCTGAGTGAAGAGCGGAGATTCTTCCTTGCTGCAATAAAATGACAGATGGCTATCTGACGTGTTTGAAGGATGAAATGCCAGCATAAGCTTTCACAGTCAGGTTAGATTGGAAACTTTGGACTGTGCATTACTTCCAGAAGAATTAGGTCTTGGTCGGCATCTGGCGCTACCATTTATTATACACTTTTTGACAAACCACTTGTATTCTTTGCACTTATCTTACATAGTTATGAGAGTCAGATGTCTGAAAAATTGCATGTGAAAGCAAATAAAACAGAGTCCTATGTTGTTGTTGGTAAGTGCCATTGAGTTGGTTCTGATCCATGGTGACCCTGTATAGAGTTTCCAAGGAGCGGCTGGTGAGCTTGAACCACCAACCTTGTGGTTCAAACTGACCTTTCAGTCCAGCGCATTAACCCACAGTGCCACACCAGGACACCTATAGATGTAAGGTCTTGTCATTGTATTATCATTACTGACAGTGCTGTTCAACTTGGAATCGAAGACATAGCTTGAATTTTTGAGACGATTTAGCCCAACCTCTTTATTTTATGGATGAAGTAATCAAGGTCCAAGAAGATGTGTGGCTGAATTTATAGGTGTAAATGTGGGGCTGTAGATGATAGTGTGTGATTCCTTCATGGAGTACTTGGTGATAATATAGAGCTGTGGTTTGCAGATTCTAGTCCTTGGACTAGCAGCATCATATCACCCTGGAAATGTTTTAGAAATAAAAATAATTGCCTTTCAATCTAGACCGATTGAATCATAAGCTCTGATGAGGGAGCCCTCCAGATGATTCTAATTCTTGCTAAAGTTAGAGCCACTAATGTGGACATTTATGTAATACTTTGACTTATTAGGAAAGCTGTTAGAAGTCTTAATACCCAGAGTCATCCCTGAGCAAATTGTGAGTACATGACCTTTAGTCATTTAAAAAAAAAGTCTCTCCAGTTTCCCTGCCTCAGGATTGCCTTCCTTTCAGGCACAGCTCAAGGGACCTCTTCCTTGAGCTGCTTTCTTAGTGGTTAGTCAATAACTCTTGCAAGAGTATTAGTTAAAATTAGGATACCTTTAATTTAGGAAGAGATTAAATAAAGTGAACATCCTCTAGGGGGTCCAAGGATTCCATTTCTAATAGTAGATTTACCTGTAAGATAGCTAGAAAACCAAACACCTGTTGCCATCAAGTTACGATGGGAGACAGTGTATTAGAGTTAGGAATTAGTGCACTTCCTTCTGCTCTTGTTATCTGGTAATTGAACACTATGAATAGAGTTGAGAGAAAAAACAATCATCATGTTTCCAAGTTGTTGTTGTTATGTGCCGTGGAGTCGGTTCCAACTCATAGTACAGGGTTTCCAAGGTTGTAAATCTTTACGGGAGCAGAAAGCCTCATCTTTCTCTCACGGAACAGCTGGTAGTTTCGAACTGCTGACTTTGCGGTTCGCAGCCTGATTCATAACCACTACGCTACCAGAGCTCCTTCCCACATGTAACTAGTCTGTTGGATATTCTGATTTCTAGCACTGCATCTGGGCAGCACCTTTCACAGTTTGGCCTGCATTCCCATCTCTGACTTCATGTGTTGACCTCTTCTAATGAAGCCTGTGCTTTCGCTCCTCTGAAGTTGCATGGCTGCTTTTCTTGGCATGCCCATCCCCTCTTCTCTCTCACCTGATGACTCTCTTGTCATCTTTTACCAGCGAGCTCACAGTCTCCTTTGAGAGGCTCTCTGGATTCCTCAGGATAGTGACTTCCTTCTGTGTTTCTGCCACACTTCGTTTGCATACTTTCATCAAAGGACTTATGTTTTACCATCATTTGTTGGCATGGTTGTCTCCTCCACTAGATTGAGCTTCTTGAAGGCAGGGATGGTTACCGTACCCTTGGTGCCCATTTCTGTATCACACACATGCTTGGAAATCAAACTGGTTGAATGGAACTGAGGGTGCCTTAATGAACTTTATATACCATCAGAGAACCTTATTTAATTTACCTTCTATCACATTTGGTTCACTGGCCACATTCATCTTTGTTATCATCTCTGATTGCACACAGTAGGAGCTCAACAAGAGCTGAATAAATGAACTGGTTCTAATAAAGCTTCGCTCAAACCCGTTACCATTGAGTTGAATTGGTTCTGATTCCTATCGACTCTACAGGACAGAATAAAACTGCTCCATGGTGTTTTCAAGACTATAAAGCTTTCAGTTCTAATAGAGTTTGCAATTAAGAGACAGTGTATTTTAGGATTGCAAAATTATCTGCAAATTTTATTTCCTCGATATTACAAGATAGTGACCAAGAACTTCACATTTTGTGCATTTCTTTGGTCACCTTTCAGTAGTAAAATGTGTTATTCTTCACTTATGATTTTTGTGTGAACCTCGCGGCTCTTCACCCGCAGCTTGTTGACCTGGGACTCAGCAATGTCGGCTCGTTCCTCGGCCTCCTCCAGCTCGTGCTGGATCTTGCGGAACTTGGCGAGGTTGACGTTGGATTGTTCCTCCTAAGAACAGAAACACATTTGAGATAACAAAAACATTTCATATTTTCTAATTCTTGTTGCTTTTATGATTACATTAGATACAAAATTTGTTTCCAGGATAAGAGAAAGTAAAAGGTTCTATAATTTGGTGATTTACTTTTTTGGGAGTAGGACATCCCACAAATACACCTGTATGAATGAAAGGGTTTTTAACTCCCCTCAGCTCTGTCTTCCCTCTCTTCCTGGAAAACTTAAAATGCTACAGTGACAAGATTGTTGTTAAGTGCCATCGAGTCGGGTCCGACCCATAGCGACCCTGTACAGGGTTTCCGAGGGTGTAAATCTTTACGGGAGTAGAAAGCCTCATCTTTCTCCCGCGGAGCGGCTGGTAGTTTCGAACCGCTGACCTTAAGGTTCGCAGCCCGATTCGTAACCACTACGCTACCAGAGCTCTAGAGGTCAAAATATCAGCGATTTGAATCAATCTTGTTTCTCTAGAAGAAACTGTAAGAAGTAGGTGTAGTGAAGGTTTTGGGTGCAGAGAACCTTAAGAAAGGTTTCAGGAACAGGATGAGAAAGATCATTTCAGTCAAATGGAAAACAAAATCCAAAAAAACCCCACAACCCTTCCTGGGTTAAGCTAAAGAGGCTCAAGCTTTGGAGTTTTCTTGGTTATAGACCTGTATTCAGGCTGGGAGTTGTGGTTTTCTAGATAGGGAGGAAACAGGGTTGCAATCTAGAAGTATTTCTATGTTAACATGTCTGGGAAATTGCTTAAAGAGGTCTCAGAAGAAATGAACCTGCATCTCTAAGGCTCCAGTAATTCGTGATCATATTTTTCATTATAAATAAATATTAATTTTTATGTCTTATTTTGTATTCAAAATGTTGAGTTCTTTGCCTTAGAGAAAGTCCCTTAATACTCTGTACACTTCAGGCCCTACAGAACCTGGATTTGCTTCTGAAACATTCTCACTGAGAAGATACTCACAGCCTCTTCCGCTTGTCTCTTGTATGCTTTAACTTTGGCTTGTAACTTGTCAACTAAGTCCTGCAACCTGAGAACATTCTTGCGGTCCTCCTCAGTCTGAAAGAGGTAGCAGCAAATAGATAGTATCATGATTTGAAAACAACTCTTGATTTAAAAAAAAAAAAATGTGTTTAAAAGCAGTAGGCCTGGAAAATATGAAGAAAAGACCTGGTAAGTGAGCTCCTTCACTCTTCTTTCATGTTTGCGAAGACCCTTTACAGCCTCAACGTTACGTTTCTGTTCATTTTCAACCTCATTTTCAAGCTCCCTCACCTGGAAGAGAGCAAAGACTTTCAACAATTTGGCTGTAATTAGCCATATGAAGAGACTGATAATTGAATGAAGTGGTAGAGACCCACCCTGGCCTCCAGCTTCTGGATCTGCTTCTTGCCTCCCTTCAGGGCCAGCTGCTCAGCCTCATCCAGACGATGCTGCAGGTCCTTCACCGTCTGCTCCATATTTTTCTTCATCCGCTCCAGGTGGGCGCTGGTGTCCTGCTCCTTCTTCAGCTCCTCAGCCATCATGGCCGCCTGAAAAGCAACAAAAGAAGATCGGTTCAGGAGGTTGAGAGGGCACGTCAACATCACATGGGGCCGCCACCGTGTTCACTGTCCACTCACGTCGGTGATGGCCTTCTTGGCCTTCTCTTCTGCATTGCGGGCTTCCTGCACAATGTCCTCCATCTCTCCTTGCATCTGGGAAATGTCTGTCTCTAGCTTCTTCTTGGTGTTGATCAGACTGGTGTTCTGGTTAAAATTAATGTAAAAGAAGAAAAATGCATTTAGTTACAAGCATTCACATTGTCATTTTCACAAGTGTACACCAGCATAAACTGTTGATCATAAACTAAGTGTTGTTCAGAATAGAAACTGAATCAGAAGTTAATTATAAGATTATACCTCCATATCTCTGTTAATAAAAATTATTGTAAATTTTTCCAGGTAAAATTTAATTTTCATACTAAACCTATTTGACTAGTATCAGCGACTGTTTATTAGTACCAGACCCTGTATAAGGTTTCCAAGGAATGATTGGTAGGTTTGAACCATCGACCTGGCGATTATCAGTCCAGTGCTTATCCTATAGCACCACACTAGGACTCCAACATTTATTTAACAAATCCCCTATAAGCAGCACATGCTAACCATTAGTAATGATTGCTTCTAGGCATTGGGACTTTTAAAAAATCCTTCTTATATCCCATGAAGAGAGCTTTATGTACAAGTTGTTGTTAAGTGCTGTCGAGTTGGTTCCAACCCATAGCAACCCTTGTATAGGGTTTCCAAGGAGCGGCTGGTGAGTTTGAACCAGGAACCTTGTGGTTCAAACTGACCTTGCGGTCCAGTGCTTTATACCACAGCGCCATACCATACATAAACATTATTTGGCACCATTTCTCTTTCCTTTATTTGCCCATCTATTTGCACCTTCTTGTTGTTGAGTGCAATTGAGTTGGTTCTGACTTACAGTGACCCTGTACAGAGTTTCCAAGGAGCAGCTGGTAGGTTTGAACCACCAACCTTACAGTTAGCCATCCAGTGCTTATCCTACAGTGCCACACACCTGGACTCAATTTGCAGCTTAGAGTTGCAAAACTCAAGATGTCTGATAGTGTGTATGTATATGATTACTAGTAGGTAAACAGGTGGACTTCTGTGAAAGTTTCTCTGTAAAATTTTCTCGAGCTCTAGATGATTTCTAATCAATATTATTATGCCATGCCCATAATTATATTTATAAGTCAGCTAGGTCCCAGTAAATACTTGTGCCATTGTATACATTTTTCAGAACTCTGGGAAGGAACCGGTGCCAAGAATCATCCTCTCAAATGATCTTCAGTTTCCAGGAGAGTATTTACTGAACAATAATCCTCACCTGGGTGTGCAAGAGTTGCACGCGCTCACTAGCATCTAGAAGCTCTTGCTCTGCCACCTTCCTGCTCCTCTCAGTCTGTTCCAGGGATGCTCTTAGCTCTTCAATCTCAGCCTGCATCAGGTTAGCTCTGCGCTCAATCATGGCCAGTTGCTCTTTAAGGTCATCTTGGCCTCTGATGGCATCATCCAAATGTAGCTGAGTGTCCTACACAGAAAGAGAAAAGACTTACTCATGCTCCAATTAAAGTGAATACAAATTTAGAGTCACAGACAGACTTAGGTCTTAATAACTCAGAGTATGATTATGCAGGAACAGTCTGTAAATACCTTTTAATGACACATTCATTGAAACCTAGGGCAGCAGTTCTTCTTAAAAGAACATAATGTGATATTACTTTAGATCCTGAATCATAGGAAATTGTATGGCCAAATACGCAGAATTTTGGATCAGGAATGTATCCTTAGAGATTTTCTAGTCCACTCAGTCATTTTATAAACAAATGAACTCCAGATAAAGTGATGCCGTGTAGCTAAACTCCCTAATCATGTCCTCTCCTTTCCCACCTCTTACTGCTTTGTTTTGTCTTCAGATGACAAAGTAAAGTTTACCCTAGAGCTTTCAGAATAAAGCTCTGGTGAAAACTACAGCTTAAAGTCGCAAAAGACAAGCTGTCTGACAGTATTGATTCATAGTTGATTCGTAGCATGTAGTCCCTAAAATATTAAAATTTGAGTTATACAGTAGTGCTTGGACCCTATGACATCATGTGTGTGTGCCCAACATACTTTCAGTATTCCTTGGGTGTTCCTGTAGTTCCTCAGGGCCTCGGCAGCCATGCGGTTGGAGTGGTTCAGCTGGATTTCCATCTCATTGAGGTCTCCCTCCATCTTCTTCTTGACCCTGATGGCGTCATTCCTGCTCCTGATCTCAGCATCCAGCGTGCTCTGCATCGACTCCACCACTCTGAGGTGGTTTCTCTTCAGCTGGTCAATCTCTTCATCTTTCTCAGCAATCTTTCGGTCAATCTCAGATTTCACCTGATTTAACTCAAGCTGGATGCGAAGGATTTTGCCTTCCTCATGCTCAAGAGATGCCTTAATAAAAGCAAAATTATGTTACCTAAAGATCATTTTTCTTTTTTTTGCACAGTATGATGATTTCTTAGAGGAGGCATTAAAAAACAGCAGTGATGTTAACAACAGCCTTCCATACATTTTAATATTACATAGCCTGTTAGTTTCATATTTCTGAGAAACAAAAACTTATTCTTTCTCAATACATTGCATGGGTCTGTCCTTAAAGTGTACAACATAACAGACCTCAGCTGCTATTCTTTTTTTCAATTAATGTATGATGCATAGGTGAGGAAACAACGTATGTACCTCTGCTTCCTCTAGAGCTGCCTGTAGTTCACTCTTCTCTTGATCAATCTGTTTCTTAATTTTTTCCAGTTCATGAATATGCTTTCCTCCCTCTGCGATTTGCTCAGTCAGATCAGAAATCTCTTCTGCAGTTTTAATCAAATACCAAAATTTAGTTGAGGATTTTGAAAAAATTTAAATACCTCTCTACATTTATTTATTTATTTATTTATTTATTTATTTGTTTGTTTGTTTATTTGGGGGGGGAATAGAATGATTACAAAGACTCACGTTGTAAGTTCTTATTTTCTCGCTTAAGGGTTTCAAGATGGTCCAGGGATTCCTCATAGGCATTCTTCACCTTGAACAGCTCAGTGCTGAGAGAGCGGGATTCCTTCTGGGAAGCCTCGAGTTCCGACTGAGTTTCCTCATACTTCTGTTTCCATTCTGACAGAATCTAGAAGTACATTGATATTATGCCTCTGTAACCAACAATCATGCCAGCTCTTCCCTCAGGAGACAGTTATTTTGGGTTACCTTGTCAAAGTTCCTCTGCTTCTTATCAAGAGCTGCACAGGCGGCATTTGATCTCTCCACATCAATCATGAGGTCCTCCACTTCATTCTGGAGCCGCTGCTTCGTCTTTTCAAGGGAAGCGCATTTAGAATTCACTGCTTCTACGTGCTCCTCAGCATCCTGCAGACGCTGGGCCAGCTTCTTCCTGAAAAGTTATCAAGAGTAATCAAGAACAGAATCAAAGTTACCATGGGGATTTCCATAAAGTATCTGACTAGGAAATCATATTTTCCTCAAGATTTATGCCCACAAGATGTTAATGTTTTTAAATATAGCTTCTCAGTACCTAATTTATCTCTTCTAGGATTTTATTATCTATAATGACTTCTTATCTTTTTCTATCACAGACATCATCAAACATATATTTATGAGGTCATTGTGTTTTTGCATGTGCTTGGGAAAACAGAGAATTAATAACTAAGTGTTTGAGCTGAATGAGCAATGTGAGGGTGAGAAGAAGTAGCCATGAACAGGAGGCATATCATCAAAGAATGTTAGCATTGGATAGTCTCTTTCAACATTTTCTATGGTCCTCTTTACCTTACCAATTAGATACCTGTAGCCCAGAGTGGCACGTTCAAGGTCATACAGTTAATCAGTTATTTCCTAGGTTTGATGATCCCAGAGAATAAAATATTACCCCATTATTTTATTTCCCAAATATTCTCCAAAGTCTTCTACACTACTATCTTTACCAGTCCACACTCTTATCTAGAATGTTTCCTCTATAAATGCTTGCCAACCCTTTTTTTGTTTAATAACTACTGAGGTAAATCAAATTCAGGAAGGCTTTTTTCCCCCACTGAGAATATATAATTGTTTCCTTCCATTGTATAACTTCCATGGATTTGATCTCACAAACAATATGTGTAATTACACTTTGAATAAATCCACTGACTCTCATTGTTAACAAATGATGGCAGAGTGTGTGAGTCCTACTTGGAACTTTCAATACTTCAGGAAGGGGAAAAAATGGTTATTGTTAGTTATAATACTAATAAGAATGTACAGGATGATTTCTATATCTCTATTTTTCTTATATTAAGAGAAATCTATTTGATTCATTAGAGATATGAAGATAATTGCAACTTCAGTTTCGTGAACAGCAATTTCAGATGCTATGTTAATAGACCAAAATGGGGGGAGGGTTCTAATCTTGTCTTACTCTACTTGACGTACAACGAGGCGTGAGAAAAAGGATACGTTAGTATCTGCTACTCCAAAATGAAGTGGAGGACCACATATTCTCATTTCTTTCTTCACTCATTTTCCCTAGCTGTTTTTAACTTTCTTCTATCTCACTGGAAGTCCATACTTGGCCTCCTCCAGCTCCTCTGTGCGCTGGATGGCATCCGTCTCGTATTTGGTCCTCCACTGGGCAACCTCACTGTTGGCCTTAGACATCGCCCTCTGCAGCTCAGCCTTGGCTTCCTGCTCCTCCTCATATTGTTCCCGAAGCAAGTCACAGTCATGGCGGGAGGACTGCAGGGCATGGGCCAGGGCGTTCTTGGCCTAGACCAACCAAAACATAATTGATGTAAATTTATTCCCCAACCATTGATATGGCCCTTGTAAAGTTCAGTGGCAGGTCATGCTATTCAATGTAAGCAATTAAAGCATCATCTGGAAAATTCTTACCTTAGATTCCTCTTCTAGCTGCCTCTTTAATTCCTCAATCTGTTGTGTAAATGCTTGTTTACCTCGGGATAGTTGAGAAACCATGGCATCTTTCTCATCTAGCTGTCGTGAATATTCACCTGTAGAAGACAAAGCATGTGCAATTTAGTTCTGATGTCTGGGTAAAGAAAAAAATAAAACAATGAAATAATGCTAGAATTTCCTTATTTTATGTGATGAAAACATTAATTCAAGAGCTGTTAGTGTTGTTGAGATGATTATTTCTTGCTTTTTAAAAAACTCTGGAACTTTCTTTGTTATTTTGGTGTTTGAAGTTTTTTGAAAAATGCTGAGACCACAAAAATCACTTCAGTCCAGGAGCTTAACTTTTTCCTAATAATTGTCATTTACAGTCATTATTTTTTATCATTACACTAAAAAGATGAGAGACTAAGTAAGACATAAGTGTATATACATAACCCAAAAATGATTTATGTTTGATAGATATATACAGCTGGAAATTCTCCTTGTATTCTTCACCTCTCCAAAGGCTGATCATACTCATTTACTGACCTGATTCTGTGTGTAAACGTGCCTTCTGGGTGGACAATTCATTTATTAAGCGTTGTTGCTCTTCTTCTTTTGTTTTCACTTCACTAAGCTGGTCCTCTAGGGTGCGGCACATTTTCTCAAAGGTTCCCTGTGTGGGGAGATAGAAAATAGGAAAAGATTATGCATTTCTATTTGGAAGTCTGGGATTTGGAGATCTGTAACTGCTCATGGAAAAGTGCTGGGTTTTATATACCGTTCTATCTACTTCGAATCCCTGCACAGTACTTTGGAAATAGTAGAGGTACATCATTTTTAGCTAAGTGATTGACGAAATGATAGACTATATTAGAATATTTTCTTTTAGAAAACATGAACATTGTTTAAATGCTGCCTTGTGTCATATAATGTAGTTTTTAGATAGGACTGTTTTTTTCTTGTACTTGCATTATTTCTTGGTAATAGTGACAAAGTTTAATGTGATTTCCATAAATAAAATATGAAGAATGAAATGATTCAATTCAATATAATAATGCCTGTTAGGAATAATTTTTAAATTTGAGATGACAGCTAAATTTTGCACATTTAAACTAGATAGAGATATATGAACTTGGTTATTTTTAGTCATTCATGTCATATATAAAGATGAAAGGGGAACAAGTTAGTAAAGACCTTGGCTTTGGAGACTGTCTCCATGTTACTCGCAAGATCATCAATCTCCATCTTCATTTCACTCTTCTCCTTCTCTAGCTTCTGTTTGACCCGCTGCAGGTTGTCAATCTGCTCCCCAAGCTCAGCCACACTGTCTGCATGCTTCTTTCTCAGGGCAGCTGCAGTGGCCTCGTGCTGCAGGGTGGCCTCCTCCAGGTCCCTGCGCATTTTCTGGAACTCAGCCTCCCTCTTCTTGTTCATCTCAATTTGGGCTGAAGTCGCTCCACCAGCTTCTTCCAGACGCTCACTGATCTCCTCCAGTTCCCGGGAAAGGTCAGAGCGCTGCTTCTCAGCCTTGGCTCGGGAAGCCCGTTCTGCCTCGATTTCCTCCTCCAGTTCCTCAGTGCGGGCCTGGGATTGAGTAATAAATCAACATTAATATAAACTTAAGGAATTTTGATTCCTGTAACGTTGCCTAGAAAAAGTGGAGGTTATGCCTTACCTGTAACTCCTTGATTTTTTTCTGAAGCTGTAAACCAAGGGCCTGCTCATCTTCAATCTTGCTTTGCAGATTACTCATTTCAAACTCTTTCCTGTTAGAAGAGCAACGCATTAGCTCAATAAAGTCTTTTAGCAGCCATCTTTCCTATGTATAATCAAACTCCTTTATACCACTGGTATTGAGAAATGGGTAGTACATACTTTACAAGTCAGTAATGTGTTATTTTCACCAAATAAAAAAGTCAAAGATGGCATGTATTGAAATAATATTTTAGAGACATTTAAAAACATATTCTACTTGAATTGTCAACAATAAGCAAGTTATAATTGAATTATATCATACTTACTTTTTGAGTTTCTCATCAAGTTGTTGCTTGTCATTTTCTATATCCATTGTGGATTCTTGTGCCAATTTTAGATCACCTTCCAGTTTTCTCTTGGCTCTTTCTAAGTCCATGCGAATTTTCTTTTCTTGTTCCAGAGATCCTTCAAGCTAAATTTATAATGGATTTTATTTATTTGATTTTTAAGCACTGAACCCATGGCACTAGCCTTTGAAGATATGCAAGAGAATTTAAAATGCATGAGAACTTGAGTGAACATTATAAAACCAGAAGATAAGGGTTCATGAACATCAATGATGTTCTGATGCCTTAACTGTTTATTTCATCTTAAGGAAAAACGTTTTGATTTTCAAACTTACATCATCCACTTGCTGTTCCAGCTTGCTTTTAGCTTTGGTCAGGGTGTTCACTTTGTCCTCCTCTGCCTGCAGGTCATCCAGGGTCTGCTGGTGGGCCTCTTGGAGGGCTTTCTTCTCCTTGGTCAGCTTTGCGATGGTCTCATCCAGGCCCGCCATCTCCTCTGTGAGGTTTTTCACCTTTTAGATTTGAACACATGACAAGAATATAAATGAAATCCTTTAGTTTGATTTTGTTTTTGTTTTTTAAAAAAGGCATTTTTAAGAACAATAGAAAATGGAATAGAAATAGAAAATGGAAAATAGAAATAGAAAATGGAAGCCAGATGTTTAATCAGGTCTATATGGCTGAAATAAATAGAGATGACGGTCAAGGTAAATAAACAGAAGTGGTGAAGACTAAGCAGATAACGTAATATGGCAGAGCTTTTCTTTCTTTTTTAAATAATCTTGATCAACCTTTCAGTTATGATGCTTTTGAGTTACGGTGTTGGAGGAGAATATTGAAAGTGCCTTGGACTATCAAAAGAACAAACAGATCTGTGTTGGAAGAAGTACAGCCAGAGTGCTCCTTGGAGGCCAGGATGGTCAAACTTTGTCTTTCATACTTTGGACATATTGTCAGGAGGAACCACTCACTGGAGAAGGATATCGTGTTTGGTAAGGTTGGAGGGTCAGAAAAAAAGAGGAAGACCCTCAGCGAGATGGATTGGCAAAGTGGCAGCATCAATGGGCTTAAGCATGGCAACAATTGTGAGGTTGGCCCAGGATGGGGCAGTGTTTTGTTCTGTTGTGCATAGGGTCACTATGAGTCAGTACCAACTCCATGGCACCTAACAACAACAGCTTTAATCTCATGCTACTATTTGATTTGTACCTTGTTCTCCGTGGCATGCTTCTCCTTTTCAACCTTGGCCAGTGTCAGCTCAAGGTCATCTATGTCTTTCTTGAGCTCTGAACATTCATCCTCCAGTTTCCTCTTCTTGGCCGTCAGCTCAGCATTGATCTCCTCCTCATCCTCAGCTCTCTCTGTCACCTCTTTGATTTTGGCCTCAAGTTGAATCTTGGCTTTGATCAACTGATCACATCTTTCCTCTGCATCAGCCAAGCCATCAGCTTCCTAAAGGGGGAAATAGACATTTTATTTTTTCTAGCCTGTATATGCAAATAATAAGTAAAAAGGAGAAATTCCATTTGGTCAGCATATTTTTCAACCTTTAAAAACCAAGTATACAAAATTTTAATAATTTCAACTGACATAGGGTCCATCAGATATCCATGTATGGAAGGTCAGATTATAATAACTAATCACTTTTTGGCAAAAATCTGAAATTTATTAACCTTTTCTGTGTGGTGCTATGGGTTAATGAGCTCACAAAGTTGTTTGAACTGCACAGTTGGCAGTTCAAACTCACCAGCTGCTCCCTGAAAACTCTATACAGGGTCTCTATGGGTTGGAACCGACTTCACGACACTTTACAACAACAACTTTGGAAAAGTTTTATATTCATCTTAATACCCGGTTTTCTTACATTTAGGTAGAGGATTCATGAGAAATTGATTTAGCCTTTTTTCCACCCTGATAAAAGAAAACATCATTTGTATTTTATGTGCTAAAAATACTTACTAAGGAAAGAATAACTTGACCTAAGTGAAATTTCTATACAGAAAAGAAAATCTCTAGGGATATTTTTATGACTTTCTTCACTAATGACTGAACTATATATGAATATACATCTAAATATATACAGCATCTTGTGACTTTACATCTAATGCTTCTTTAGATCTAAAACTTGGTATTTTGGAAAGACAAACTGAATTACAAAACATACTTTAGTGGAAATCAGTTACTTATAAACCTCAACTTAAAAATTTTTTTTTCAAATCCTGTCAGCCAGTAATTGGATAATAATATGTGGCTAATCTGTGAAATAGGAGCTCTGGTAGCGTAGTGGTTACAAATCAGGCTGCTAACCTCAAGGTCAGCAGTTCAAAACTACCAGCTGTTCCGTGGGAGAAAGAGGAGGGTTTCTGCTCCCATAAAGATTTACAGCCTTGGAAACCTTGTAGAGGGTCGCTATGAGTCGGAACTGACTCCACGACACACAACAACAACAACCTGTGAAATGTGTAATACTCACAGATTGAACTTGGAGTTGCAGGTCATTTTTCTCTTGCATTAGAGATACCATCTTTTCTTCTAATTCTTTCCTTTTGGCCTCTGACTTAGCCAGATCTTCTTTCGCCTTCTCAAAATCTTCCTTCATGTTGGCCATCTCCTTTTCTGTCTCTGCACTCTTGAGGAGGGGTTTGATCTTAAAATACAGCTTCATCCAGGGCCAGTGCTTAACATTCATGAAGGCACGGACATTGTACTGAATGCAGAAGACGGACTCTCTGAAGGGAAGCAGAAAAAAAAAATTATGCACATGAAAAAGAATGTAAAGTCATATGCATTCAACCAAAGTAATGAACGCATTAGGTTCAACTAAGAAACTGTGGAGGAGAACTTGTGCTTTATCCCTCACCTCCTCTCCATCATCTTTTTGAATTCCACCCTCATCAGGAACCCTCTGCACATGGCTTGAGTGCGTGTGATGAGTTGAGCCAGCTTATCATCTCGCATTTCCTCTAGAGTTCCCAGCAGTCCAGCTTTAAAGAAAACCTTGCCAATGAACAAGTGAAATACGTTATTTCCATGCATGAGACAGGTCAAAGACGGTGAACTTATGCTAGATGAAAAGTTTGGTTGATGGTACCTTGGTATGAACAAATTTGTACTGAATTACAAATTGTCCTCATACTTCAAGAGACACAGAAATGGCAGAAGGTACTTAGACCTGGTGTAAAGAAATAGCAGCTATACCTTGGTGTGTCCAAATTTATATTGGGTGTGGTCAATGTCAATAGACCCTAGAAGTTTCTCAGAAGCCTTCTTGCTGTCGATGAACTGACCCTCTGGGATAGCACTTGCATTAAGAACTTTGTATCTGTCAGAATAAAAAAATATAAAAATGAGATGTTCTTCCTTAAAGAGAAAGGGGAATGAGTAGAACTCTGTCTGGATAACTAAGAATGAAAGTTTTAAAGATAGAGTTTTAAAGAGCAAAATGCCATTTAAAAATCAAACTACTTTATGTAAACTGGGAAAGAGATAATGAAAAGTTTATGATAATATATATAGACCAGGTCTTCTTTCTTTTATAATCACCTTTTAGATCATTGTATTTCAGTTGTCAAGGATAAGTTAAAAAACGTTGAACTAAATAATGATTTTGATATGGACTATGACATTGAAAGGGAAAAAAAATTAAGGATAAACAAATAAAACACAAACCTCTGTTTGAAGTCTGCATAAACAATTCTGCTGGGGAACCCTTTCCTGCAGATGCGGATGCCTTCAAGCACACCGTTACACCTCAGCTGGTGCAGCACAAGTTCATGCTCCATGGCCCCTAAAGAAAAAAAAAAGGTAAGTTTTCTATATAATAGTTGACTTAGAAGTCAAACTTGAGTCTACGTGGATATCAGAAATATCTTACCAGGGGTTTTAGTTTCATTGGGAATGAGACAGCGTACAAAGTGGGGGTGAGTGCTCCTCAAGTTGGTCATCAGCTTATTTAAATTCTCCTGTAAAACCATATGAAATGTTTTTAAATAATTCCCAATTATCCATGTGAGAGTCCCTATCTGTGATTCAAAGTTGATCGTATTACTGTTTTACATTTTAGTAAGCTATCCAAATGAAGGTCAAATCATGAAAGCCTAGAGGAGCCATACAAATCAAGTGTAGCATTGGAAATTGTGGGTCACACAAAAATCAATCAATGTCAGTGTATTTTTCTGACAGCCAGTCAGAGAACATTTGCATTGAGACTGGTCTTATGGAATAGATTTAACTGAACATAGTGAGTGGTTTAAGTTTCATGTGAAATTTGCTCAATGTCAGATCGCTCACATTTGAGGCTTAAAATGAAAATGATTCATTCATCATAAAGGTTGATTTGAGGAAATACACAAACACTGTGGGCTTTACTTTTGTTAAAATTTTGGCAGCACTTTTCACAGTTTTGTAGTACATCATCATTTTCCTCCAGTTATTATTATTATTAAGGTCTTTATAAAGTAATTGATTTGGAATTCAAGAGTATACTTTACCCTGAAGAGAGCAGACACAGTCTGGAAAGAGGAGCCCTTCTTCTTAGCGCCTTTCTTTCCACCACCACCCTCTGAAAAAATAAAATAAAAATTTTTAAAAAATGATTTGCAATAGTCCATATGCACCAGAACTACCACAATTCCCTATGCAACGTAAGTTTGCATTCATTCCTGAATACCACTCCTATCCTTGTTTCCATATCTCTCCTCCAATTGTAGATTAGGAGTGCTTCTGTTCTGTCTCCTAGTTTATTGCATAGTGCCTGGAGTCTTAGAAGCTTACAAGTGGCCATCCAAGGCACAACCAGTAGACTCTATTCACCTGGAGCAACAGGCAAAGGAGAGTCAGGCATTTGAAGAGGATGTGGAATGCGTGTCTAATAGTTTCTGCCATAACCAGCTGCCTCCTACACCATGAGACCAGAACTGGATGGTAGCCCAGCTCCCATTATTAAGCATTTTGATCCAAGATTTTATAGTACAATCCTGATCAAAAGAGGCGAAATGTAGAACAGAATTTCAAATTCCCGTGGAATCCGGACTTTCTGGATCCATGTAGTGTGGAAGAGCCCCTAAAACTATTGCTCTGGGGTAATCTTTAAAACTTAAGCCAAAAATATCCCCTGAAGTCTTCTTAAAAACAAATAACAGTTTAGCTTAACTAGTTTAAAAAAAAAAAAAA
>NW_006408572.1:12566800-12568178 GCF_000296735.1 Chrysochloris asiatica
AAGTGCCATGGGCTGCCAAAAGAACCAACAGATCTGTGTTGGAAGAAGTGCAGCCAGAGTGCTCCTTGGAGGCCAGGATGGCCAAACTTCATCTAGCATACTTTGGACATATTGTCAGGAGGGACCAGTCACTGGAGAAGGATATCATGTTTGATAAGGTGGAGGGTCAGAGAAAAAGAAGAAGACCCCCAGCGAGATGGATTGGCCAAGTAGCAGCATCAATGGGCTCAAGCATGGCAACAATTGTGAGGTTGGCCCAGGACCAGGAGGTGTTTCATTCTGTTGTAAATAGGGTCACTATGAGTCAGTACCGACTCAATGGTACCTAACAACAACAACATGGCACTACAGGTTAATGCACTGGACTGCAAGGTCTGTTAGAACCTCAGGTCGCTGGTTCAAGCTCACCAGCCACTCCTTGGGAACCCTATACAGGGTCGCTTGCTATGGGTCAGAACCAACTCAACGGCACTTAACAACAAACAACACCCTTCATTACACAAAATGCTTCAGTTTCTCCCACTATTTGAGTACTAAGTACTTTCTACATATTGTCTTCAACTACATTCGAATTGGCATACTAACCAAATGATTGTCCTTAAGATAATATTGCAACAGAAAAGTTTGTAAAGAATGTCTTTACTATGTTTACTAACACAGCACATAAAGTTAGTGTAAAATCATTTCAAGGTGAGGGAAGGAGCACTCACGTAGATCATCCAGGCTGCATAGCGCTCTTTGAGGTTGTACAGCACAGCAGGCTCGTGCAAGTGGGTCATCATGGCCATGTCCTCGATCTTGTCATATTTCGGAGGGTTCATGGAGAAGACTTGATCTTCCTTAACTGTGGCAGTCTGTTTAAAAAAAAAAAAAAAAGGAGCCAGTGAACATCAATTAAATAATAGAAAAGGACCAATAATACATCCCTCTTTTGTTATTGTTTTTTTTTTTTTTTTTTTTACTTACAGCACCAGCTTCAGTTTTTACTGTCACCTTCCCTCCTTCCCTGCTCTGAACTAAACTTTTTACATAGGATTCCTTAGCATCCACCACGAAGACAGAATTCTTGGCATCAAAAGGCTTGTTCTGGGCTTCAATGCGCTCCTTTTCAGGCTTCCTGAGGTAAGGAGCAGCCTCCCCAAAAACTGCCATCTCAGCATCGGAACTCATGGCTGCGGGTTACTGCGAGCCACGCAGGACCAGGTATACCTAGAGGGAACAAGCAGAGCCCAAAGATGCTTCATTTAGGTCAAGAATCACTGCGCAAACAGAAATTGTTACCTTTTTTTTGCCCTGCCCATCATGTAATTCAAATGTCTAGGGACATTAGTCTCGCTCATATGATCTGAGAGTAAATAGACAAAGGCTCACAAAACAG
>NW_006408572.1:12568278-12576450 GCF_000296735.1 Chrysochloris asiatica
AAAAAAAAAAAAAAAAAAGTCTACCTTGAGCATTATACTCTTGTAGGATCAAATAGACAACAGTTTGAAAATTGAGTGAGTTTATGTTAACGAGGGAGGAACAACCCAGCAAAGGAGGATGAGAAAGTTGCACAACTCAAAGATTGTCATCAGTGTCATTCAATTACACTTGTAGATACTGTTGGGTCCATGTATGTTTTACTGTGTGTGTTCTCAACAGCAAAACAAATAAAACTTAGGTGGAAAAATAAGAGAGAAAATATAAGCGTCTGATGACATTATCAGCATTTGTGGCGGGGATGGGGATGAAAAGGACAAGTGTGTGTATATGGAGAGGGCATGGAGAGGCCCTTCCCCAAATCAGTAAAGCCTTTTCCCTGAAGGAAGTTCCCGGGGGATAGAACTATAATGAATGCCTCCATGGTGCATAACCCCTCAAAGAACAGGCAAAGTTGTGTGTTAGGGTCCAGGTGGATAAGTGTCTGCATTTCTTAGGTTGCTTGTGCTTCCCGATGTCACTTGCACTCTTGGTCTACTTTAGAGAACAAAACTTTCAGTTCCTCTACCACGAGTTCCCGGATACAGGACTTCTTCATCTTCAACTTAGCCAGACGCTTGAAGGAACAAACACTATTAAAGTGGTAGAAATGAGTTACACGGTCCTGAGCAAGTGTCTCCTTTCTCACTGGTGAAATAAGGCTAGGATACTAAATGATCCATAGGATCAATTTTGCTGTGAAAATTTGTGATTTTAGGACTTTGCCACACTTGTTAACTACAATTTCTTTCATTTGTATTGGTAAGTATTTTAATTGTTATGTTTTTCTATAACTACATTTGGTCTCTGAAAAACATTACATTTCTTATTATGTGTGTGAATCTTGGAACAAACTTATCGATGCTATTAAATATTACCTGCTTCAGCAGTCTGTGTCCCAGAGAAGAGGTAAGCCAGAGTTTTCATGGAAGACTTCTGGTATAGCCCGACCACAGTCTCATTCAGAGGGTCCTTGTTCTTGTCAAGCCAGCCAGCAATGTTGTAGTCCACTGTGCCCGCGTAGTGCACCAGTGAGAAGTGGGCCTCAGCCTTGCCTTTGGCGGGCTTGGGCTTCTGGAAGTTATTAGACTTTCCAAGATGTTGTTCATACAGCTTATTCTTGAAGGAAGTGTCAGTGGCCTTGGGGAACATGCATTCCTCTTCCAGGATGGAGAAGATGCCCATGGGCTACAAGGAGGGAGAAAGGGATAATTATGAAACACCTCCCTCCCCCACAAAAATGTTTCTCTCTAATAGATTGTACATTTGGTGAAACCGGAAAATATAGTGTTTGAAAAAATTTGGAATGATGAGAAATTAAATAGGCATTTTATTGCTTCTGCTACTGAAATGCGAAACAATCATGTATCAAGGACATCTGGGAAATATGTGTACTAGAAAGACTCAGTTTAAAAAGAGAGAGAGAGAGAGAAAGAACTCCATCTGTGCCATTTGGCCAGCTTTATGTGCAAAGTGTAAAATTAAATTCCAGAAGTATCATTGCAAAGCTGAATTCCTTATTCCGTAAATGTATATGTCTGAAACACTTTCTTTCCTACTGACATAGTAATTTCCTTCACCTCAAATTCAGACACAAAAAGAGTATGAAGAGAAGAAAAATTGTGTATAATGACGAAAAATGATCCATTCCCAGGGGAAGACTGTGTCTGATGTCGTATCATTAAAACTTCTTGTGCTATGCTTCCATCACTGTGGAGTTAAGTGATGATAATTAGGTTTGCCACTTTGCTTTCTAAGCAGATTGACTCTTTTCTGTAGTGAATTTGATAGGAAAGATTGAAATAAATTCATTCTTAGTCACAAATTATCTTCCACAAACTATTTTGATGATCCAGAAAATGAAATACTACAGAGAATACATGCATTCCTTTACTGAACACTGTACAGGTTTCATGAATAGTAGAGAGATTCTATCAGTAAATTAAAATATCTTTTCCCAAGTTGGGCAGACCTAGTCTGCTTTTACACTCATATCTTTCACACTTTTGTGAATTTTGACCTAAGAATTTAAAGTTTTCCTAGATGGTCATATATTTGCTTCTCCTTCTCACTACTTAGGGTAAGGATCGCACATAATTCAATACTTGATTTGTAGCAATAGGTATAAGATGAGCTCTCAATACAGTTTTGAAAATGTCAATGATTGCTTGATGAGTATGAACATTTCCATATTTGATATAACTATTGCTCTGTTGTTGTTGTTGTTGTTAATATTCCGTGGAGTCTGTTCCGACTCATAGTGACCCTGTACAGATAATAGGAAATCCAGGGCTCATTTTCCAGGTTAAGGTCATAGAGAGATGTGGTACTAATCTAGTTGTCATGAACAGAGAAAAAAGGGCTAACTTACCAACCTTTGACACATCTTGATACATATGAAGGATGGTATATGCACAATACCCCAGCATAGGGTTAATTAGAATACGAGAGGACTAGCTATAGTTTCAGCTCATTTTTTCATTGCAAGAAATTATGTGAAAGTAAAAGTGAAAGAAATGAAGTTATTAGAAGGATAACTGAATCAGTGTGTGTGTGTGTACAAACACTTTTTCTACATACTACTGTGTGGCACTGTGGGTTAATGCATTGGCCTGAGAGGTCGGTTTGAACTGCAAGTTCAGCAGTTCAAGCTCACCAGCCACTCCTTGGAAATCCTACACAGGGTCTCTATGGGTTGCAATCAACTCGACAGTTTTTAACAAAACAACAACTGAACTTTATTGTAGCAGATCATTAGATACCACTGTTCTGAAACTTGTTCTTTGAGATTTGGGATTAAAGTTTAGGGAGGTGGACAATTTGGTTTTCGTGTTTTCAAGGCTTCAACATTATACACACCTTCTCGATGAGTTCAATGCAGGCCGCCAGGTCCATCCCGAAGTCGATGAACTCCCACTCGATGCCCTCCTTCTTGTACTCCTCTTGCTCCAGCACGAACATGTGGTGGTTGAAGAACTGTTGCAGTTTCTCATTGGTGAAGTTGATGCACAGCTGCTCCAAGCTGTTGTACTAGATGTTTAAGATACCAAAGAGTTTGAGTGAAAACCCAGTGGGAGTGCAGCCAAGCAGACACAAAGGAGAAGAGCTTTTTTCAGCCAGTTGTTTACCCAAACAACTCACATCAAAGATCTCAAAGCCAGCAATGTCCAAGACCCCGATGAAGTACTGTCTGGGCTGCTTAGTGTCCAGCTGCTGGTTGATGCGGGTGACCATCCACAGGAACATCTTCTCATAGATGGACTTGGCCAGGGCGCCCACTGAGTTGGTCACCTTCATGAAAAGTAATAGGTTAGTTTTTTCAGTTGGAAACAGTGATGAATCCTTTAGTCTCCCATAGTTCAAATTAATCAAGAGGCTTAAATCATGTTTACCTGTTGCACAGTCTGGCCTTTAGTGACATACTCATTGCCAACCTTCACCCTGGGGTAGCAGAGGGCTTTGAGCAGGTCAGCAGAGTTGAGACTTGTCAGATAGGCAGTTTTGTCAGCAACTGCATGAACAAAGTGAGAGTGGTGCTTGTACAACTTGAAGTGTGAATGATGATGACAAAGAAAACAGTTTCTCAAAGAGCAATCTCTGCAAGTACGATAAAAATCTGCTCATTTATTCATTATTGCCTTAACAGTCTTACCACTGTACATACTAACTTCAGTCATTTTTCACAATGATAACTTGGAGCTTAGGGAAAAGATGTTCTGTGTAATATTTAAAAAATAGCTAAAATAGTCCAAAGATAGAAAGAGCTATAGAAACCCTAGCCTAAAGGAGGATAATTTGCTCACTGATGATTCATTCTTTTTATTTTTTTACTTGGATTTAAAATATTTTCATCAAATAGTAGCTATAGCTTACAAGAATTCAATGAAGTATTGAATGGGCAGATACCACATTTCCACAAATCTGCTTGCTCAGTCTTGTAAAGCATCAGCCAGCGTGGCATTTATTTCTCATAAGATTATTTCCCCCCTTATTAGATAGGTCAAGGAAAGCAAAACACGGAGGAACTGATGGTGTTAGAAGGTATCAACAGAGGGTGGTACCTTCAGTGCCATCTGGCTCGGCTTGCTCTTCCCTTTGCTTTTGCTTGAATTTCATGTTTCCATAATGCATCACGGCCCCTGTGAGCTTGTAGATGGCTACCTTTTCATCAGCGCTGAAGCCCAGGATGTCTATAGCACTCTGTTGAAAGAGTTGAAATGAGCTCACTTCACAGTTAATCACCACAGTTGACACCTTCAGCGCACAGAGACTGCTCCTCTTGTTTCCTTATCATGCCATGCCGCCATGCCACCATGCAGCTTTCAAAAAGGCACTCAAGTTCCTGACCCTTTTGATCCACATAGCAACTTTGAGAGTTATGTGTTAGTCCTCCCATTTGAATCTGTGGCTAGTGGATATGCTATGGGAGTTTTCCGCACTATCTCAGCCAGGACTCAGAGCCAGGGCTTTTGATGCCGAGACCAGTGCTTTTCCCATTTCTCCACATTGGTCTGGTCTTCCTTCCCAGACACGCACTGCTTATCGTGTCTTGTTTTTCCTCTTGTCTTTCTCCATCTCATAAATCTCTGTTTGTTCCTCCTTCTTATAATTTGCCTAGTCTAAGGCATAGTCTGGAGTCCTGGTATGGGCGAATGTGCTGGACTGCAAAGTCACTTTGAACCACAAGGTTGGCAGTTCAAGCTCACCAGCTGCTCCTTGGAAACAGGGCTTCTATGGTGTCAGAACCAATTCAACGGCACTTACCAACAACAGTGCATAGTCTGTGCCTGCCTTCCCACCCTAATAGACATAAAGAATGCAGTTGAAAAGAGGTTGTAAGAACAGAAAGGGCCTTGAGTATTTCTCCAGATGTCTCTGCTATCAGGCCACGGCTTAGCAGACCATGAACTGCTGGTAGTGGATTTTACCTGGTCTTTAATCATGCATGCAAGAGACATTGGTGACATGGCTTTCTCTTTTTATTCAAATGTTTTTATTGCCTGTGTAAAGCTTTGACAGTCTTATATTATTGAGACAGGCATGGGAGAAAGTTAAGTATTTTTATTTACCACTCTTATAAACTAAGCCTCTTTCCCCAGATTATTGCTTTTCAGTTCCAGCTCACTCGCTATACCTATTAGAGAACCTAGACATCATGACAGAAGCCACAGAACAAGATGACTACATTTCTGTGTAGCGTCCCAGAGTAGTGAGTATTGCACATACAAACATAAGACGTTATAGAGAGTAAAAGCTGGTATTGATAAAGACATGCAAATAGTTTCTTGACTTCTTGAAAATAATATAAAAAACATTTTATAAGCAACTTTCAACATCTTGCTATAAAGAAACTGTGGAAATTTCTGTATCCTATTATAAAAAATTATTGTAACTTTGCTCCAGATTTTCAGTTCTGGAGTGTGGCATAAATTAACAAAAACATCAATATTGCAGACAAAAATTAACCAAAAATGATAAGAAAAAAAATAGCTAAGGAATGCCAAAGACTTACATTTTATTACAGGTGTTTTAAGATTTCTAACATGTGTGAGGAGTATTGATTATAGCACCATAGAGTAGGCACTTGACCTCAAGATTGGTTTGAACCGCATGGTTGGTGGTTAAAACTCACCAGCTGCTCCTCCAAAACTCTATACAGAGTTGCTATGAGTTGGAACTGACTCGATGACACTTAACAACAACAACAAGATGTGTGAAGACATTGAAATGCCCTGCAGTTTTATTCCAGGGATAAGAAATCTTGAATGGTAGTTTTCCCTATTTGTAGTTTCTTTCTTTGCTCATCTGTCCTGTCAAATAGAAGAAGAGTGTTGTATACTAGAAAACATATTGGCTTTTTCCATTTTTGTACATATGACTTACGTCTGTGGCCATCAACTCTTCCTGGTCATCAATACTGGGCACTGTAATTTCACCTTGGCTGACAAATGCAAAGTCATATGGGTTGGTGCTTATCAGAAGCATTTCTGAACACATGGAAAAGAATATATAGAAGAGTCACTTTGACCATCAAAAAACATTTTGGAGGGATTTATTAGAAAGGCTGTTACTACTCCTTAGTAGAACCAAATCAAAGATGCTTCTCACCAATAAGCTCTGGTTTCTTGTTGGACATGATTTGATAAAATATATGGTAGCTTCTTTCAGCCTTTAGCTGGAAAGTAACTCGAGACTTCTCTAGGAGATCTGGAAAGGCAGATTAAGCATAATTAAAAGAAAAGGCCATAGTGAAAAATTAAATGCTTGAAAAGTTAACACAACATAGATAAGAACAAGATTTTCCCATCTGTGCCTCAAAGCAAAGGATTCCTAGTCACTAATGTTTGTTAACTTACATGTTTCAATATCTGCAGAAGCGAGTTTGCCTGTGGCACCAAAGTGGATCCTGATGAATTTACCCTATAAAAGACAAAGACCTTATTGTACATATTAAAAGGCAGGAAATACTTCTTTAGCTATGGACCAAATAGATGGGAGAGGTATTGCTATCCTATGTACAGGCATGCCAGTTCTGATTTGCACACAAGAAGGGAAAGCAAGAAACTTACAAAGCGTGAGGAGTTGTCATTCCTCACGGTCTTGGCGTTGCCAAAAGCCTCCAGTAGGGGGTTGGCACTGATGATTTGATCTTCAAGCGTCCCCTTAAGAGAAATGAAAAGACTTGTTAGAAAAGATGAGTTGCTGTCTGCTACCATCACTCTCATTTATCTTCTTCTCTTCCCCTTTTCAATATTGTTTTAACTTTGGGGTAAGACTTTCTAAAGTAAGTGAGAAAGAGGACAAATTGAAGCCAGTGACATGGTCTTGATTTCTGTGTCTTTCAGGCCAACTTTTTGTTCCTAATAAATGGTTGTGAGAACTTTCACTAATTAAACTTGTTCTATCCATCTCTTTATCACTAACCCTTCCAAGAACCATTTTCTGAATTCTAGCATCCCATGCAATTGGTTTTAATAGTTCTGAAATCCCATGTCCAAGTTTTTTAAAAAATCTATAATTCCTTCCATCCTCACATTAAAGTCTTCTTTCTACCTGTATTTTGCCAGAAGTAGCTTCCTCCTTTTTCTTCTCTCCAGTGACTGCAATTGTTGCAAAGTACTGGATGACACGTTTCGTGTTCACAGTCTTCCCTGCACCGGATTCTCCTCTGTCAAGTACAAACGTAAGAAAAGATAAGAATTGAAAACAGTGGTAACCACTACAGTGATCAAAACTCAAGAGAAACCAAGGCAAGAAATCTACATACGTGATTAGGATTGACTGGTTCTCACGATCTGTGAAAAGAAACCAAATTTGAAGCTTACAAACGTAATTAACACATAGACTAAAACAGTCCTTGTCAAAATGGAATTGCAAGATAATGAAATTTTTCCATGAACTTTCTGAAGCTCCCTCATACTTTATCAATGTGTGCTTTCCTTTTAAAGTAACCAGTGGAAGAGGTGCCAATTAATCATGGCATTACACTCCTATCAACTTTGATGTGATCGAATATGTAAATGCATTATTTAATCATTTTATCCATGAGGATAATCTATCAATATTAGCTAAATCACAGTTTCATGTTCCCTTCAGTCACTGGGTTGATACTTCAAAATCCTGCTGTGCTATCCATTCCAGTTCAATACTTCTTAGGGTGTTTGTGTTTACTTGTCACTGTGAGATGTCAAAGCTTATCTTAGGTACATAGATGATGCCATTTTAAGTGTAATTGGCATGCTCTGGTAGCGTAGTGGTTACAAATCGGGCTGTCAACCTCACGTTCAGCAGTTCAAAACTACCAGTGACTCCACGGGAGAAAGATGAGGCGTTCTGCTCCCATAAAGATTTACATCCTCAGAAACCCTGTGCAGGGTCGCTATGAGTCAGAAACAACTCCACGGCATATAACAACAAGCATGCATATTCAAGTATAATTGATGCCTAAATTTAGTTAGTTTTAAGATGGAATTGACCTCTGGATAGAACTATAGAGTCCTGGTGTGATGCTGTGGGTTAATGCACTAGACTGCAAAGTTGGTTTGAACTGTAAGGTCGGTGGTTCAAGCTCACCAGCCACTCCTAGGAAACCTTATACAGGGTTGCTATGGGTCAGAACCCACTCAATGGCACTT
>NW_006408572.1:12580305-12586101 GCF_000296735.1 Chrysochloris asiatica
AATAATCAATGTAATGAAACAAGCTATATGAATGGTTGAATGTGAAGCTGATGATGTGCCCTGTAAACTTTCACTCAATGCAAAATAAAAACATTTAATTAAAAAAAAAAAAAAGATGCTTCATTTGCGTGTTTATTTGCTTACCGTTGCCTTAGTGCTCACTCCTGGGACCATGTAAGACAGACCTGAACACTGATTTCAAAGAACTGTGTCCGTAACTTAATTTTTATGATATTTTAAGCCTCCATCTATCTCAGCTGTATTGTAAGCCTTAGTTGAGGAATGTGGAGGAGTTTATTCACCCAGTAACGCTTGTGGTATCCTGAGTGTGTTCAGAATCTTTTCATTTTCTGCTTGCTTTTCTTTCTTCCCCCTACCTCCACCTTTTATTTTATTTTGGCCATTGTGATGACAAAAAGAAATACAAACTGCCTCCAATTACTTTGCAACTGAAATGGATCTATTTTAAAAACTTGAAATACTTGGACAAATTTTCCGCCTGTCCCATATTATGTTTGTCCTTTTATTAAGATTGGATGCATAAGAAGTTACATCTGTTTAAAACATCTTACAAGCAGTATACAAACTTCTAAGTAATTGACATGTATTAAGTAAGGAGAAAAATATAACTGAAAATAATCCAACAAATGCTTTTGTCTAATCAAAATCAAGCCTCTGTTTTCTGTTCTTAAACTGTTAGAAAGCCAGCAATATTATCTAAACAAACATTTTGGAATATTCATGGAGAAAAACAAAATCTGACGGTTTTTTGATAGAATTTCATAGTACTTGTATATATTTAGTCTATATTTCTCTGTTCTTATCTAAATCTCAGCATATCAATTATTTTTCTCTGATAATTATTGCTTGATGCTTCTGTTTATACTCCCTCTCTCTCTCTGCTCCTCTCTTTTAAGAAATACCAACCTTCTAGATCACTCTTCTGAAATGCATAGCCAGTATAAAGTTTCAAGCCCAAAGGAACTTTAAAATTTTCCCAGTGAAAAATTCATGATGAGAAAATAAGTCCCTTTGCCTGGTGGCAAGGCTAGAACGACTAACCAATGTAATAGAAAAAGGGATCGCGTATGGAGCGGGGAATGGGATGGTTTATAGACAGCGGTGTCTTGGTTGCTGACAACATCAACTACAACTAAAGTCTCAAGCTTTTGTAGGTTTTATAGAAAAAAAATCTTGGTACTTTGTTAACTGCATTCAACTTTCTTCTGATTTAGAATGTTAAGTGTGGAATTTGCCGTATGCTGTATATAATATTTATATAAGATGAAGTGGTGATGAAGTGGTTAAACAGCTTGACTGCTAGCCAGCAGGTTGGTGGTTCAAACCCATCAGCCGTACCTTGGGAGAAAAATATGAGACTATGTTTCCATCAAGATGCCAGCCTTGGAAACTCCATGGGGTCATAGAATCACTGTGAGTTGAAATTGACTTGACTTCATGGCAATGAATGGGTCTTTGCTCTCTTGAGTTCACATCTATAAATGTTTCTTAATGATCAAGTAAAATGTAGACATATTAGGGGACAGTTATTGGAACATCTACCATTTTTTTTTGTGTTTTTTTTTTTAAGGCTAAAAGCAATCTTATTACGTTACTTTGTTTGCTTTGTGTTTGTTTTTATATGAGTCAATTTCAAATGAAAAATTAACACACTACCATGCAGAGATGTCTGTAGCACCATGTATCCATGAAACACAGAAAGGATGCTACTTTTCTCAGCTTACGTCTTAGATCAGTAGTTTCCCGATTCGTGGATTATAGTCTCCCAAGGAATCTCAGACTTGTCACAAGGGTCCTTAGATCTATATTTGTTGTTAAGTGTTGTCAAGTCGGTTCCGGCTCATAGCAGTAACCCTGTATAGGGTTTCCGAGAATTTTACATGGTGATAATGGCATGAAGTTTAAAATAACATTTCCTCATAAACAGTATGTTTTCTGTTTTTTCCAAATGAATATCGATGCTGTAGAAAACCCTATGGAACACAGTTCTACTCTTGATATTCTTGATTTGGACTTGACTGGTTCTGGTTTGTTACTAAATTCATTAATAATCATTAAATATGATTAAATAATAATCCTTAAAATTATTATTACATTTATATTAGATTATGTATGTTCTTCACATAATCCTAAATAGAACTCCAATATGTAGAGTTGGAGGGAGGCCCATTAACAATGTTTTGATTCTATAAAGTCCTTGGGAACAACTGACTTAGTTCATAGATAGCAAGAGTTGGATGGACCTTTGCAGTCAACTCGAGTCCAGCTCCTTATTTTACTGATGAGGAAACTAAGACCCAGAAAGAGGAAGGGTTATTCAGTGTCACAGAGGTGGTGACATGGCAGTGCCGGGACATGGGCTCCTGCAGGTTCAGTGCTAATTCCACTGCAACACACTGTATTTCAAGATACATAAGAGTCAACTGGACTGACCCAGGCAACTAGAGGCAGTGTAAAGCCTCAACTGGCACCTAGAAATGTTGACTGACAGATGAACACATTGTTGATCTTACTAGGAACTCTCTCTTATTGGTTAAGTTGGTGTAGTAGTCCATATTGTATTTCATATGATGGTTGCATTATTTCTGAAGTTCCATTAAATAGCCTGAAAAGTCAAATCTTCTGAGGAACATTTCTAACAAACAGCTTCTCCTTGCATTCTATTCCTAATACTAAGTTAGGTAATAAAATGGTAGCACATTAAGATGTAGCAATACAGAGACCCCTTTGTTCTTTAAAGCGAAATAATAAATTTACTCTTACCTCTTGTGTTATCAGTTGAAGAAGATGCCAGGCACAAACAAGGCAGAGGACTACTGTTGAAAGAAAAAAACAAACAAGAGAATGTGGGATCCTTTTTTTTTTTTTTTTTTTTCCCTTGAAATTTAATCACAAAACGCTAATAATCATATTGTGGAAATGTTGACAAGAAAGATGATAACTTGGGAAACAGTAACCATCTCCCTTAGTTAAAAACCATTATCATCAGGACTGTCACACCAGCCAAGTGTTCCTTCACTTATACATACCTGTAAGAATTTTGAGGATGGACAGGACTGAGGCACCTCAGCTCCACTTTTATAGAGACCATTCTGCAAACACAGCAGCCACCTCAGCTGTCCTAGCTGGGAACCTACTTGGCAAAACCTTTTTTGGCAATGTCTTTGTACAATATTCACTGAGTGTGGCTGTGAATGGATATAATTAGAAATATTTCTTGTCACCTATAAATAATTTGACGGAGGATGATCTAGGGTTCTTTATAGGCATTTGATAGGGGATGGGGATTCAGGGCTTCTAAGGCTGCTTCTTCAGCTTGGCTGTTGCATCATTCATCACAGAATTTAAGCCAGGTTCCCACTTACTCTCCTGCCTATAAAATTGGTTCTCTTGGCATGAAGAGTTTGGGGCTGATTGATTTGTTAGCACTTAGAGCCACTAGGGAGTCAGTTTGGGGATGAATTTTAGATCTGAAGCACTAAGATTGGAAGCAACGAGTGATACCTATTAAGGAAGAAAGGGCTTAGCCAGGGTCTGGATTTTACAAAGACTGGTGATGGATGTTTTTCACAATCTGAAAGTCAGAGCATGAAGGTGAAAGTGAATTCTCAGATTAAGCAGTGGTGATGGATTAGTTGGGGGAGTCGTAGGGATTTAGAATAGATATAAATACTTCTGTTCCATTTCTGGAGCACTTGACATAGGTATCTCCAGCTCGTATGTTTTCACTGAAGGGACAGCAGAATGTTCCATGCAAGTTTCACTGCATAATGGAAGGAGACACAAACATGCAATCCTAGCTCATGGGGCAAACCCTCATGACTAACTATAGCTCTAATGAGAGGGGTACTGTATACTTTTATTTAAGATGGGGAGGAAAACGTGGTGTCCACAGTACACTCTCTGTGGATTGAGAGGATGGGTGGGTCATCACATAAGCCTGTGATGCTGCGAAGTTGGGTTTTAGTGTTTGTGCCACACACAGCTGTTTCTGAGTATGACAGGAAATCTACCTACTCTATGTCCCTAAGATCTGCTGTGATATTTTCAGCTATCATCTGCTAGTTTTAATGACGGATTAATGAGGTCACTGTTTTTACACATCCTACTGACTTAGAATTCTTTTTAACACATTAACAGATTGAATCTTTCATACATGTTTATTTCTTTTGGTATAACCCTGTGGAATAGGCTGCCAGGAATTTTATCTATTTTTTTTTAATCACCATGGAAATTACTCACATAAGTCTAGTGACTTGACCAAAGTGTTAGACTCTAAGGCAGAAGGAAGATACATCTCTGGGTTTTTCTCACTTAAGAGTCTTACAATTCATTTATTTTGGCATCTTTGAGAATATAGGATCTAAATTATAGATCTAATAAGTACTTTGTAGACATATGTTACTACTTTTGGAACTGAATGATGAAAGAAAAGAATATGAATGCATCCCCAAGACACAGAAGCAGAGTTACAGAACGATAGCTAATTACAGCTAATGGGAACTAGAACAATTGCGGATAGACTGACCATTCATATCTTGAAAGTTCTGATGTTCTGGTGGAAACTGGCCTAGACTACCAGGATTGGTTCCGAAAACCTTGCAGAATGTGGACAGCAAGAAGAAGCATCACTGAATATGGGAGGAGACATTTACGACAGGCTTGTTTGTCTTGTTGTTAAATGTCCTTCAGTCAGTTCCTCCTCATAGCAACACTGTATAGGGTTTCCTAGGAGTGCCTGGTGGGTTCCCACACTCCATCTTGCAGTTAGCAGTCCAGTACTGATCCTTCAGCTCCACAACAGAACTTCATTTGTTTGTCTGAAGGATTGTCTAACAGGTAATAGAGGGAAATGAATTCCAAGTCTTCATTATTTGTGTGGTTCTTTATGTTTAGATATGGGTGGGAAAGGTAGTTTAAATCTAAGTGAAGAGAGTTCTTTTGAATGCTATGTTTAAGCCGTCTGTATAAAAACTTCTCTCTGTAACATTACCTCACCCTCGCCATTATTCTCCCAGATTAGGAAATAAAGTTTCTGTGATTTTGTACTTCTTTATTCATTAAAAAGATAATCTTGGTGAAATGTTACCTCAACTTATAAATTACTATTAAATGTATTAATTGAAATATTGTTGTTATTGTTAGGTGCCATTGAGTTGGTTCCAACTCATAGCAACCCTATACACCACAGAATGAAACACTGCCCAGTCCTGTGCCATCCTCACAATCGCTGCTATGCTTGAGCCCATTGCTGCTGCCACTGTGCTAAGCCATCTCTTTGGTTGCCTTCCTCTTTTTTGCTGGTCCTCCACTTTACCAAGCATGATACTCTTGTCCAGGGACTGGCTCCTCCTGGAAATATGTCCGAAGTCTAGCTGTCCTGGCTTCTAAGGAGCATTCTGGCTGTACTTTTTTCAATACCGGTTTGTTTGTTTTTCTGGTGTAGGACTACGCAGTGTTCCATTCTATTGTACGTAGGGTTGCTGTGGGTCAGAACTCTGGTAGCGTAGTGGTTATGAATCGAGCTGCTAATCTCAAGGTCAGTAGTTCGAAACTACCAGCCGTTCCATGGGAGAAAGATGAGGCTTTCTGCTCCCATAAAGATTTACAGCCTCAGAAACTCTATACAGAGTTGCTATGAGTCAGAACTGACTCCATGGCACACCACCACCATATATGATGTGGCACTGCAGGATAATGCACTGGACCACAAGGTCGGTTTGAACTGCAGGGTCAGTGGTTCAAACTCATCAGCCACTCCTTGAAAACCCTATA
>NW_006408572.1:12586390-12618625 GCF_000296735.1 Chrysochloris asiatica
GACTCTACGGCATTTAACAACAACAACAACTATATATATATAATTATAATTTAATTATACAAATCAGGAGCCCTGGTAGCTTAGGGGTTATGAGTTGGCCTCCTAACCACGAGGTCAGTAGTTCAAATTTACCAGCTGTTCCTCAGGAGAAAGATGAGGCTTTACAACCTTGGAAACCCCATGCAGAATCACTATATAGGGAGTCAGAACCGACTCCACAGCACAAAACCACCACAACCAACTATATAAATGGCATCAGATTCCACCTATGGTCTTCAATTTGTTCATTTTTTCTCAATGGTGGAATTGTTACCTCCCAGGCTGGAGACCAGGTTCAAGTTCTTTCTTTAATTTTTTTGTTTTGCTGTTTTTAAACTCTTTTCCATATCAATCTATATTCATTTGATTAGTATTCATTGTTGTTATTAGTTTTTATGGAGTTAGTCTACCCTGACTCATGGTGACCTTGCATACAATGGAACAAAATTCTGCCCAGTTTTGCACCATCCCATGATTATTTGCAGATTGGACTGTTGTAAGCCATAGAGGTTCACATTTTATAAACTAGATTGCTAAACCTTTCTTCTTAGTCCATCTTAGTCTGGAAGCACCACTGAAACTTTTCAAACATCAAAGTAACATGGAGGCCCCCATTGACAGCTGGTGTTGGCTGCACATGAAGTGCATTGGTCAGAAACTGAACCTGGAGGAATATATTACCACCAAGAAGGATGAGCCTGGAGTAAAGTGTGTCTTTTGGACGTAGGATCTCTGCACTGTGAAGTTCCTTGTTGTTGTTATTGTTGTTGTTAAGTGCCATCGAGTCGGTTCCGACCCATAGCGACCCTGTTTCCGAGGGTGTAAATCTTTACGGGAGTGGAAAGTCTCATCTTTCTCCCACTGAGCGGCTTGTAGTTTCGAACTGCTGACCTTAAGGTTCGCAGCCCGATTCGTAACCTAGATCCAGGGAAAGACTGATGCCACGATGCCTGGAAATCTCCAAGGAATGCTGGGCGTACAGATGCAGGAAAGAGACAAGGACCTTTCCCCAGAGCTGACAAAGAGAGAGCCTTCCCCTAGAGCTGGCACTCTGAATATGGCCTTCTAGCTTCCTAAACTTAGAGAGAATGCATTTCTGTTGTGGCGCTGTAGGGCTGCTAACTACAAGGTCGGTGGTTCAAACCCATTAGCCGCTCTTCAGAAACTCTATACAGGACCACTGTGAGTTGGAACAGACTGGATGGTACTTAAGAACAACAATAAAGCAGAAAGGAAAAAAAAAAAAGAAATTGAACCTGGTCTCCAGTCTGGGAGGCAACAATTCCACTCCTGAACCATTAATGCAAAGTTCCTGCTCTCATGGAATTTACATTTAGATGATGGCAAAGAAAGTCTGAAAACAATAAACTCATAAATAAATACATAAAGAAGAATCTCTGATTCTAAGTGCCATGGAAATGACAAATCAGGGTAAGCAGGTATAGAATGATGTGGGTAAGGGACCATATTTGCATGATAATCAGGAATAGGCTAACATTTGAGGAGGTGATTGAACAGGTGATTTCAATAATGCAAACGAATTAACCATGGAGAAAATAAGTAGGGGAAATTGCGGGGAAGTTAGTAAGAGAAAAATAGCTCTGTATTTTGAATCTACCATGAGCCGTTCTAGTAGTAGATTGTATAGTCGAAGCACCGTTTGCTTCTTTTACCCTCATTCAACATTAAAGGATGGAAAGTTTCATGAGTGCCGTTTTTCTGAAGAGGAGCCAAGTCCCGTTCTGATTAAGGAAATTGATTGCTTTGGGTTCCATAGCTGCTGTGTGGTAGACTCAGCTCAAGCAAGGTTACTCCGGATACTATTCCTTAAAACACTAGCTGTCCAGCCTCTAAGTTTCCTTCCAACTCAAAGATTCTGTATTTATCCAGTGTGGTATTTTACTGGCACAATAAAGGCCAGCGGTAAAGGAGTAACAGCTGTTGAACTGCCCCCCAACTCATGAAACTCTGTGCACGACAGAACAGAATGCTGACCAGTCCCACTCCATCCCCACGACCAGTTGTGAAATGGATTGTTTTGATCCATAGGGCTTTAATTGGTTTATTTTTCAGAAGTAGTTCACCGTTCTAGTCTGTCTTAGCCTGGATGCTCCACTACAGTCTGTTCAGCATCATATAAACCTCCACTGGCAGACACTGGTAGCCGTGTTTGAGGTGCACTGGCCAGGAATTGAACCTGAGTCTCATGCCTGAAAGGCAAGTCTTCTAGTACTGGGCTACCTATGCCCCTTATCAAATAACTTTACATTTTATGAAATCTTTCATTTAAGGGAACTTCATGAGGCATTTTGGTATCCCTTGTTGAGTGTGCCACAATGCTTACCCACCAGAAGCTGACATATTCAAAACCAGGATGACATAATAAATTACCCACAGGGTGTATGTTGTTGTTGTTAAGTGCTGTCCAGTCGGTTCTGACTCATAGAGACCCTGTATGGGGTTTCTGAGGAGCAGCAGGTGGGTGTGAACTGCTGACCTTGTAGCTCGAAATCCAGTGCTGATCCTATAACATCACACCAGGAGTCCACCCCTATGGTGCATGGAACTAGAGAAAGAACATGATAGTGAAAAAGGCAGATATATATATATATATATATATACACACATTTATGTTGTTAGGAGGGACCAGTCCCTGGAGAAAGACATCATGCTTTGTAAAGTTGAGGGTCAGTGAAAAAGAGGAAGACCCCCAACAAGTTGGACTGACATGGTGGCAGCAGCAGTGGGCTACAGTGTAGAAGGACTGTGAGGTTGGTGCAGGATTGGGCAGTGTTTCATTCTGTCATGCATGAGGTCACTGTGAATCAGTGTTTGCCTGTGCTATAGGATATAAGTTGTTGTTAAGTGCTGTCGCGTCAATTCCAATTCACAGTGATCCTGTATAGGGTTTCCGAGGAACAACTGGTGAACGTAAACTGCCAACCTTGTGGTTCAAATTGACCTTGCAGTCCAGTGCATTAACCCGCAGCACCACACCAGGACACCATAGGATGTAAGTTGTTGTTGTTGTTAACTGCTGTCAAGTCGATCCAGACCCATAGCGACCCTGTATAGGGTTTCAAAGGAGAAGCTGGTGAGCTTGAACCACCGACCTTGCAGGTCAAATGACTTTGCAGTCTGACGCATTAGCCCAGTGCGCCACACCTGGACTCCGGGATGTAAGCAGAGCCTTGAAAAGGTTTTCTTTGAAATCCTATCTCGGTGGCATAGCCTACATTTGGCCCCATGCACATGTAGAAGTTTTGCTCACTCACCATCCCAACCTCCTTCCCCCATACTGTCTACACCTTTTCTTTTGCTTCTTTCATTGTGTGAATATAGAAGCATCTGCTCGATGCTATAATTAACTCACAGGCACATGGATTCCTGGGAAAGCATGTCTACATGGGAAATAGGAGGATGCAGAATCATTCAGCTCTGTCTGGTTGTTCTAGTTCATTCCTTTGGGCCACTCTTAATTCCTAAGGGTTAGTATTTATTTGTAAGGCTTATTTTTATTTTTATCTCCAATTCTAGTCTAACATTTCTACTCAAAGGTGTGAGAAATCTTCTGTTGTCCCTGCTATTCGGGCAACATGAATTAATTAATATTTGAGCATCTAATTTCCTATGTATTGATGAACTGTAATAAGAATTTATCTGTAGAAAAATTTAATCATAACTTAGATTTCCTTAAATTCTCAGTTTTGTTAGACAGTAAGACATCTTGCCCGAGAAAGAGTATTTTTATGTGAAGCACTATGCTTAACTTTAAGATTTTTGTTTCCTTTTCTAAGTTTTGGGTATGGCACTAAAATACCTTTCATCTAGAAAAGAGAGAAATTGTTGCCATCCCAGTTGATAGTTGGCATCTTCTCCAGAGTAGGAAGTGGAGAAAGAAGAGATAATCCTGCATTACCAAGTGTTGAAATTTTAACATGAGAGAACCAGAAAGGGCAGGAAGAGGCAGTGGTGTAGGGAAAATGAAGTAAATGGTTTGTGTTCACGTACTATTTGTGGGTAGTTTGGATTTCTGCATATTTCACTATACAAACAGTTGCTTTTTTATTTTGAAGGAGTGGAGACTAGGAGAAAAGGCTGAAAATTTATTTATTTATTAAATACATGTTGTAACTGAGGGAAATCCAGAAGTACAGTGTAAATAAATGTAAACATTTCTCTCTAACGAAAACACATTTATCCATCTAAAATCTAGCCTCGCTTTGAAGAATAGGAGAGCTACTACAGGATGTAATAACTGAAAGTGGGAGGTAAGATAGGATGTGATAACTGACAAGAAAAGAGCAAACAGGGTACAATCAATGACCTGAAAAGAGACGTAAGACAGGATGCAATCTGTGAGTGGGGAGAGATAAGGCAGGATGTGATAAGATGCACAGGAGAGAGAAGATGGGATGCAAAAGCTGAGTATGAGAGGGAAGACTGGATGGAAGAACTGAATGAGACACAAAACAGGATGCGGTGATTGGACATGAGATATATATAACACAGGATGCAATAAATGAACAGGAGAGATAAGATGGGGTGCAGTAAATGATTGGAAGAGATAAGTCAGGATGGACTAACTGAGTGAGAGAGAGAATGCCATAGTTGAGCAGGGTAGATAAGTGGGGTGCAGCAACGACATTGAAGAAATAAGAAAGGATGCAGTCACTGAACAGGAGCAAGTTGATTACGCAGTTGTTGTAGAGAGATCCTCCTTCTAACTAGGAAACGCTTCTTGCAGGAGATGTCATTGAAAGATGAGTAGGATGGACATACAGAAGGGAGAAAGCAGAGGTAGCAGGAACAAAAAGAATATTGCAGTGATGTTAAAATATGGGAAAAGGATCTCTTAAGCCTTCCTGAGAGTGGGTCATAGAATGTGCGAGAGCAGAGGACTGATTTCTAGAGGATGCATGAGAGGAGGCAACTTGAGGAATGGGAAAACATTTCTTAAACAGATAAGAGATGAAGGACAGAGAAGCAGGAAATTCAAAATCAAAGGATAATTCATTCATCTATACTTTCAGGAAATAATTACTGAGCATATACTCTATTTAAGGCACCATGCCAAGTGGAGGGATACAGGGATGAACAAGTAAGCCCCTCATCATGCACTCATGAAGCTTACATTTTAATAAGGGAAAAAAGCATTAAATAATTATTCATGGTTTTAATAATAAATGGTATGTGTAAAGAATTTATAATGGGATAAATATCTTAGTATGGAGGGCCAGGGAAGGTTTTCTTAAATGAGATTTAAGCTGAGACTTAGAAGATGAGTAGACCTTAGCTGGTCAAACCATGGAGGTGAGAGGTAAGGAAGAATCTGAATCTCTGATGGGAGAGGTTCACAAAATATGGAGCTGAGAGGAGGTATTTTATGGATTGAGTGTGTCCCCTCCAAAATACACATTAAACTCCTAACTCCCGTAACCTGTAAACATGACCCTATTATGGGAAGAAGGGGTCTTCTTTTGTTATGTTAATGAAGTAATACCAGAGGCGGTCAGTTCTAAACTGAAGCCCTTCTGACTGGTCTCTTAGAAGCAGAACAGAAGAGACATAGACAGGCACAGTGGGAAGACAGATACCATGTGATGAGTCCTTTACATGTCAAGGAAGTTCAAGAAATGGCTGAAGCTACTGACAAGGAAGGAACTTCCCTTAGAGAAAAGGGGAGTTTTTAAGCTAGAGAGTAATCTGATCAGATTATTGTTTTTAAAAAGATCTCTCTGACTGCAGTTTACAATCATCCAAAACTTGGTAAGCAAAGATAGATGTGGTAGCATGAACAAGTAACATAGCAACTAAAATAGAAAAAAGTTGATGGTCTTGAGAGTTATTTAAGAGTAGTAGAGAAAGAACTTAATGATTGGTTGGATATGAAGGAACAAAGGACAAGAATATCTCAAGACTGACTCCCAGTTTTTAACTAGAGCAACTGGGAGAGTGTGGCCTTCAATATGAAAAATAGTATAGGAATACTGTTTAGGGAGAGGAGGGGAAGGTCATGAATGAATTCTTACTAGAGTAAGTTTGAAGTGCCTATTAGTAAAGAGCTCAAACCTGGAGCTCAGAGGCGAGATCTAGGCTTGATGTATAGATTTGGGATTCAAAGGATAGTAAGAGAGTAGATGAAGGGAGAGAATGAAATCATCCAGGGAGAAAATGCAAAGTGAGAAGAGAATAGTTTTGAATAGAACTTTGAGGCACATCAAGATTTGAAGGGTAAGCAGAGGAAGATGTGCTAGCAGAGAAAAAAGGGGAGACTGGAAAGTAAGCATCATGAAGGAAACAATGGCAAGGCAGAATCATGGAAATCAAGGGAACATTTCCAAAATGAGGGAATGGCCATATGTATATTATACAGCTGGAAGATTAAACTAAAGATTTAATAGTATTCATTTGATTTAGCAACAAGGAAGTCACTGAGGACCATAGTACTATCCATTTAGGTGAAATTGTGATTGTTGATAAGTACCATTGAGTTAGTTTTGACTCAGCAACCCTGGATAGGGTTTCCAAGGAGTGGCTGGTGGGTTTGAACTGCTGACCTTGTCATTAGTAGTGCAGTGTTTATCTTACAGCACCACACCAAGACTCCTTAGGTGGAAATAAGAAGCAAAAGTCAGATTGGAGTGAGTCGAGTAGGTGTATATACAAGTCTTTTGAGAATTTCATTGTTAATGAAAGTGGATAAATAAGGCTATTGCTATAGAAAGAAATAAAGTTAAGAAACACTCCATGTGGACCTTGAGGTAGAATCCTGAACCCCACCCAGAACCTTCTGAGGTGGAATACTCCCACTTGAAAAGACATGCAGACCAACTTGGAATGACTAGAACAGAACATAAATTTTTGAAAGCAAGATCAGCAGAAAAAAACACAGATTGTTTCGCTGTTAGAATATCAAGCAAGCTGTTTGCCTTGGAGCCATCAAGGCAAGAAAAGTCAACCCATCAGGGAAAACCACCTTCGAAGATTGGAACTCAAAGGGAACCCATAAGCAGTCTAGTATGCTTGCTGGTGACCATCTGTTCTACTTGTGAGTGGAAGTGGGAGAAATGCTGCAATGAAAACATGGGCTGACTTTGGCCATGTTCCATTGATACCTGCTGACCTTGAGATGAGAGAAAAGAGGAAAGGCTGGCTGGTCTGAAGTTTACGGAGATGTCTGAACTCCTGAGTCTGTGGACACTGACGTACCCGCTGGGACTCAGAGCTGAGAGTAAAGCTACCAGCTGGTATGAAGGGTGGGGAGATGTGTATGAACTCCCTTGCAGATAGTACCCATTTGACCTAGTTTGCAGATAGTACCCATTTGACCTAGCTCAGATGGCTAGCTGACCAGAACTCGACCCGATGAAGATAAAGAAGATTGATACTGTGAGCAAGTGGAAATTGCTACTATTTGATGAACTGGACCTTTGCTTATGGATGCAGTTGCTCAAAATTCCAACCAAAATGGAAAGATTCTTCATATCAAGAATCAAGCTTCTTTCCTCAGTTTAAACGTTGGCTGCCAAAAATGGGGGGTTATAAAGACACGAAGAGGCTGGCTTACCATCTTTCATGAGTGTGCTTAAGTTACAGAGTTGGGGGTGGTGGTAAGGTGGAATCCCCACTGAATAATTTTCCTCTTTTCCAGATGGAGCTGATGAAAGGAGATGGAGGATGGTGGGGATAGGATTTTATGATTCAATTGTGAGTAATTCTTATCAGGATTAGTTTGGATTACCACAACTGTAATGTAGAAGATGTATAACTAAATAGGGGAGTAATTAATCTTTATTTCAGGGATAGAGAACCCAGGGATTATAAAGGGGAAGGAGCATGAGGTCCTACCCAGAAAAGTGGTGACAGCAGAGACCATAGCAGAGGTGATGGCATAGAGCGACAGAGCAGCTGAGGACTCTAGGCCCATGGACTGAGAAAGGCTGTGTGCCTGCAGGCAGGAGGCTGGCATGCAAGATGTGACCTTTGGACATTTGTTGTTGTTAAGTGCTGTCGAGTCGATTCCGACCCGTAGCAACCCTGTATAGGTTTCCAAGGAGCAGTTGATGAGCTTGAACCACTGACCTTACAGTTCAAATGACTTTGCAGTCTGACGCATTAGCCCACAGTGCCACATTAGGTAAATATATATTTTTTGTTTTGTATGTGTACTTCAAATACTTTTTGCTTTGCTTATTTGTCATAAATAAGAGGTAAAAGGGAAGCCACGGAGTGGAAGCAGGGGAGGAGAGGGTAATCATTGAGATGAAATAAAACATATGATTGGTTGAAAGGAAAGCTGATGATCTTGTCTGTTTACCTTCACTCAATTCACAATGTAAATTTAAAAAAAAGAAGGAAAGAAAGGCTCCAATAGAATGGGAGAAATTGGGAGTATTGAAAGATCTCCATCGTGTAAACTTTCCTAGAAGCAGGGAGAGAATGAGGCTTGGAGCTAATCATAGGAAGTGACCTTAAATTGGAGGAGAGCTTTTCCTTAGTAAAAAGAGAAGGTGGTTTAAATAGTAATCTGAGGCCATATTCATCTGATGACATCTATGGGTTTTTTTTCAGCAGTTGTAAGATCATCTGTTTATGTACTGAAGGAGGAAATGGAGGACTGAGGAGAGTGGAAAAGGTTTGAAATAGTCAGTAAAGAGGATTGAGGAATTGGACTATATAATTGTAGTGGTGAGGACTCAGTGAGCTTGGTGATTGTGGTGCCATTTTGTCTGTGGTGTGGAGAAAGTGGATTGTTGGGTTCATGCAGATTTAGTGTCATCTCAGTCAGGTGTGACCAGAGGATAGCAAGGGAGTTAAGGGAATTGTTAAAAGAGAAGCCAGGCTATGAAATTTTGCTGAATTGAAAGAGAATTAAAGATAAAACAGAGGCTGATGGATAAGAAAAAAAGAAGAAGGATCAGAATTCTGCTAGTATCACTGAGGTTGAAGAATTGCTATAATGGGAATAGTTCAATCAAGGAGATGCTTGATTAGTGGTTTTGAAGGTTGGTCAGTTTCAGATAATTTCCTTTTCCAGAGTGAGACTTTGGAAGAGGTGGAGTAGGAAAGAAGATATTGAGGTATGAATCAGTATATTGGATGATTCATCCATGCGGGCATTGAGTCTCCCAGGAATGTGGTGAGAACTAGGTGAAGAGAGAAGACAGGTGCCAAAATATTTAATGAAGTTGATAGAATTTTTCAATTTCTTCATCACTGGTGTTTGTGGTTGGTACGAAAATTTGAATACTAGTGGTATTAACTGGTCTTCCTTATAGGCATTTGGATATTATCCTATCACAGACAGTGTTGTACTTCAAGATAGATCATGAGTTGTTCTCAAAAGGTCTTTAATTCAAACACACCAGCTGCTCCTTGGAAACCCTATGCAGGGTCGCTATGAGTTGGAACTGACTCCACAGCACTTAATAACAACATACTTGGTATATTCCATGTTATGATTATTAAAGGATATTTGCAGCTGGTTCTCCTCATTTTGAGCTGTGCCCCATCAGTAAATGAAGGTCCTGAAAGCTTGCTCCATTCACATCATCAACGTCAACTCTGCTTTGAGGAGGCAACTCCCCTCAGTTGCATTTTGAATGTCTTCCAATCTGAGGGGTTCATCTTTTAGCACTCTATCTGACAGTATTTTAGTGCTGTTCATCATGTTTTCATCTTCTGGCACTACATCTGCCAATGTTCCACTGCTATTCATTAGGTTTCCAGTGGCTAAATATTCAGAAGTAGTCCACCTCTCCTTCTTCCTAGTCTGCCTTATTCTGGAAGCTCCACTGAAACCTATCCACTATGGGTGACCCTGCTGGTATTCAAAATACCGATGGCATAGCTTCCAGCATCCAAGTAGCATACAACCCACCGGAGTACAACAGACTGACAGATGAGTACTGGGCAAAGTCAATAACCATGTTCAAATATCCTGTCAACTTTATATATAGGTGGGTATACCCCCACTCTTACTCTGATATCCATTCAGCCAGTGTTTCTTTCCCTGAATCTCTCTATAGACTATTGTTATTGCAAGAGTGTATAAATAACAGCATTTGCCTGTATTCCCCTTGACTCTTGCATTCCTCCCCAGATCTTCCCCTAGCATCATCATTCTTCTGTCAACCTCCCTGTTGTTGTCTATTGCTTTCCCCATCACCCATGTTAACACATGTTTACCCTCTAGTCAAGATCCTGAAGAAAGAGCCAATGATCCTGAAGGAAGAAGTCCAAAGTGCACTGAAGGAATTGGCAAAGAACAAGGCACCAGGAATTGATGGAATAAAAATTGAAATCTTTCAAGAAAGTGGGCAGCACAGGAGGCACTCACTCATCTCTGCCAAGAAATTTGGAAGAGAAGTATCTGGCCTACTGATTGGAAAAGATCCATATTTGTGCCCATTCCAAAGAGAGGTGACCCAAAGGAATGCGGAAATCATCGGACAATCTCTTTGATACCCCATGCGACTAAAGTTTTACTAAAGGTAATGCAGATATGGCTACAATCATACATTGACAGAGAACTTCCAGAGGTATAAGCCGGATTCAGAAGAGGCTGTAGAACCAGGGATATCGTTGCTGATGTCCGATGGATCTTGGCTGAAAGCAGAGAATATCAGAAAGATGTTTACCTGTGCTTTATTGACTATGCAAAGGTTTTCGATTGTGCAGATCATGAGAAGCTATGGACAATATTGCAAAGTATGAGTATTCCGGAACACTTTATTGTGCTCATAAGGAATCTGTACCTGGACCAAGAGGCAGTTGTTCAAACAGAACATGGGAACACTGAATGGTTTAAAATTTAAAAAGATGTGCAACAAGGTTGTATTCTTTCACCATACTTATTAAGCCTGTATACTGAGCAAATAATCTGAGAAGCTGGGTTCTATGAAGAAAAACGTGGCATCAGGATGGGAGGAAGATTCATTAACAACCTGTGATATGCAGATGATACAAGCTTGCTTGCTGAAAGTGGAGAGGACTTAAAACATTTACTGATGAAGATCAAAGAGCACAGCCTTCAGTATGGATTACATCTCAATATCAAGAAAACAAAGATCCTCACCACTGGACCAATAAACAACATTCTTATCAATGGAGAAAAGATTGAAGTTGTCAAGGACTTCCTTCTTCTTGGATCAATGATCAACACTCATGGAAGCAGCAGTCAAGAAATCAAACGATGTATTGCATTAGGCAAATCTGCTGCACAAGACCTTTTTAGTGTTGAAGAGCGAACATGTTCATACAGAGAGACCTGGCTACATGGCTGATGAGTCCAACATGTCCATATACAGAGAGCTAACTACATGGGAGAGTTGACCAACATGTCCATATACAGATACTAGCTACATGGCAGATGAGTCCAACATGTCCATGCAAAGAGAGCTAGCTACATGGAAGACGAATCCAAAATGTCCATATACAGAGAGCTAGCTACATGGCAGAGTAGTGCAAAATTTCCATATACAGAGTTCTAGCTAAATGGCAGATGAGTCCAACGTGTCCATATACTGAGAGCTAGCTACATGGGAGAGTAGACCAACATGTCAATATATAGAGTAATAGCTACATGGTAGATGAGTCCAACATGTCCATTTACTGAGAACTAGCTACATGGCAGATGAGTCCAACATGTGTATATATAGAGGAACAGCTACAAGGCAAATGAGTCCAAGGTGTGCCTGACCCAAGCTGTGGTATTTTCAATAATCTCATATGCATGTAAAAGCTGGACGGTAAGTAAGGAAGACCGTAGAAGAACTCAGTGAGGTGGATTGAAACAGTGGCGGCAGCAATTAGCTCAAACAACAAATATGAAGATGGTGCAGGACTTGGCAGTATTTCATTCCGTTGTGCATAGGATCACTATGAGTCAGAACCGACTTGACAGCACCTAACAGGCCCTTGTCTGATAGGTCATTGCCAAAAACTTTTTCCCCAGTCTGTGGGGTCTCCCTTTACTCTTTTGTTGAAATCTTTTGATGCACATAAGTGTTTACTTTTTAGAAGGTCCTACTTATCTAATTTGTCTTCTGATGTTTGTATATTTTCAGTAATATTTGATAGTATATCTTTGCCATTTATCAAAGCCCCTATGTTTTTCCCTAATTTTTTATTGATGATCTTTATAGTTTTAGGTTTTACATTTAGGTCTTTAATCCAGTATGAGTTCATTTTGTATAGTGTGGGAGATATGGGTCTTGTTTCACTCTTCTACAAATGGATTACCAGTTCTGCTGGCACCATTTAATGTGTTTTGGCCCTTTGCCAAAAATCAGTTGACCATAGGTGGATGAATTTACTTCTGAGTTTTCAATTATATTTCATTGATCTATGTGTCTTTCATTGTATCCGTGCCAGGCTGTTTTGTTGTAGTCTGTGTAGTAGATATTGAGATTAGGAAGTAAGAGGCTGCCTCCTTTGTTATACTTCTCTAGTAATGCTTTGCTTATCTGGAGTCTCTTTCCTTCCCATATAAAGTTAGTGACCAGTTTTTCCATGTCTTTAAAGAATGATGTTAGATTCTGAATTGGGATTGCATTGTATCTACAGATCATTTTAAGTAGTATTGACATTTTCATAACGTTATCTTCCTATCCATGAGCATGGTATATTCTTCCATTTTTGTAAGTCTCTTTTGGTTTCATGTATTAGTGTTTTGTATTTTTCTTTGTGTAGGTCTTTTGTTTCTCTGGTTAGATTTATTCCTGAATATTTCATCTTTTCATCTTTTGGGTTGTAAATGCTATTGTTTTCCTGATTTCCTTTTCAGAGCTCTCTTCATTAGTGTATAGGAAACTAGCTGATTTTTGTATGTTTATTTTGGACCCTGCCTCTATGCTGAATCTGTCAATCAGTTCCAAGAATTTTCTTGTGGAGTGTTTGGGATTTTCTATGTACATGATCATATCATTTGCAAACAGAGAGAGTTTTACTTCTTCTTTGTCAATTTGGATGCCTTTAATTTGCCTTCCTTGTCTTATAGCTCTGGCTAAGACTTCCAACACAATACTGAATAGGAGTGGTGATAAAGGGCATCCTTGTCGGGTTCCTGTTTGCAAGGGAATGCTTTCAGTTTATCTCTATTGAGAATGATGTTTGTTGTTGGTTTTGTGTGTTGTTGTTAAGTGCCATTGAGTCGGTTCCTGCCCATAGCAACCCCATAGGAGGTTTCTGAGCCTTTAAATCTTCGCAGGAGCAGAAAGCTTCATCTTCCTCCCAGGGAGCAGCTGGCAGGCTCAAATCACAGACCTTGTGGTTCAAAATCCAGTGCTTATTGTGTGGAGCCACTGTGCTCCCTGTGGTTTTGTGTATGTGCCCTTAATTATGCTGAGGCTTTTCCCTTTTGATCCAATTTTTGGAGTGTCTTTATCAGGATGGAATGTTGGGTTTTGTTAAATGCCTTTTCTGTATCAGTCAATATGACTATGTGGTTCTTTTCCTTTGTTTTATTTTTGTGGTAGATTTATTTGATTGTTTTTCTAATATTGAACCATCCTTGTATACCTGGTATGAATCCTATTTGTTCACAATGTATTTTTTTTAATATGTTGTTTGATTATATTAACTAAGATTTTGTTAAGAATTTTTGTGTCTATGTTCATGAGGGACATTGGTAGAAAATAAAATATTTTGTACTTTTCCTTTAGATAGAGATGTTCCACAAGACCTTTGTTCTGTTTCTGATAGACAAGATACTTGTTATTTTACTAGCTTCCTGTTTATTAAAAATGAGATAAACAGAAGGCCTATGCTACCTTCTAATTTACCCAGCATGAAAGAGGAAGACCCCAATGTGATGGATCGACACAGTAGTTGTAAGAATGGGCTTAAAGATAACAATAATTGTGAGAATGGTGCAGGACCAAGCGGTGCTTCATTCTGTTGTGCATAGGGTCTCTATGAGTTGGAGCTGACTCGACAGCACTTAACAACAGTAATGACAACATGCTACCTTGTGACGCTACAGGATAAGCACTGGACTGCTCACTGCAAGGTTAGAGGTTCAAACCCACCAGTCACTCCTCGGAAATCCTAAATAGGGTCGCTATGAGTAAGAGCTGAGTAGACAGAACTTAGCAACAAAGTGATAGTCATGCTGGTTAGAATAATGATGAAAATAGTTGCCATGGTACTATGCTTGCTTGCTCAGTGCCATCGAGTCAGTTCCAATCCATAGCGACCCTGTATAGGGTTTCTGAGGAACAACTGGTGGGTTTAAACTGCTGAACTTATGATTCACAGTCCAATGTTGATCCTGCAGAGCCATACCAGGTGTCCCTAAGGTACTATTGTTGTTGCTGTTAAGTGCCTTTGAGTTGACTCAGACCCATAGCGACCCTCTATAGGGTTTCCGAGGAACAGTTGGTGAGCTTGAACCACCAACTTTGCAGTTCAAACGGCTTTGCAGTCTGGTGGATTAACCCACAGCGCCACATCAGGACTATAGACAGGCACAATGTAGAAATCTAAATGTAAGATAGTGAAAATTGGGAGCTGACTTTTTTCTTATGTTAACGGTGCTTCTGTTGTACTGGGGAAAAGCTTTGTAAAGAATACAGAAGTTTTCAATGAAATAGAAGAACAAGTACTTAAAATATACTCAGTCTTCACACCTCTTTCCCATTCTAACATGATAAGCAGGGAGGAGACTCAATAAAACAAACAACTAAATATCAGTAGTTGGCAAAGAGCTAAAAGATTCATACTTAAAAAGGACTGGAAAACCTATAGAACACATTTCTTTCTCAAGGGATTTTAATTCAAGTTTAATAGTTCATGTAGTTATTGTGGGGATTCCTGCATGGAATGAACACATTCAGCTACTAACTAAAAGGTTGGATGATCGAGTCTACCTGGAAGGGCCTTGGAATAAAGACCTGGCAACCTACTTCTGACATATCAGCCACTGAAAACCCTGTGGAGCACAGCTCTACTCTGATACAAAAATGAGTAGATGATAACTGGTTCAGGATAGCTAGTTATAGAAAGGGTTTCATTTCCAATATTGTTGTTGTTGTTGTTGTTGTTAAGTGCCATTGAGTCTATCCTGACCCATAGCGACCCTTTATAGGGTTTCCAAGGAGCGGCTGGTGAGCTTGAACCGCCAATCTTGCAGTTCAAATGACTTTGCAATCCAGCGCATCAACCCACAGCACCACACCAGGACTCCTCCAATATTGTTAACAGTAGTTAATTCTTTTTTTTTTTTCTTTCTTTCATGTAAGTAACTAGTGAAAGAACCCTGAAGGCACTATTAATTAATTAGGTGTCTGGCTGCTAACCTCAAGGTCAGTGGTTCAAACCCACCAGCCTCTCCTTGAGAGAAAGGTGAGGTCTTGTACTCCCATAAGGATTTATAGTCTTAGAAATCCTATATAAGGTCACTCTGAGTCAAAATTGAGTCAGTGACAGTGGGTGTAACTAGTGTTTTTAATTTAATTTTTACTTACTCTTAGGATCAAGGGTTTTCTATCATGTATAAAGAAAACCAATAACTTCATTAACAAAAATTCACTTTTTGATAACTAGTTGATGTTTTGCCTAGTGAGGGTTACCAAATACTTCATGTCTGTATGCCTACAGTGTATGTACCTCCTAGGTTTTCCTTGCATTTTAAAGGGCCCTGTACGGCCCATAGCACTTCCTAACTAGACCGGTCTGACTGCTGTCTGTCATGCTTTCATCTTGGTAACTAAGCACTCTGCCACATGATGTAAGCCATATGTTTTGTTTTGCTTTGTTTGGTATATAAATGATGCATTGATGCAATAGAAAAAAAAAAAAGATAAATTCTTTGCTGATAAATTTTTTATCTGCAAAAATTAAGTACAAAACAGAGTGACAAAGATTTTCACATTTTGTGCATTTCTTTGGTCACCTTGAAGCATTTGGGCGTGTTACTCTTCACTTATGATTTTTGTGTGAACCTCGCGGCTCTTCACCCGCAGCTTGTTGACCTGGGACTCAGCAATGTCAGCCCGTTCCTCGGCCTCCTCCAGCTCATGCTGGATCTTGCGGAACTTGGCGAGGTTGACGTTGGATTGTTCCTCCTAAGAACAGAAATAAATGCATTTATGAGGAAAAGGGTTAAGAATTTCTAGATTCTTAGGTGAAATGGACCTTCAATTTTTTTTCTCTTACTTAAAAATGATTCGTTCTAGTTATCTTTTAAGAAACATAGATAATTGCTCTTGATATTTTTTATATGAACTCCTTTCATGATTCCTGAACTAAAGACTAAGGAGGGACAGGTGGCATTTTTCTCCAAGATGTTCTAAAAAGAAAGTATAACAATGGAGCTGCTGTTACATACTGCTACATTTTCAGCCTTGTTTCCCCACCATCACCCCCAGAACCCTAAGAATGGAACCAGATTGTTGAAAAACACCAGTACACAATTTATATTACACTAAATTCTAAAAGCTTTGAATATAAATTAATGTCCTTGGAGTATAAATTTTTGTCACTTAATGCAGTTAAAAGAAATAAAATAGGAGTTCATTGTTTCCTAAAATCGTCTGAGTGGTGTCCTGACTATGATTGAAGGGATGGCAGTGAACCAGAGAAGGCCAGCCCTATTTCAGTCTCTCTTACAAGACTCGTTAAGATCCTCCACAATGTAGCATTCAGATTTAGAACACGCATAAAACTTGAGTCACTAAACAATATAGCTTGGGAAAACGCTTATGTTTTCCTGTTGCAGAGGAAAGAACCTAGAGAAAAGTGAAATGACTTGTTCAAGGTGTGTGTGTGTGTGCATATGTGTGTGTGTACTCAAGTGTGTGCTTCTGTGGATGCTCTGTCTCTCTCATCTCACACTTTAGAAGCCAGTGAGAAAGGGAGAAATCACAAATGAACAGAGTGAACAGTTTGTGATATGTATCTATGTATATCCATACTTTGTTATTTGTGAAGTGTCATTGAGTTGGTTCTGACTCATAGCAACCCTGTATAGGGTTTCCAAGGAGCAGCTGGTGGGTTTGAACTGCTGACCTTGTGGTTCAAACCCACCTTACAGTCTAGTACATTGCCCTGCAGCACTACACCAGGACTGATAGATGGATTGATAGTGTGTATTATTACAGATGAATCACAGGGTGGAGAAACAGGATAAGGTAGAATGCCAAGAACCTAGTGGATTGAACAAAACTGAGCTGTTTGAGCCCCAGACTCTTATATTCAGCTACCTTACCTGACATCTTAAGGAACTCTGGCAGCGTAATGGTTACAATATTGGGGCTGCGAATCTTAAGGTCAGCAGTTCAAAACTACCAGTTGTTCCACGAGAGAAAGATGAGGCTTTCTGCTCTCATAAAGATTTATAGCCTCAGAAACCCTGTACAGGGTCACTATGAGTTGGAACTGACTCCACAGCACATAACCACCACCACCTGACATCTTTACTTGTTTATATAATGATATTTCAAAGGCAATATCTTGAAAACAGAATCCCTGTTTCCTTCTTGTATTGCAATCTGTTTTTACCTTAGTCCTCCATTTGTAGTCAGTGTTACACCACACCCCTGGCTACCCAAACCATAAACTCAATGAGTTAGCCTTGATTTCCTTTCTTTAATCTCCCAAAATCAGCCTATTAGTGTGTCTTGTGATTCTTGCATCCAAAATATATCTTGAATCTGTACCCTTCTCTCTGACTGCTTCACTATTACTTTTAATCCAAGTCAGAAAACAACTTGAAAAGCCTCCTTATGCATCTTCCTGCATCTACCTATGTTTCCAACAGTCTGTATTCCAAAGACTATTTTTTAAAATGTAAATGAGATCATGATTGACTCAGCTTAAACCCTCCTGTGGCTTCCCAGAGCTCATTGCACTTACAGTAAAATCCAGACTCATTATCCTGTCCTATGCAGCGCCCCAGCCCCATCTCTACCGTTCTTTCCCTTGTTCCTGGGCAACCACATAGCACTTCTTTCTCTTCCTTGAAACATCCTATTTTCCACTTAGAACTTTTGTACTTGTTTTTTCCCTTCTCTACAGAATTTTTTAATTTAACTTATAAAGTGGTTGGTTTCTTTTCATTCTTCAGAACTTCAATCTACTATTTTCCCTTTTTCCTTCCTCGTTTTACCCATTCTTTCTGACCTCCCCTTAACTCAATTGCCCTGAAAGCATCTGAGAACTAGAGGTTGCCCAAACACCTCCCATTGCTTCTGAACTCACCGCTTCCTCAGCTTGTCTCTTGTAAGCTTTCACCTTCGCTTGCAGTTTGTCCACTAGGTCCTGGAGCCTGAGAACATTCTTGCGATCTTCCTCAGTCTGAAACAAATTTTAAAGAGTGAGGTCCTTGAAATCACAAATATCATCACATTTCATTGTACATTTTGGTTGTAGATCTCTTGCAGATCAAACACGGACCCATTTGGACTCACAGAGACCCTATAAAACAGAGTCGAACTGCCCCATAGCGTTTCCAAGGCTGTAAATCTTAACAGGAGCTAACTACCACATCTGTATCCCAGGGAGCACCTGGTAAATTTGAGCTACCAACCTTTCAGTTAGCAGCCGAGCTCTTTCACCATAGCACCACCAGAGCCCCTTAGTCCTTGCAGACCGGAGTGAAAAGCCAGGAAGGCTGTTTTCCTTACCTGATAAGTGAGCTCCTTCACTCTTCTCTCATGTTTACGAAGACCCTTGACAGCCTCAACGTTACGCTTCTGTTCATTTTCAACTTCTGCTTCAAGTTCACGTACCTGCAAGATAGGGGTTTCCAAAGAGTTCACTGTGATCTCGTCACTCAAGTGAATTTTTGCTTCTTCAAATGACTCATAATACTTCATTTACTCTGCTTTATGTGTAGTTTTTGATGTCCTAATCTTTATTATAAATTCTTGAGCAAGACAGACTATTTCCTGTTTATCTCTGTACGCCCTACATCATTAGCAACAATAGTATTCAAAATCATTTGTTGGATAGGAACCAGATGGAAAGGTATGCAGATCAGGAGACCCACCCTGGCCTCCAGCTTCTGGATCTGCTTCTTGCCTCCCTTCAGGGCCAGCTGCTCAGCCTCATCCAGACGATGCTGCAGGTCCTTCACCGTCTGCTCCAGGTTCTTCTTCATCCGCTCCAGGTGGGCGCTGGTGTCCTGCTCCTTCTTCAGCTCCTCAGCCATCATGGCCGCCTGAAAAGCAACAAAAGAAGATCGGTTCAGGGGGTTGAGAGGGCACGTCAACATCACATGGGGCCGCCACCGTGTTCACTGTCCACTCACGTCGGTGATGGCCTTCTTGGCCTTCTCTTCTGCGTTGCGGGCTTCCTGTACAACGTCCTCCATCTCTCCTTGGATCTGGGAAATGTCTGTCTCTAGCTTCTTCTTGGTGTTGATCAGACTGGTGTTCTGGTTAAATATAAAATTGAAAAAATATTAAGTGCATAAAAGCAAAATTAGAATGCTCAGTATTCTAATAAACTCACAAGCTAATTAAATCAACTATTTAATTAGTATCCCTCCTTGTTCTATAAATGAACTAAGTAGATAACATGTCTTTAAAAAGTAGTCAATTCTGGCTGTCACAGTACAAATAATCCAATATATCCAATATATCATAAATCTCAGAAATTAAAAGTTTTAAACATTTTCCTCCATATAACATTATGAATAAATTTTAAACTAGCACTAAGATTTGAGCAGAAGTCCCTGAGTGGCACAGTCGGTAAAGTGCTTGACTAGCTAAAGGATTTGTATTTTCAATCCACCTAGAAGCACATCAGAAGAAAGGCCTGGTGATCTGTGTCTGCAAGGTCACAGCCTTGAAAACCTCAGGGAGTTCATTTCTATTCTGTACACATGGAGTCGTCATGAATCAGCTGGTTTTGGTTATTGTTGTTTGTTTGTATAAGAGTTGAGCAAGAATTTCATTTTCATTTCATTGTATTTTTTTATGATTCCATTATTATATGCACCTGGGTGTGCAGGAGCTGAACACGCTCACTAGCATCCAGGAGCTCCTGTTCTGCGATCTTCCTGCTCCTCTCCGTCTGCTCCAGAGTGGCCCGAAGCTCCTCAATCTCAGCCTGTAGCAGGTTGGCTCTGCGCTCAACCATGGCCAGCTGCTCCTTCAGGTCCTCTTGGCCTCGGAGAGCATCATCCAGGTGGATCTGGGTGTCCTGTGGAATGAACAGTCATTGAGCCACCACGTTCTCAGAGCTGCACTCACCCCAACATTCTAGAGTAGGTCTAGAACCCATTACCTTGAGGATGCCTTGGGTGTTCCTGTAGTTCCTCAGGGCCTCGGCAGCCATGCGGTTGGAGTGGTTCAGCTGGATTTCCATCTCATTGAGGTCTCCCTCCATCTTCTTCTTGACCCTGATGGCATCATTTCTGCTCCTGATCTCAGCATCCAGCGTGCTCTGCATCGACTCCACGATGCGAATGTGGTTTCTCTTCAGCTGGTCAATTTCCTCATCTTTTTCTGCAATTTTCCTGTCGATTTCAGACTTGACTTGGTTCAACTCAAGTTGGATGCGCAGTATCTTTCCTTCTTCATGCTCCAGAGAAGCCTTAGTGAGAATTAGGGGTGACATTAGAAGGGGAATGGAAAATGTCGTGTTCTAGAAACAGAAAGTATTCCTAGTTTTGTGCTGCCATGCACACATGTATTCTGTTGTTATAGAAAATTTTACATTGGCTTGCGGTTAGTTTTACTTCTGTTTCTTGAACTACACTGTTCACTTGAAGACATGTTCTTAACTTACTCATCATTGCTTTCTTGGTGTAATCTACTTCCTGAAGCATAGTTATGTTAGTTGTATGCATACTTTATTTTCCACCCTTATGATTAGTACACAGACTAGAAAATATTTTTTCTTTTCTTTTGATTCTCTAATCCTTGCATGTGTAGACTCTAATTCCTCATAATTTTGAGTAAAATGCCTACCTCTGCCTCCTCTAAAGCAGCCTGGAGTTCAGACTTTTCTTGCTCAGTTTGCTTCTTTATTTTTTCCAGTTCATGAATACGTTTTCCGCCTTCTGCAATCTGTTCAGTGAGATCTGAAATCTCCTCTATTGGTAAGCAAAAACAAGACAAATTTGTTCAGAGAGGGGAAACACTCTTTCAACTCTTTTGTTATAGAAAAGGAGAGGTGTACTCACGTTGCAAATTCTTATTTTCCCTCTTCAGGGTTTCAAGGTGGTCTAAAGATTCCTCATAAGCATTCTTAATTTTGAACAGCTCTGTGCTAAGTGAACGTGACTCCTTTTGGGAAGCTTCAAGTTCAGCATGAGTTTCTTCATATTTCTGTTTCCATTCTGCCAAGATCTATAGGAGAAGGAATGGCCAAGAAATGCAGTGGAGTAAACTTGATGGAATGCAAGCCATCCAAGCAGACAGCTCTTAGAGTTGAGCTGATCTGTGACTGAACACTAATTTTGAATGAGAAAAGTAGACAGCCACAGGAGTTCCTGACCTCCCATGGAGCAGAAGCAACTGAGAACAGCTCTCAAATGATTTAGATATGGCCCATTGAATATAGTTGTTGTTGTTACATGCTGTCAAGTCAGTTCCGACCCATAGCGACCCTGTACAGGGTTCCCGAGGCTGTTAATCTTTATGGGAGCAGAACGCCTCATCTTTCTCCCACGGAGTGGCTGGTAGTTTCGAACTGCTGGCCTTAAGGTTCGCAGCCTGATCGGTAACCACTACACTACTAGAGCACTGAAGATAGTAGGCTACAGTTAATCCCATGTTGAGTGCTGAAACAGAAACTGATGCAGAATACCTTGTCAAAGTTCCTCTGCTTTTTGTCGAGGGCTGCACAGGCGGCATTTGTTCTCTCCACATCAATCATGAGGTCCTCCACTTCATTCTGGAGCCGCTGCTTCGTCTTTTCAAGGGAAGCGCATTTAGCATTCACGGCTTCTACGTGCTCCTCAGCATCCTGCAGACGCTGGGCCAGTTTCTTCCTAAAGAGTGAAATATGGAGAATAGAAATTAAAGAAATGAATTCTTTGCCTTCAAGCTTGATTGAGTTTTCTTGAAGTCCAGTTCTGTATTAATTAATTCCCATTCTCCTACTCACCAAACACTGAAAGCAATCCAAATTTCAGTCTTCCATTCTTTATGGTCTGACTTTAAGATCATCTATGACCAGCCCAAGGCAACATTTTACTCTCCAAGTTAGCTGATTTTTTTCTCCTCTTTATAGACTATTAACATCTGCCTTGAACGACTGTTACTTATGTCTGTATTCCCATTCAATTTTGATCCCAGTGAGTAGGTCTGTATCTTACTAACTTTTATATTCTCTAAGCTGCCATGTTTATTCAGCTATCATATTTATTATGGACTCAAATGTTTGACAAATTAAACTCAAATGAAATAGACATGATCTTGTCTGTTTAATTGTATCTCTGGAGAAGCACATCATGCTTAGTAAAGTAGAGGTTCAAAAAAAATGAGGAAGATCCTCAGCGAGATGGCTTGACATAGTAGTTGCAAGAAAGGACTCAAACACAGCAGTGGTTGTGAGGCTGATAAAGGACTGGGCAGTGTTTCATTCTGTTATATATAGGATTGCTATGAGTTGGAGCCAACTCAACAGCACCTAACAACAATTGTGTCTGTTCTCTTTGGCAGATTTTCATTAACACACTAATAAGATGAAGCTTTCACAAATTAGTATCATTTTGTTTTGAGAGTGCTTCTTAGAACGTCTTGTAAGGCATGACCCCAAAACATTATATTTCCAACTAGATGCCTATACGTCACTCTCAGAAATAATTGATATCTCCTTAAACCTTCTGTTGTTTAAACAGAAGCAGGTCTCATGCTTTCTGGATTCTCCCTCTTATTGCAATTCAGTCTTGAACTTCCGAATTGGATGAAATATTCAGCCCTTCATCAAACTTAACATTTTTTTTTTTCTTTCATGTTGTAGAATTTCCTGTACTTTTTGGTCTTTAGCAGTCAATTACTTTTCCCCCTTCAAATGTCCATATTTTTACATGTCGAAGGAGGAGGTATGCTTTAAAGCCTGATGATTTTTCTTCTATATATCTATCAAAGGAGCCCTAGTATGGTAGCGGCTAAGGGTTTGCCTGCTAACCAAAAAGTCAGAAGTTTGAATCCACCCATTTCTCTGTGGAAGAAAGATATGGTGATATTTTTCCATAAAGATCAAGTCTTGGAGCTACGAAGCAGCAATTCAGCTCTGCCCTACAGGGGCCAGAACTGACAGGACAGCAATGGGTCGGTTTAGGGTACATACCTATTGACTTGGAGCCCTGTTGTGGTGCTGTAGGATAAGCACTGGATTGCTAGCCACAAGGTAGGCAGTTGAAACCTACCAGCCACTCCTTAGAAACCCTATGCAGGCACTTAACACTTAATGACAACAACTACCTGTTGACTTGAACCATTTACTCCATTGGTGGCTAAGAGGAATGAGAGGCACAGAAGAATGTAATGAGCTCTCATTGTATCTGCATCTGCATAGATAGAATAAAGTAAAAACTTCTCTTTACTTGTCACAATCATTCTGCTTCCTCTTTCTTTACATTTTTCCTTGTTCTAGCTTCTACCAGAATTTCTTTCCCTAAACCAAGTGAGAGAATTTGTTTTTCTTGCTTACCTACTTACCTTATGTTCATGTATGTTTTGCTCCTAGTTTTGGGATCACTGACTCTATTTAACCATATAGTACTTATAGCATACATACTGTGGTTGTTAACAGAGATATTCCCATTTTAACCAAGTCTAGAACATACTTGGCCTCCTCCAGCTCCTCCGTGCGCTGGATGGCATCTGTCTCATATTTGGTCCTCCACTGGGCAACCTCACTGTTGGCCTTAGACATTGCCCTCTGCAACTCAGCCTTGGCTTCCTGCTCCTCCTCATATTGTTCCCGCAGCAAGTCACAGTCATGGCGGGAGGACTGCAGGGCGTGGGCCAGAGCACTCTTGGCCTGAAAATATAAAGCTTGATGACTTACTTTTGCATTGTTAAAGTGGTATATGGCTCCAAATTCCTTATAGACCACCAGAAACCAGAGAACCAGTAACCACAAAAACAACGATGCTGGCAACGACAATAAGTAGGTTTTACCTTTATCTCCTCTTCAAGCTGCCTTTTTAGTTCCTCAATCTGTTGTGTGAATGCCTGTTTGCCCCTTGAGAGCTGAGAAACTAGCGAATCCTTTTCATCTAACTGGCGTGAATATTCACCTGGAAAGACCAAGATCCAGAAAGTACACTGTTACTTTGGAAATTAAAGGTTGAAACTGAAAACTGGAGCAGAAAAAGGGAACAAATCCAAAACACGATGGAGACTGTGAATTGCCAAGAAGCCACTAACATCCAGTTCAATCCAGATAAACAAATCTATGTAAAAACGTGATATATGGAGAACTTTGAGGCAGATTACATGCTTATGAACAACACAAAAAATGCAGGAGCGATGTAAGCTTATTTGACTACAATACAAATTGATCAAGAAGCATACATAAAGGTATGTAAAACAAACCATTAAAATACTTTTTGCCTACGGCAATAGTGTCACACTAGTTTCCCTTCCACTGAAAAGTAACTGAAACAAAGAATTTATTCTCTGGGAAATAGAAGACTTGGAGCAATTGCGTCTGTAACTATTAGTGACATTCAAAAGAAAACCCTGGAAACATTTGTATATTAATGATCACATATCCTCTTACTCTTGAAATGAATTGGTTTATGATTCACTCACTGATCAGTTCCTAAGCAAAATGGCATTTAAGTGTTTTTTTTTTTCAGTTCTATAAGCACCATAATTCAGAAAATATAATAGATGATATAAGTAAGAATAGAGGAAAAAAACCTTTCAGCATCATTTTCGAACTAGTTGCCTGGAAGTATTTTCTCTCTGACACATAATAAAAGTTAAAGCTTTCTCATTTTTCATGTTGCTGAGTTACTTACTGCTGTTGTTGTATGCCGAGTCTGTTCTGACTCATAGCTGCCCTATATAGGATTTCCAAGTTTGTGTATAGGGTCAGTATTAGTCGGAACCAACTCCATGGTACATAACAACAACAACAGCTTTATAGGAGCAGAAAGCTTCATCTTTCTCCCATGGAGCAGCTGGTGAATTCAAACTGCTAACCTTGTGATTAGCAGCCCAATGCATAACCCACTATGCGACCAGGGCTCCTACTGAATTTGTTGTTGTTGTTGTTAAGTGCCTACCCATAGCGACCCTGTATAGGTTTTCCAAGGAGCAGCTGGTGAGCTTGAACCACTGACCTTGCAGTTCAAACGACTTTGCAGTCCGACGTATTAGTCCACAGCGCCACACCAGGACTGCTACTGATGATTACTTCACTTCATGAGACAGAAAAACTGTCTTCTCAAGGTCAAAATGCTCCTGTAGTTTCTCTTCCTCAATATATGGCTACTGAGTTTAGGAATAGCCATATACTGAGGAAGAGAAACTACAGGAGCATTTTGACTCCTTGAGAATACAGGTCTTTTGTCTCATAAAGTGAAGTAGTCATCTGAATAACAACAACACCAGCTTTACTTTGAGCATTGTTCTAAAAAGAACAACATTTCAATGATTATGAAAGAGTTGAGTGGTCTTCTAACTCTTTAATCCACCTATTATTTTAGTAGCCCAAATGACCTTCTACAACCATTTCAATCTTGTTACCTTTCACTTGGAATCCTGGTGAGATGTATAGGATCAGCACTGGCTTGCTAACCACAATGTTTGTGGTTCAAAGCTACTAACCACTCCTTGGAAACCCTATACAGGGTCGCGATGAGTCAGAACCGACTCAACAGCACTTAACAAGAACACAGTTAAGTAAGGTCACAATAAATCATGATCAGACTCAGCCTGGGGGACTTCAAGTGAGGGTTGTGGATTTGTGATTACCCAAATTGGAGAATCTTTGGTTTTACTCCTTTCTCTATGAACTCATCCAACTTTCTATCTAAGTCATCTCCCTAAGTGAAACGTTGCTTTTGTTGTTAAATGCTGTAGCATCAGTTCCCATTCATAGTGACCCTGATCCAAGGAGCAGCTGGGGGATGTGAACTGCCAACTTTGTGGTTAGCAGTCTAGTGCTTATTCTACAGAGCCACTATGCTCCCCAAAAGGTCTTGTTGTTGTTAAGTGCACCGAGTCAGTTCCAACCCATAGTGACCCTGGATAGGGTTTCTGAGGAGCAGCTGGTAAACTTGAAATGCTGACATTGCAGTTCAGACTGGTTTGGCAGTCCAGCGCATTAACCCAGAGCACCAAACCAGGACTCCAAAGGATCTAGATTTCCTTAAAAAACAAAAACAAAACAGCCCATGACATTGGCCAATAATGTGTTCCTATTACCAGGTACATACCAGGAACAATAATGTGTTCCTGTACCAGGTACAGAGAAGTTAAGTAAGTAAGGTCTCAAGAAACCCAATACAGTTTTTCAGCAACTTGAACTTCCCAAGTAAATGTGTCCTTCAAGGTCAATGCTAGTAGTAGATGGCCTACCTGACTCAGTCTGTAAGCGACCTCTCTGAGCTGTCAAGTCATTGATCAGCCGCTGCTGCTCTTCCTCCTTTGTCTTAAGTTCGCTCAATTGATCTTCTAGGGTGCGGCACATCTTTTCAAGGTTTCCCTACATTCAAACAGTGGTAGAATACATCTCAAGCAAGTATTTAGATCATATAATCTGAGCACTTCTTAGGAGTTCCAGTACCCATTTATTCTGAGAATCAACTATCTTATCAAACAAAAACAAGAGACCTCACATGATGGAAAGAATCACGAACACAGTGCTACCACACTGCTCTGTGAATCTGCTGTCTTTGTGAAATTGTCTTACCTGTGATATAAACATAGTCACACCTGGCTAAGCTCTTGAGATTTTTTTTTTTTAAAGAAGAAAATCATGTAATTGTACTAAAGGAAAAAACAAGCGTAATCAAGTCAAGGTGTTTTTAAAAATTCAAAATCGTGTTCTTTGCATCGTCTCCTTTTTTCTTTTGTTAGATTTGCCCCTGGTTTCTTGATTTTATTGATCTTTTCAAACAACCAACTTCTAGTCTTGTTGATTTTTCCTGTTGTTTTTCTGGTTTGGGTTCCATTCATTTCTGTTGTCATCTTTATTATTTCTTTTCTTCCAGTGATTATAGGCTTATTTTTCTGCTCTTTTAATATTTATTGGAGATGTTGGGTAAAAGGACTAATTTGGGTTCTGTCTTCTTTTTTAATTTGTATGTTTATTGCTATAAGCTTGCCTCTTAGCACTGCTTCTGCTGCTTTGATATGTTGTGTTTTCATTTTCATTTGATTTAAAAAATTGTTTAAATTCTTTTATTACCCAGTAGTTTTCAGACAGGGTGTTTATTCAATTTCCATGTATTTGATTTTTCCCCCTTGATCGTTCTACTGTTGATTTCTAATTTTATTGCATTGTAATCTGAGAAGATGCTTTGTAGTATTTCAATGTTTTAAAATTTATTGATACTTCCTTTGTGGCATACCATATGGACTCTTTTGGAGAACATTTCATATGTGCTGGAAAAGAATGTACAATGTCCTGTTGTTGGATGGAGTGTTCTGTATATGTTTGAGGTCAAGTTGGCTGAATATGTTTTTTGATTCCCTTTTTTCTGTGTTGAGTTTCTTTCTAGTTTTGTCCTTCATTGAAAGTGGTGTACTAAAGTCTCCTACCATTACTATGGACTTGTCTACTTCTTTCTTCAATTCTCTTAGAGTTTGACTTATGTATTTTGAGGTTCTTTCATTGTCTGCATAGACAGTTATTATGACTGTATCTTCTTATTCAATTGACCCTTCAATCTTATATAATGACCTTCCTTGTCTCTTATGCTTGTGAGAATTATAGCCAATAGCATGAAGCAAAACATGTATGAATTGTTGAATGAAAAACTTCAACCAGTTCACAATAAAAAGATTTTTTAAATCTCTAAATGTATGACTGAATTGCACTTTTTATTTGAAACAGCTTAAGTTTTTATTTGGAATCCCTGGGTCTTACAATAAGTAAGCACTCAGTGGCTAGCTGAAAGACTAGTGGTTTGAGTCTACCCAGAGGCACTACAGAAGAAACGCCTACTGGGGATGTACTTCTGAAAAAGCAGTCATTGGAAATCCTGTGCAGTATACTTCTGCTCTGACACACATGGGGTCTCCATGCGGCAAAATCAATTCAATGGCAACTCTTAAATGGTTCATTTTAAATAAAGAGTATGCACTTCACCCCTGCCAGACCCAAATTACTCCTAACATCCCCCAGCTTCCTGTTTTGCCTTGCCATACCCTACCACTGTCAGTTATTAATGATTCTTCAACGTTTAATTCACACCCGTGTCACAGAAATCTCTCAGGCTGAAATCATGGCGGTACCTTGGCTTTGGAGACAGTGTCCATGTTACTGGCAAGATCATCAATCTCCATCTTCATTTCGCTCTTCTCCTTCTCCAGTTTCTGTTTGACCCGCTGCAGGTTGTCAATCTGCTCCCCGAGCTCAGCCACACTGTCTGCATGCTTCTTTCTCAGGGTAGCCGCCGTGGCCTCATGCTGCAGGGTGGCCTCCTCCAGGTCCCTGCGCATTTTCTGGAACTCAGCCTCCCTCTTCTTGTTCATCTCAATCTGGGCTGAAGTCGCTCCACCAGCTTCTTCCAGACGCTCGCTGATCTCCTCCAGTTCCCGAGAAAGGTCAGAGCGCTGCTTCTCAGCCTTGGCTCGGGAAGCCCGTTCTGCCTCGATTTCCTCCTCCAGTTCCTCCATGCGGGCCTGAAAATGGTGAAAAGCACACAGTCAGCTTCTGTATGTCAAAACTGTGCCTTTTTGAGCTAATCTGGTGAAAATCATGTACTTACTTGCAACTCCTTGATTTTCTTCTGCAGTTGCATACCAAGGGCCTGCTCGTCTTCAATCTTGCTTTGCAAATGGCTCATTTCAAACTCTTTCCTGTTAGAGAAATATTTCATATCAGTTACAGAAAGATTCATAGATAATTACCCACTCCCACCCTCCAAACCTTTTGTCTTTACTGCTTACTTTTTAAGCTTCTCATCAAGTTGCTGTTTGTCATTTTCTACATCCATTGTAGACTCTTGGGCCAATTTTAGGTCACCCTCTAGTTTCCTCTTTGCTCTTTCTAGGTCCATTCGGATTTTCTTTTCTTGTTCCAATGACCCTTCAAGCTAAATATGAATAGTCCATGAATACCAGTCCTTACAGCCCAAACTGAAATTTTAAGCATTGTAGCCTTCTTTTTCACTTCTGTCAAATCACCAAATTATTTTTAAAAATTTGTTTGAATTGGGCAGATTTGTGTCATCTATACTGTTCTTATTGCTAATTACCAAATATTTATCATTTGAAAGGCAAAGTGAGTGTCATTATATAATAAACTACCTCCAAGACGTGACACCTGTATTTTTCCCCATTGGAATCAATGGCAACCAGTGATCCACTTACATGAAGACCATGGAATATTTGCAAAGCAAAACCTATTCATTCTTTTTTACTCAGACAGTTACAGTGGGTTCCTTATTTAATATTTGTTGTTGCTGTTGTTAGGTGCCATCAAGTCAGTACCGACCCATAGCAACCTTATTTATACACAGCAGAACAAAACACTGCCTGATCCTGGGTCAACCTCACTACTGTTGCCACCCTTGAGTCCATCAATGCTGCCACTTGGCCAGTCCATCTCATTGGGAGTCTTCCTCTTTTTCTCTGAACACTTTACCAAACATGATATCCTTCTCTAGTGACTGGTGCTATGTTCTTTAGACTGATAATATGTTCAAAGTATGAGAGACAAAGTTTGGCCATCTTGGCCTCCAAGGAACACTCTGGCTGCTCTTCTTCCAAAACGGATCTATTGGTTCTTTTGGCAGCCCATGGTACTTTTAATATTCTCCTCCAACACCATAACTCAAAGGCATCAATTCTTCTATGGTCTTCCTTATTCACTGTCCAGCTTTTGCATGCATATTTGTTGTTGTTGTTGTTGTTAAGTGCTGTCAAGTTGGATCCAATCCATAGCAACTGTATACAGGGTTTCTGAGGAGTGACTAGTGAGCTTGAATCGCCAACCTTGCAGTTCAAACGGCTTTGTAGTCTGGAGCATTAACCCACAGCGCCACACCAGGACTCATGCATATAAGGTTATTGAAAATACCATGGCTTGGGTCAGGCACACCTTAGTCCTCAAGCTGACATCTTTGCTCTTCAACACTTGAAAAAGGTCTTGTGCAGCAGATTTGCTTAATGCAATACCTCATTTGATTTCTTGACTGCTGCTTCCATGAGTGTTAATAGTTGATCCAAGAAGAATGAAGTCCTTGACAACTTCAATCTTTTCTCCGTTTTTTATTGGTACCGTGGTGAGGATTTTTGTTTTCTTTACATTGAGATGTAATCCATACCGAAGGCTGTGCTCTTTGATCTTCATCAGCAAGTGTTTTAAGTCATCTTCACTTTCAGCAAGGAAGGTTGTATCATCTGCATATCGCAGTTGTTAATGAGTCTTCCTCCAATCCTGATGCTACGTTTTTCTTCATAGACCCCAGCTTTTCAGATTATTTGCTCAGCATACAGGTTGAATAAGTATGGTGAAAGAATACAACCTTGTTGCACACCTTTCTTAATTTTAAGCCATTCAGTGTTCCCATGTTCTGCTTGAACAACTGCCTCTTGGTCCAGGTACAGATTTCTCATGAGCACAATTAAGTGTTCTGGAATACTCATACTTCGCAGTGTTGTCCATAGCTTGTCATGATCCACACAATTGAAAGCCTTTGTGTAGTCAATAAAGCACAGGTAAACATCTTTCTGATATTCTCTGCTTTCAGCCAAGTTCCACTGGACATCAGCAATGATAGCCCTCATTCCATGGCCACTTTCGAATCCAGCTTGAGCCTCTGGAAGTTCTCTGTCAATGTATGATTGTAGCCGTTTCTGTATTACCTTTAGCAAAACTTTATTCATTTGGGTATCAAAGAAATTGTCAATATTAGATCGTCTTTAAATCCCAATTGATCTTCCCCATTCCTTATTTGGAATCTCTTTTGTTCCTGTGACTGAAAACTCAGTGATTATTACTATTTCTTTACTCGTGCTGTGCTAACTGCTCAGAATATTCTTCATCCTCTTCACCTTTCCATAGTATATCCATCTTCTAAGCCCAGCAAATGACCCACTTTGTTTGTAAAGCATTCCTTGGTGAACCACACTAACCTTTCTTTCCCTTAATTCTTTTATACCCATATTGTCTGTTCCTCAATAGAATATTGATTTCTTGTTTGCATTTTACAAAGCAGGGATGATGTTCTATACTTCTTAAACATTAGAGGCACTTGATAAGTACTCACTGTGTTATAAGAATTTACGCTTATTTAATTTGTGACCAAATAGAAAATTACTTTTACATGATGTTAGGCTTACATCATCTACTTGCTGTTCCAGCTTGATTTTAGCTTTGGTCAGGGTGTTCACTTTGTCCTCCTCTGCCTGCAGGTCATCCAGGGTCTGCTGGTGGGCCTCTTGGAGGGCTTTCTTCTCCTTGGTCAGCTTTGCGATGATCTCATCCAGGCCCGCCATCTCCTCTGTGAGGTTTTTCACCTTGAAAAATTAAGACAGACATGATCTCTGTTATAAAGTTGCTTAGGTGGATGGCAGAAGAAGTTCTACACAGTGCAGCCAAATAGGACTCAGACCTTGTTCTCTGTGGCATGCTTCTCCTTTTCAACCTTGGCCAGTGTCAGCTCAAGGTCGTCTATGTCTTTCTTGAGCTCTGAACATTCATCCTCTAGTTTCCTCTTCTTGGCCGTCAGCTCAGCATTGATCTCCTCCTCATCCTCAGCTCTCTCTGTCACCTCTTTGATTTTGGCCTCGAGCTGGATTTTGGTTTTGATCAGCTGATCACATCGTTCCTCTGCATCAGCCAAGGCATCAGCTTCCTGGGAAGGGATGATAAGTGTAGATTTTAGTTATTTGGACATTTTCCGATCTTATTAATATTTTGAGGCCAAATTATGTTTTGAAGCCTCAGTTTAATTTATTAGCTTTTTACCACTGTAAGTTAAGGAGCTCTGGTAGTGTAGTGGTTATGAATTGGGCTGTGAACCACAAGGTCAGCAGTTCAAAACTACCAGCTGTTCCGCAGGAGAAAGATGAGGCTTTCTGCTCCTGTAAAGATTTACAGCCT
>NW_006408572.1:12619567-12680472 GCF_000296735.1 Chrysochloris asiatica
ATATAGATATATAGATATATAGATATATAGATATAGATATATAATGTTTACTAAGCACACATATTACAGAAAGAAATGGGAATTGGATTACAAACTCTTGCTCAAAATCTTATCCCTAGTGCCTTCTTCATCAAAAATCTATTAAATAGATAGTTGATGGAATAGTGTTGTAAAGAGCTCATATTATACTCAAAGAGAAAAGCATGCTTGGATTATGCCTAGATTCCTCCTTCAGTTATCCCTTAGTTCTTGCTGAACCTCTGAACTTGCAAAACCCTGATGTGCACTACGTACAACAAAAGTCACAAGTGTAACCTAGGTATTTTCAAATCACGTTTCTTTCCATTTTCTAGTTCTGTGTCCAAAACCTATGGGCCCAACTGGGATTAATCTAGATTTGTCTTCTGAATTCAGAAAACTAGAGGGTAACCTTCCTGTTTCTGTTGTTGGTTTTGGTGGTAGCAAGTGAACTCTTGTCATTTGGGTCACCAAAAAAAGGGCTATACAGTTGTCCTTGATCAAATCTTTCTCCTCAACCTTCTGGGTATTTATTGGGACATCCAAAGGAGAGCAGAGAATTATCATAATTGTTCATATTATAATACTTTGCATAAAAATTTACATTTTCTATAGAAAGTATTGCTCTCCATTGCAATGATCCTGTTCTTTCAGGTATTGGAGTGAAGTTGAGAGGAAAGGTTCCAGGAAATTTAAAAATTGAGAATGTTGGTTTCAAGTTGATGTGTTTTCATCAAAAAGTGTCTTTCCTTTTCACTGACAGTATTGTTCTTTTGTTCATTACCTTTAGTTGTTCTTTCAGTAGGCAAGAGAACAAAGATCACCTATTTCTGTTCATATTTTGCTAGGAAAGGAAAAATATTTGTTTTCTTTCCATCTCAACACCAAAGTATTCTCAATGTGATGCATGATGTTTTATGGAATATTCTAAGGAGCTTTGAATTAGAGAAAATTAATAAATAGCCCTTTGGTAAGGTGGTTTTTAGCTCTTTCCCTAGTGATTACTGAACTGAAACGTCAACATCAAATTGTCAAAGCATGAGTCCACAATTGAACTTGGAGTTCAACTCACAGATTGAACTTGGAGTTGCAGGTCATTTTTCTCTTGCATCAGAGCTACCATTTTCTCTTCTAGCTCTTTCCTTTTGGCCTCAGCCTTTGCAAGGTTTTCTTTGGTTTTCTCAAATTCTTCCTTCATGTTAGCCATCTCTTTCTCAGTCTCTGCACTCTTGAGAAGGGGTTTGATCTTAAAATACAGCTTCATCCATGGCCAGTGCTTCACATTCATGAAGGCACGGACATTGTACTGGATGCAGAAGATGGACTCTCTGGAAATGAATAGAAATGTTCCAGGTCAACCAATAATAAAACTGAAAAATGAAAATCAACTACCAAATCCATTGCCTCAGAGTTGACTCTGACTCCCAGCGACCCTATGGGACAGAATTAGAGCTGTTCCTTAGGGTTTACAAGACTACAAATCTTTATGAGAGCAGACATCTTTCTCCCATGGAGTGGCTGGTGGGCTTGAACCACCAACTTTGCTGTTAGCAGCCCAATGTTTAACACACTACACCACCAAGACTCCACTGCCTGTAATAAGAATCAGAATGGAAAGGCTTACTCTGATGGGGTTAAGTAAAATATCCCTATTAATACCTTCTCTCCACCATCTTCTGGTACTCCACTCTGGCCAAGTAGCCTCTACACCTGGCCTGGGTTCGGGTAATCAGCTGGGCCAGCTTGTCATCTCTCATCTCCTCTAGGAGTCCCAGAAGACCAGCTTTGAAAAAGACCTGCAGATGGGCAAAGGCTCAGATGGTTAACTTTACACCAAGTTCAAAGGGACAGGATTTGCATTAGACAAAACGTAAAGAATGATTACCTTGGTGTGACCAAATTTATACTGGGTGTGGTCAACATCAATAGACCCAAGGAGCTTCTCAGAAGCCTTCTTGCTGTCAATGAACTGTCCTTCAGGGATAGCGCTTGCATTTAAAACCTTGTATCTGTTAAAGCCAAACAAATAAATGATATCACAAGAAAACTTCCTGATTTCTTATAGAAACAACATAGCCATTACAAAGTATAGCAAACATAAAAGAGAAGCCCTAGTGACCCCCTTTACATATTCTTGTATACTCAAAGAACTTCAGACTTTGGGCCTGTCATAGTAGAGTATATTAACTTAGTTTCTCGTCTCTTCAATTTTGTTAGAAAGTATAAAGAATTCTTTCATGGATAAATTAAACTAACAAGAACCTCTTAAAATAATTCACCTCTGTTTGAAGTCTGCATAAAGGATTCTGCTTGGGAATCCTTTCCTGCAAATCCTAATGCCTTCAAGCACACCATTACACCTCAACTGGTGCAAGACAAGTTCGTGTTCCATGGCCCCTAAAAGGAAGAATACACACACCTTATGTAATGGTCTAGTGTAAACCCGCCAGAGTTTGTCTGGATATCAGAAGTGTCTTACCAGGAGTTTTGGTCTCATTGGGGATGATGCATCGCACAAAGTGGGGGTGAGTGCTCCTCAGATTGGTCATCAGCTTGTTCAAATTCTCCTGTGGAACCATATATTGTTGTTGTTAAGTGCTGTCTAATCAGTTCCCACCCATAACAACCCTGTGTAGGGTTTCCAAGGAGCAACTGGTGAGCTTGAACGACTGACCTTGTGGTTCAATCTGACCTTGCAGTTCAGCACATTAACTTGCAGCTCCACACCAGGACTCCAGAATCATATGTAGATTTCATTTATTAATGCACTGCTTTCACACATTCATATCGGCATCATCATTATGATACTAGTAAAATTCTAATGAATAGTATCCATATTTGAATTTGCAAAGTTTTCTCTGGAATTTCAGCATTCCTAACATATCTTGCTATATATCTCATTTTTGTGAATTTCAAACATATTTTTTACTCTCTGTAGAAAGTTGTGAAAGTTATTTGGTTCACTGCTGTTGGATTTCCTAACATACATATGACATTATGGAAAGATCCCTGGTGGCACTGTGGTTAAGTGCTTGACAGGTAACTAAAAGGTTGTCAGTTCAAACCCACCAGTCATTATGACATTCTGTACATATGCAAATACCCCATCTATACGTTTACCTAGAGATTTGGTCTGGTTTTAGTACTAGGTCGATGCCTTCCTCCAACTCTCCCATTTCTTTCTTTACCCAGCTTCCACATATACCTACTTCTTGTTACCTCTATCATATGCTTACTTCTTGTTACAGGTACAGATATCTCACTCTGGGACTTGGCAGACAACTTACAGTCATATTGCCAGTTTCCCACCCTATGGAAACCCTAGTTTTTCAGGAGCTTCAATTCAAAGCATTGAAGAGCATCCCATAGAAATGGGATCACTTCCAAGAAGAGTTATTTTTTCCTTACAGACTTATTGCTGACCATATCTTCTTTCTAATGTCTTTCTTTCAATTCAGCTTCCAATTCCCACCACGATTCTTTCACCCTCAATTTTCGAAATGCCCCACTTCATTTCTATACCAATGTAAACTTAAGCACCTAAATTAGTTGAAAGCTTCCAAAGATTCAACCCAAATTTCATGCTGTATTTAATCCTGCCTCAATGAAGCCTTTTAAGTGTCGAATGATCACATTTCCCTTGCCCCAGAATTGAATTTTGCCATCTGATGATGATTTCTAGAGTTTACTCTCATCCCTCCTGACTCCTGCTTCCCTTATACACAAGTCTTTCCTACAGAATGTGTGAAACCTCCCATAAGTTCATCAGCTGACCTGTCTTCTCAAGTCACAGCTAGTTCTAGAATTCTTGCAATATGAGTTCCCCTCCTCTACACAATGAAGTAAAATGTAATTTCCCAAATCTAATTAAAGAGATAGAATTAAGTCTATACCCTGAAGAGAGCAGACACAGTCTGGAAAGAAGAGCCCTTCTTCTTAGCAGCTTTCTTTCCACCACCAGACTCTGTGGGCAGAAAAAGCAGCAACAATCAGAGACAAGTCATTGCCTATTTATCTTTATACAAGAAGAGAAAGATTCATTTCATTGAAAAGTACCTGCTTCCGCAGCTGCTGCTGCCCCAGAGAAGAGGTAAGCCAGAGTTTTCATGGAAGACTTCTGGTATAGCCCTACCACAGTCTCATTCAGGGGGTCCTTGTTCTTGTCAAGCCAGCCGGCAATGTTGTAGTCCACGGTGCCTGCGTAGTGCACCAGTGAGAAGTGGGCCTCAGCCTTGCCTTTGGTGGGCTTGGGCTTCTGGAAGTTGTTGGACTTTCCAAGATGTTGTTCATACAGCTTGTTCTTGAAGGAAGTGTCTGTGGCCTTGGGGAACATGCACTCCTCTTCCAGGATGGAGAAGATGCCCATGGGCTGGATTTGAAGACACATGGAGTAAGTATGAGTGGTAGTAATGATCAGCAGAATGAAGGAGAAGAAGCTACTGAGTGGAGAGGTGGAGAGGAGAGGATACCTTCTCAATGAGTTCAATGCAGGCTGCCAGGTCCATCCCGAAGTCGATGAACTCCCACTCGATGCCCTCCTTCTTGTACTCCTCTTGCTCCAGCACGAACATGTGGTGGTTGAAGAACTGTTGCAGTTTCTCATTGGTGAAGTTGATGCACAGCTGCTCCAGGCTGTTGAACTGCATGAATAGAAAATGCAAATGGATCCACAATGTAGAGTTATAGGTTCTCATTGGGAGGTCTTCGCTCAGTTGGTTACTTAGCCCCATCTCCTCTCAGGACCTTCTTAGAATGGTATGATTTCCTCATGCAGGCTGCAAGCTCCCTACTCCCTCCTATTCCTTTTCCTGGAGTCCTGGTGTGGTGCTGTGGCATAAAGCACTGGACCCCAAGATCAGTTTGAACCACAAGGTCAGTGGTTCAAACTTACCAGCCACTCTTTAGAAACCCTTCACAGGATCGCTATGAGTTGGAACCGACTCGATGGCACCTAACAACAACAATTCCTTTTCTTGCTGCTGCTAACTAGGAACTGTCACCACACTCATTAGAATTATTTCTTAAATGGGAATAACAGGCACTGAGTGGTGCTTTTCTATTCAAGAAAAAAAAATGTGTGATTTTTCATAATATCTGTTTTATTTTTTTTTTGGATCTGAGGTTTCTTCATGATTTAGCTACTACTGATTTTGTTGTACATCTAGCTAAGCTTGCCATTGTGGTTCATATGTTGTTATTAACAGTCTGGATAAAAACTAAGCATCTAACATTTATTGAACCCTCACTGTATGTTACACACTATGTTAAGTGTTTTCTATAAAGCATTACAAATTATCCTCATAATTACTTTTTTAAGGTCATACTATTTACTTATTTGGAGGAGTGAGGAATTGCTATCAGTGAGATGCAATCGTGAAAGACTGCACTTGTAAGAAGCACTGTGAAGGCAGTGGTGTTCTGACACCAGAACCAGAATTCATAGCAACACCTAGGACTTGACTAGATCTTACTGCATTTACCCTTCAGGGCACCTACCTGTGAGCACACTTGGTAATGGGCTCATCTATGAGCACGAGCACCAAACACAGAAGTCAGTGTGCTACAACATGAATGAGCCTTGCAAACAGTATGCTAAGCAAAGGACCGTATACCAGAGTTCAAAAAGTTCACGGAAAGATTCCTTTATCTTTTCATTCCATTTTCCATGAGCTTTTTGAAATATCCTCATATTGTATGGTCCCATTTATATAAAATGTCCAGAATAGGCAAATCCATAGAGGCAGAAAGCCGACTGGTGTATCTAGGAAGAAGGAACGAGGAGTAATTGCTTAGTGGATACAGGGTTTCGTAAGGTGATGAAATGTGTGCTTTGGGGATTGTTGGGAAGTCTTTGAATTAAGAAATTATACAACTAGCAGTAAAATCTCAGAAGCGAGGGTGTAATCTGGAATACTGGAGTGCTTACACACAGGTCCTAATTTAATTCAGATACTTTCTCATTATCTAAGGTCACACAGCTTTTAACTCGTGGAGCTTGAGGGTGAATCCTAGTCTGTCTCATTCTAAAGCCCATGCCCTTTCATGGACTTTTGTTCCTGTTTCATGTGCCATGCATTACAGCTATTTCTAGTAAACCAATTCCAATATTGATGAAAGCAACAGGATTTGTTAAGTCTTCTTATAACTCACATCAAAGATCTCAAAACCAGCAATGTCCAAGACCCCGATGAAGTACTGCCTGGGCTGCTTGGTGTCCAGCTGCTGGTTGATGCGGGTGACCATCCACAGGAACATCTTCTCATAGACAGCTTTGGCCAGGGCACCCACTGAGTTGGTCACCTTCACAGAGAGAACAGTGTTTGTCCTCATTATCTGACACATACCTCAAGGCCTGGGTTGTGGCTGGCCCAGTGTAGTACTCTCACCTGCTGCACGGTCTGGCCTTTGGTGACGTACTCATTGCCGACCTTCACCCTGGGGTAGCAGAGGGCTTTGAGCAGGTCAGCAGAGTTCAGATTCTGGAGATAGGCAGCCTTGTCAGCAACTGCAGAGACACAATTCAGGTATCCAACATGACCCACAACATGAAACACACAATTCGTAGGAGCAGAATTATCAAGGAATCATTTATAGAAATTGTGTCAGGGTAGATGTGTGTATGACCATCACTATTAGTTGCAAAGGAGACATGAGTTTAGAATTAGCTCTCTTGCCTCTGTTTTCTCATTAAATCCCAATGGAGAGGTTCATTTGGTACCTTCAGTGCCATCTGGCTCAGCTTGCTCTTCACGCTGCTTTTGCTTGAATTTCATGTTCCCGTAGTGCATTACAGCCCCTGTGAGCTTGTAGATGGACACTCTTTCATCAGAAGTGAAACCCAAGATTTCAATGGCACTCTGACAGGAAAGACGATAAAACGAAAGTTAGGGCAGAAGACCCTAACTTACTTAGGAGAATTTATACTATATGGTAAGGTAACCACATCTACGTTAGGTTACCATTGCCATTCCCATAAACAACGGATTACTTTAAAGTGTGTGTGTGTGTGTGTGTGTGTGTGTGTGTGTGTGACTTACATCAGTGGCCATCAGCTCTTCTTGGTCATCAATGCTGGGGACAGTGATCTCTCCCTGACTGACGAAGGCATAGTCATATGGGTTGGTGGTGATCAGGAGCATTTCTGCTCACACAAAAGTCAGAGTATATGTTTTACATTACGTGTAATGCATATGTTTCATTAACTTCTAATCTGTGAATTTAAGTTTTTTCTTACCAATTAGATCTGGCTTCTTGTTGGACATGATCTGATAAAAAATATGGTAGCTTCTTTCTGCCTTTAGCTGGAAAGTAACTCTAGACTTCTCCAGAAGATCTACAACGGAAAGTAGACATTGGATTTATAAAGGAGGAAAACTATGAAGTGGCCCTGAGTGATGTTGAAATTTGGTATTATTAACTAAATCCCATCAACCCCTTTAACATTTCAGATGAATATTCCCACATATTACAGCTTTACAAACAGGATTGTAGTACTTTTCACCACCTCAGGAAAGAGATGGAAGAATGCCTAACCCTTGATGTATTCACTTCTCATATAGAAGATCTTTGACACTTGAAAAAATTGAAGTTCATCTCAAGGCTGAAATACTTCAGACAAGCTCTGCAAGTTGCTGGCAGTTTCCAGGAAATTATTAGCTCATGACTGAAGTGGGTAAAGCACACAGTGGGTTCTGGCTAAGACTGGTATTAACCACTGGCATGTTTGGCAGCAGACTGCTGTTCTACAGGCTACAGGCTCAGTAGGAACTTTATGGTGTTTCTCCAAAGCATCATTTCTCATTCTTGGATTCTATTTAAGAGCTCCTGTTACTCACATGTTTCAATATCAGCTGAAGCCAGCTTCCCTGTGGTACCAAAGTGGATCCTGATGAATTTACCCTTGCAAATAAAAAAGATGATGTCATATACAAAACATGAAGTTCTCAAGAAAGATGCAATTGAAATAATAATTCAGACATGTTCTCACTGGCATTTAATGGTAGAGAAATCCCTTCTCTCACCCAGGAACTTACAAAGCGAGAAGAGTTGTCATTCCTCACGGTCTTGGCATTACCAAAGGCCTCCAGTAGGGGGTTGGCACTGATGATTTGATCTTCCAGAGTCCCCTGCAAAGGAAAGAACAGTTTGGAATTTGAGAATGTCATACCTGGGAGCCCAGAGAGAGCTTTAATTCTGATGATGACAATCAGACCCACCTGCATTTTGCCGGAAGTAGCTTCCTCTTTCTTCTTATCTCCAGTGACTGCAATTGTTGCAAAATACTGGATGACACGCTTGGTGTTCACAGTCTTTCCTGCCCCGGATTCTCCGCTGTCCAACAAAGACCAAACGTATGTGAGAAATTCAGTGGGATAACAAAGGGGAGTGATTCTTCCACCATCTGCATTACTAGCTCACACATCTATTTCTATGTCTCTGTCATAGTGTTTCCCAGATCTTTCTCTCATATTATATCTGTTGCTTTGCACTGACAAGAAATAGAGAAAATCACTAACTATTCATTTAACACATTTTTTTGAGGCCTTAGATGTACCACCATCTTTTCTAGGTACTGAAACCTGGGGCTTGAGCTATCCAGAAAGCAGCTACTCAGAAAATACATGATAAATTAAACAACTAGTAAAGCAATTTACCAAGAGATGCACATACTCTTCAGTTTCCTTAGACTGAAAAAATGACCCAAATTAGGTCTTTGAAGGAATAGACATTCTCCAATAGACCTTAAAAATGAACCACTTGTAATATACCCAAACTGCTCATTCTTCAGAAGGCTAAATATTGCTGACTCCCTTGACTTTGTACACTTTGGCCATACTCCCATTTGGTGTTTTACATCTACTTCAAGGAAAATTCTGTAGTACTTTCTAGACTAGACTAGTAAATGGCGTGATTTGAGCCACAGTTTTCTCTATTCTGATGCAATCTAAATCTTGCAATAAAGGGAAAATGCTACCCAGTTCCAGACTTGTCATGCCATCACTTTAGAATGGGGCTATTAACTATTTACTTCACTTGTCTGTCATTTTCCCACTGAGAATAAACTACTAATCCTCCACAGAAAAGGAATACATACGTGATCAAGATAGACTGATTCTCCCGATCTGAAGGAAAAAAAGAAGTGTAACAGTTAGTATAATTATCAGTTGTTGTTGTTGTTATTAAGTGCCATCGAGTCGGTTCTGACCCATAGCGACTCTGTATAGAGTTTCCAAGGAGCAGCTGGTGAGCTTGAACCACTGACCTTGCAGTTCAAGTGACTTTGCAGTCTGACGCATTAGCCCACAGCACCACACCAATTACACAAACACTATTTTGTATAGGGAAACTCTTAGACATTGAGCATAAGTGCCAGTTTCAGAGGAGTTTGTCAATATATTATTATAAAGTTATATGTAGTATTATTTTTAAGTCTTTTAAATAAGAGAAAAACATAAATGTTGTCATATCTTATGTTCTTTCAACCTCCATAGGAAGTGTATCTTTTTGGCTTAACATAAAAAATAGCACATTACAAAGCCAGACACATTTCCCAATTGTCATTTGCAGATTCCCATGGCATGCTGTCTGCTGAGTAAAGACATATAACTGAAAAATACACAATATGCTAACAAGAGTCTGCTATAGTTTAATAGGCTAGCATAGTGTCAATAAGAATAAGGTTGAGATTTAGTTTCTAAATGTATTGGCCTCACTCGAAAATCAGTGAAAAGTCTTGTCTTATAGCCACATGTTACTGTTGTTATATGCCATCGAGTCATTTCAGACTCACAATGACCCTGTATAGGGTTTCTGAGGAGCTGCTGGTGAGCTTGAACCACCAACCTTGTGGTTCAAACTCACCTTGCAGTCCAGTGCATTAATCCATAGCACCACACCAGGACTCCTGTAGCCGCATACTACAACCCTAAATCTAAGTAACCTTCCCACAAGTGTACCACTGAGTCAAAGAAGGACTGGGTGAAAGAGAATGGTTCAATCAGAAGAACCAGGCAAAATTGTTGTTGTTGTTGTTAAGTGCCATCAAGTGGGTACTGACTCACAGTGACTCTTATAGGGTTTCCAAGTAGCGGCTGGTGAGTTTGAACTGCCGACCTTGTGGTTCAAACCAGCCTTGCAGTTGAGTGGCAAAATAAAAACTCTTGTTTCTATGCCTTCAAAAACCTGTTGATAGTTCCAAAATAGCATCTTTGCTCAAGGAAAGGGTATCATATCTGAGATAGACTCTCATGATTTAAAAGAGATAAGAATGTGTCCTACTAGAGTGGAGAATGAAGCATCCAGCTGATAAGAAGAGAGGGCATATGCACAAGAACACCCATACTTGCAGATAATACCCACTTGACCTAGCTTCAATGGCTAGATGATGAGAGCTCAACTAGAAGAAGAAAGTAGAGGAATCTGATACAATTTGATGAACTTGACCTACACCTATGGATGCAGTAGCTCAAAGGAAGGTACAAATCTTTACAGCGAGGATCATTCTCACCCCCTCAATGCACAGGGTAGACAGGGATGGGCAACTTGGACATTGGCTACCCAAAACAGGGGGGCTACAAAGGCAAGAAGTGACTGCCTTACTAGCTTTCAAGAGGGAACCTAGATCCAGAGGGCACGGAGGAAGGTAGCATCTCCACTGAGTAGTATTGAATCTGTCTGGGTGGGACTGATGAAAGGAGATGGGGATAGCACTCATGTGGTACAATATTGAATAATTACTGTCAGGACTGACAGTGAGGGTTGGAAATGTAAAGGTAGACATTTTGTAGCAAAAGGAGGGGAGTGGTTGACTTTGCAGTCCAGGAGCTGAGGTCCCTGGGACAATCAAGGGAGAAGAGCGGAGTGAGGGACTCTACCCAGAGAAACAGTGATGCCAGAGATGGAGGCAGAGACGATGATGTGGAGAGATGGAGCAGCTGGGGACTCTAGACCCAGAGACAGAGAGGGGCTGTGTGCTGACAAACAGGGGGCAGGCTTGCAGGGTGTACCCCTTGGTTGGGTGATGATACATGGAAGGGATTGTAGCCATGGCAGTGTAGCAATGTACGATAGGATGAGTGTAGAGCTGGTGTTCTCCCATGTAAATTATCACATCATTCACAATAAAACAGTAAAAAAAAAATGTGTCCTAAAGTATTTTGCATATGTTGTTGTTGGTTTCTGAGGAGTGGCTGGTCTGAACTGTCAACCTCGAGGTTAGCAGTCCAGTGCTTATCTTATAGCACCACACCAGGATTCCATCTAAGAAATTAGTCACACATTTTTAAAATTTGTATTCCAACAACATGAATCATTCATTACTCAATCTTATTCTTGCTACTTAATATGTAAAATAAATCACATATTTGTAAGCAAACAGGCAGGGGTGGAGAAGTAACATGGTCTTATACAATCACAGACTTGGTATCAGGAGAACTGAAGTATAGTCCTAACTTTGACGGTATCTACTTCTCTGTTAATGAGTCTTAATAACCTGTGATATGCAGATGATACAACCTTGCTTGCTGAAAGTGAAGAGGACTTAAAATATTTACTGATGAAGATCAAAGACCACAGCCTTCGGTATGGATTGTATCTCAATGTAAAGAAAACAAAAACCCTTACCACTGGATCAATAAACAACATTCTTTTCAATGAAGAAAAGATTGAAGTTGTCAAGGACTTCATTTTTCTTGGATCAAAATCAACACTCATGGAAGTAGCAGTCAAGAAATTAATTGACGTATTGAATTAAGCAAATTTTCTGCACAAGACCTTTTTAAAGTGTTGAAGAGCAAAAATGTCAGCTTGAGGACTAAGGTGTGCCTGACCCAAGCCATGGTATTTTCAGTAACCTCATATGCATATGAAAGCTGGACAGTGAATAAGGAAGACCGTAGAAGAATTGAAGCATTTGAGTTATGGTGTCCTTGGAGAATATTGTAAGTGCCATGGGCTGCCAAAAGAACCAGATCTGTGTAGGAAGGAGTGCAGCCAGAGTGCTCCTTGGAGGCCAAGATGGCCAAACTTTATCTTTCATACTTCAGACATATTGTCAGGAGGGACCAGTCACTCAAGAAGGATATCATATTTGGTAAGGTGGAGGGTCAGAGATAAAGAAGAAGAGCCCCAGCGTGATGGATTGGAAAATTGGCAGCATCAGTGGGCTCAAGCTTGGCAACAATTGTGAGGTTGGTCCAGGACCGGGCAGTGTTTTGTTCTGTTGTGCATAGGGTCTCTATGAGTCAGAACTGACTTGATGTCACCTAACAACAACTTCACTGTACTTCAGTCACCTCTTCTGTACAACCAGTGGGTTAGGCTATTTCTAAAGGACTTTGTAAAAGGTAAAAGAGTTCTTATGAAAAACCACTTGAACTACTCACCAGTCAGCATGAACTGATAGGCGTTGTCAGAGATGGAGAAGATGTGGGGTGGGGCCTCCTGACGCTTTTTGCCTCGGTAGGCTCCCACCACCTCTGCATTATACACCGGCAGCCACTTGTAGGGGTTGACAGTGACACAGAAGAGGCCTGAGTAGGTCTGCACCAAAAATAAGAAAACAACACAATTATTTCACAGGGACCCTAGCCATCTACTAATTTTTAATGAACATGAGTGACCCACATGAGTATAAAGCCATGAGAATGAACTCACATAGATCATCCAGGCTGCGTAGCGCTCTTTGAGGTTGTACAACACAGCAGGCTCGTGCAGGTGGGTCATCATGGCCATGTCCTCGATCTTGTCATATTTGGGAGGGTTCATGGGGAAAACTTGGTCATCTTTAACTGTTACAGTCTGTCAAGTCAAACAAGAGAGGCCAGGTCAAAAACTGTCAGCTAAAAACCGAACCCAAAACAAGGAAGGGTCTCATGATCTCTAGATGTTTTACTCACAGCTCCAGCTTCAGTCTTGGCTGTCACCTTCCCAGATTCCCTGCTTTGCACAGTTGCTTTCACAAAGGACTCCTTAGGATCCACCACAAAGACAGATGACTTAGCATCGAAAGGCTTGTTCTGGGCCTCAATACGCTCCTTTTCAGACTTTCGGAGGAAAGGAGCAGCCTCCCCAAAAACAGCCATCTCAGCGTCGGAACTCATGGCTGCAGGTCACAGTTGGCAGCCTGTTGAGGAGCCTGCCTAGTAGAGGAAAGAAAGAATTGATGTAATTTCAGAAATTGGACTATTAAATTCATAGTTTAAAAAAACAAAATATTCTTCATTCACTGACTTGTTGTTAAGTGCCATCAAGTCAGTTCCAACCCATAGTGACCCTGTATAGGGTTTCCAAGAAGCAGCTGGTGGGCTTGAACCACCAACCCTGCAGTTCAAATGGCTTTGCAGTCTGGTGCATTAACCCACAGTGCCACAGGACTCCACTAGCTGAGCATGTAACACTGCATTAGGTTTAACCACTTCTCTGGCTTGGTTGTAGATGAAATGTCATTCTCTTGTGTTGTGTGCCAGTGCTGACAGCTACTTAATCATGCTTTGGAAAGAAACTTGTTTCTGGCTCACCTATTTTAGCTGCTTTCTTTGTTTTGTTTGTTATGTATATTGATCTTTGTAAGCTGCCTATCACTGGCTTACATAGAATACTAAGCTAAGATGATGACAAGGCATTCTTAGGCTTTTTCATGCATAGGTTCTTTTCTTCTCAATCGATGATAAATTTCTTGTGGTGGGAGCACTTTTATAGCATCCTTCACATTTCTTAGAATGTATGCTGAAGACAGAGAAGGGGCTCAAAGCAGGCTTGGAGAATTAAAAGAACAATGGAAATATGTTGCTAAAATTACAGAAATTCCATTGTCCATGTTGAAAAAAATTATTTGTTTCATCATTCCCATGATGAAGACTACTTAATATAGAAGAAATCTGAAATGTGAGTTTTGTTTTGCATTATTTTGTTTAAAAAACCTATCATTGTGCATCGATTTCTCCTGTCCCTTCAGCATCATTTTGGCAAACTCAGCTTTTTCACGTCTTCCATATTTCTCAAAGATTTCTTATAAAGTGCTATTGCCTATGTAATAATTCTTGCTAATATTCTTATAAAATTTTTCATTAAATTTTCTTTTCTTTTAGAGACAATCTCTAGCCACTTCTTTCTATTCATTCATTAATTATCTCAATAATCAGCACATAGAACTTACTTTTATAATAATAAGATATCTTTCCCAGGAAAGCACAAAGCATGGGATAAACCTTTTCACATTATCCCACTAAAACTGCAGTGATTCAGATAACACAGGATACTCTGTATTGCTGAAAATATTCACCATCATTTTTCACGTGAGGATTTTTTTTTTTTAATCCCATTTTACAGATTGTGAAATGAGATGCAGATCTACTCAACGTTTTTAAGGCAAGGACTCAATTTATTTTACTTATCCATGCCATGCTACAGAGTACCGAGTAAAAGCTGCAGCAATTTCCATTTTCTTTATAAATGAATGGTAACATCCTAAAACGTTGCATTGTCCATTTTAATTAAATCATTTAAAAGACAAATTATAATGTTGTAAATTGAAAAAAAAGTTGTATTAAACTTCCAAAGATTCTGAGAAAGCATTTTCATACATTGCAAAGGTTATGCACTAATGAGAACCAGTTCTGAAATTTCCTTCCAAGTTTATCGAGGAAAACCTGATTGGCCATTAAATTGAAGTGCTTTGTTTTTTTAACCCTCTAGACCACTCTCCAAAACACTACAGAAGATTCCTTGCACCCTGATGGGAACGAGAAGAAAAAAAAATCAGGCTCTTACCTTAGAGATGCAACCTTGAAGTTGGTCAGAACTGTTAGAAAAAGAGCGTATTTCTTCTGATTAAATTCTAGAAATTCCCAATAATACCATAATTCTCTAATGTAAACTTTGAAATGACTGGACATACTACGGCATCTAATTAAAATTGCTACAGAGCAAGTTGGTGCTTCCTTGGAAGGGCTGCCAGGGACAGTGGGAACCAGGATGTGTGGCATGCACGCAGGCAGCCAGACACGACTCTGTCCCCCATCCCTCCAGCCAGAGGCCTGTCCTCACACACACTTACCTTGAAGCTTTATGAGGAAAGACAAGTCATACTCATTCCAAGAGTACTTTTATAGGATCAAATATGGAAAACACTCAGCCTCCTCCTCTTTCTTAAAACATATTTGGCAAAACATGTTTTTGGCAATGAAGGTCTCCAAGCATAATTCCCTTCATATTAAAGATGTTTGGATATAATTAGAAAGATTTCCTCTCACATTGGGTGAAGTATATGAATCAATCTCCTATAAATAATTTGAGTTGTTGGCAACCTGAATGCGATCTGCCTTTGGAATAATGTAAGTTGTTGTTTCAAAGACAGCTATGTTTTGGAATCCCTGGACTTTGTTGCCTACTACTCTTCTGTTTCACCCAGTTGCCTGTGTGAAGTCTTGTAAACTGTCCTGCACAATTGCAGAGCTTATTATATTTGGGAAGAAAGTTGCTGATCTTCTCAAGAATTATATATATTAAAAGAAAACAACAACACTTTTTTTTTTTTTTTTTGCAATTTATTGTGCTTTTGAAAAGATATTTTGAAATTGAATTTTTTAAAAAGTTGCTTCATGACGAACAGGCTAAGATAGACAATTTCTTTTGTTTCCTCTAGTCAGTTGCCTCTGATTCTTTGTCATATCATTCACTCCCACTTCAAACTTGCTCCAAAATTATATTGCCTTGCTGAGTTGAGATTGCCTGCTTCTTTTATATTTTTTTCTGCAAGTCCCTTGTCTCCCCTTTGAAACTTATCATAGGAAACTGTTAGAAAACAGGACATATCTCTGCCTGACTACGTAGTCTCTAAGACTTCTCCTCCATCAGTTACCCATGGAATATATTTCACATTTTTGCTCACAAACAATATCTAACCATTATTTTTATTCTAAACTTTTCAAATATTTTGTTTGCAAAATATTTGCTTTACTGACTCTGTGGCCTTGCATCTCTTGTCTGCCTGATACTGGGACCAAATTTGCTTAATAAATTTTGCTTTGCAGTCATGATTGTATTATTATATTTCATTTTAAATTGACCTTATGATATCGCTTGCCTTACGAAGACAAGTATCTGGAGATAATGGTTGCAATAGGCACATAATTTTATTATCATAAGGGACCATCTATTTCATGTCCTTCATTTTACTAATAAAGTGACTGAGCTCCAAAGAGTAGGACAGAGTCTCCATAAATCACACAGCTGTCTAGTCCCTGGTCACCTGACTTGCAGCCCAGCATTCCTGCTAGTCATCCTTTTCCACCTGGAGGAGATTGAAACAACAGGAAAGGTCTTCTTACAGGGGATGTGCACCTGAAAGAGGCTTTCCTACACACCTGTTAACCCATTTTGTTACCACAGGTACATAACTTTTATTTCTTACGTTTCTGTTTCTTTATTAAGTATCTGCAAAGTGTGTGTGATAAGTCTCTGAAAAAGATTTTATGGGAATTTTAAGACAGGCTTTGAACCTGATTTGGATGCAATTTTCATAACTAGAAAGCAGGCTTGGTTTTTGGTCACTACTGCCGCACATGAGGCACTGACGCACATTAACAGGTAATAAGGGAACAAAGCGGATGAGGTACCAAAGTAGTAAGAATAGTGATTCCACATGCTTCATAAAGGAAGTCCAGAGTTGCACTGTGAACACTAGTAACCTGTCAAACTACTTCCACACATTTAATTTAAGGCATTCTGAGGAGGTGCCATTCAACCAGACACTCTTGCTTTCTATTCAGGTAAATTTTTACTTAGCTTTCTCTTTGTACTCGCCAGGAGAGTTACATTTTGGCTATACATCTCAAACGTAATTCAGTATAAAAATCTTTATCCTCTAGGAAAATCCAGATTGCTAGCATATTTATGTGTTTTTTTTTTTTTTGCACCAAACTCAAACTCATCATTAATGTGTTGACTGTGCAGTAGTCTTCTTTTAGATTCATAGCTTATTGGCCCATTTATGCATTTATTAAGGCTCTTTATGGGAGTAGAAAGATGACCATAAAGTCATAGGCTAATAAATAGCTAATTGGTATTATAATGTAATAGAGTAATATTTTCTAAATCTCCTAACTTTATGGCCACCCTGGAATTTTCATAGGGAGAAGGGACACATCACACTCTTACATATCAAATCTATCATATCATAATATTACAGATTGAATTGTGTCCTCCAAAATACGTGTAGTCATCTCTAACCTTTGTGCCTGTTGGTAAAGAATATTAAATATATCACTGAGTGCCAGAAGAACAAACAAAATCCGTGTTGGAACAAGCACAGTCAGAATGTTCCTTACTTAGATGGGAAGATGGCAAGGCTTCATCTCACATCTTACATACTTGGAACACTTGATCAGGAGGGACCAAACCCTGTAGAAGGACATCATGCTTGATAAAACAGAGGGCCAGTGACAAAGAGGAAGACCCTCAACAATGGTTGTAAGGAGGGTGGAGGACCACCAGTGTTTCATTCTGTTGTAAATAGGGTTACTGTGAACTTGAAACAACACAGCTGCACTTAACATCACCACCAAATGCCTGTGATTCTAATCCCATTCATGAATTAGTATCATTGTTATGTTAATGAGGCAGGATTAGTGTAGGGTGTATGTTGAGTTGATCTTTTTAGAGATAGAAAAGAGATTAAACAAGCAAACTAGGGAAGCAGAGCCGGGAAGAGACATGTCAAAGCACATGAACATAGTCCCAGAGCAGCAGCTCAGAAGAGTCAAGGACCTTCCTCCAGAGATAACAGAGAAAAAAAGTCTTCCCCTAGAGTTGGCACCTTCGACTTCTAACCTCCTAAACTGTGTAGCATAGTGGGTTATGAATCGGGCTGTGAACCGCAAGGTCAGTAGTTCGAAATTACCAGCTGTTCCGCGGGAGAAAGATGAGGCTTTCTGCTCCCGTAGAGATTTACTGTACACGGTCACTATGAGGTGGAACCGACTCCACGGCACATAACAACAACAACAACAAACTGAGAAAATGAAGTTCTGTTTGTTAAAGCCATCTCCTTGTGGTATTTCTGTTAGAGCAGCACTAGATCTGGTAGCGTAGTGGTTACGAATCGGGCTGCAAACTGCCAGGTCAGCAGTTCGAAACTACCAGCTGCTCCTCTGGAGAAAGATGAGGCTTTCTGCTCCCGTAAGGATTTACAGCCTTGGAAACCCTGCGCAGGGTCGCTATGAGTCGGAACCGACTCCACGGCACACAGCTACCAGATGACTAAAACATACTGTACGGACACTCAGCATATTGACATCAGTGATACAGATCTTCATGGGCTAATAGATGCTCAGGCTTTTCATTCAAGATATTAGTTTATTAAGCAAAGAGAATATATGATGTAGCTTGGTCTGAATTACCTACATGAGAATAGAGTTAGTATCATTCTTTGCATACATCTGAAAAGTTAAGTTCATGTTAAGGGAAGCAGGGGATTTTCAAGATTTTATGAACTTAGATATTGAGGAAAGATGAAAAATAAAAATGACTTTCAGGTTTCTGTCCATCCAAACAGGCTTCCTTGATCAGTGATACATTTATTATCTTAAAGTGCTACTATAGACCTAAAACAAATGTAAAAACATAAATAATTCTTAGGGGTGCGTTGTGTATTGGTGTTGGATAGCCTTGTGATTCAAACTTTGGTATCAATTCAGGAGAGAGAGAAAAAGACAAGACCAGTCTAAGGATATCATTTGCCAAGTACCCTATCCTCTTTATTTCCTTTACAAGAGGGTCAGATAAACAATAATTACAGAGGGAAATGACCAAAGAGCTCACATTCTGTGCTTCTCTTCAGTCATTCTATGGCATCAGGACTTAATCACTCTTCACTGATGATTTTTGTGTGAACCTCGCGGCTCTTCACCCGCAGCTTGTTGACCTGGGACTCGGCAATGTCAGCCCGTTCCTCGGCCTCCTCCAGCTCGTGCTGGATCTTGCGGAATTTAGATAGATTTGTGTTGGATTGTTCCTCCTGCGAATAAAATGGAATTGTAAGGAACCCACACTGTACATCTGTCTAGACTGAGCAGGTCTAAAGGGAAGAAAAGGTTTGACATCTACCGAGGTCTTAAAATACACAACAAAAAATATCATTATCTTATCTCCTGGGTTTCACTTAATATTGAAGTTAGCTTTATGATTCATTTGGGCCCAGTGTCACAAATAATTCTAACCCTAATTTTGCAACTGAAACATATGAAAGGGCATGTATCACAAGTAGAGCAAGATAAAAATATATAAGATCCGAAAAGAAGTCAAGGGTATTTAAATCATAGTCGACAATGTTTGAGATGATGACTATTTATTAAAATTAGATATTTATCATATTAAGGATGGACTTAGTAATAATTTTTTACATTGAAGTATTTAATTTAATCATATATAACTTTAGCAAATTTCTAAACTATAATTTTTTTATTCTGTCTTAGATATAATGATTTTATTGATGGCATTCTTAATTTCAAATAATCCTTACAGCGTAGGAATTGAGTCTATTTAATCACTGATGGATGGAGAATTAAATCAATAAAGGTTTCAACCACTTAGCAATCTGGACTTGTCTGTTTTTAGAAGTCATTCTGCAACCACTTATTTAGCCATTGTGGTAATTTACAATCTCCTAGATAAATCCTCTAGGCTAGCATGGTGGCTCTGTCTGATAATCATTGGACTGCACACCATAAGGTCGCTGGCTGGAGTCCACAAGCCATTCCACAGGAGACTGGATGAGGCTTTCTGTTCCTGCAAAGATTTACAGCCTCAGAAACCCTATATAGGGTCACTATGAGTCAGAACCAACTCTACGGCACTTAGCAACAACAACAAAGATAAATCATCTATTTCTTCAAGCTTTTGATTTTACATCTTAAAAAAATAAAATGTGTGGTTTACCCATTTTTCATTCCTAATGCTGTGAGTTGGCATTCTCTCTCTTTTTCCAAGTTTAAACTAGTTATAAGATATTAATTTTATTAGTCTCCATTAAAAAACCTAATCTTAATATTTATTTACTACCAAATTAGAATTTGTTGTTGTTGTTGTTGTTAAGTGCCTTCGAGTCGGTTCCGACCCATAGCGACCCTGTACAGGGTTTCCGAGGGTGTAAATCCTTATGGGAGTAGAAAGCCTCATCTTTCTACCACGGAGCAGCTGGTAGTTTCGAACCACTGATCTTAAGGTTCGCAGCCCGATTCGTAACCACTACGCTACCAGAGCTAAATTGACAGATATTATTGAAATTACCAAATTATAAAATAGTATACCCTAACTCATCAATGTCTACCTCTATCTTTAGTTGTACTTCTTACTTGCAATGGCTTTTATTATAATTATTATTTATAACTTCTTGATTGAGGTGTCAGCTTTTCCTTTTATTTCTGATTTATTATGAAAGTGTTTAAAGCAATGAATTGGACTCCAAAGACAGCTTTGACAACAGTCTATATATTTTATATACTATGTTCTTTGTGATATATTTATAAATAATTGGTATTTCATAATTATGCTTTAAAAATTTTTCAATTTAAACCAGTAATTATTTAGAAAAGTTTTTGTGATTGCTAAGTACATTGGAAATTTTTGTATATATTTTCTCATCACAGCCCAATTCTATTGCATTGTATCCAGAAGATGTGGCCTGTATTATTTTAAATTTAAATTTTTTTTAAAATTTGTGTATTAAAAGTTCACTTTTAAATCAAACTATTATTATAGAAACAACAACAACGTTAATTATTAACATAGAAATAATTAACAAAAAATATACAAAATTTTTTAAAGAAGTGCTTCATGGTCTTCTATAAAGCAAAGAGTTTATTTACAGCAAGGGGTAATAAATATAATTATTTTTTATACGCTTTTATGAATCTGAGGATTTCTCTCTTCCCTTCTACCATAAGGATACTTACAGCCTCCTCAGCTTGTCTCTTGTAAGATTTAACTTTTGCCTGAAGTTTATCTACCAAGTCCTGAAGCCTGAGAATGTTCTTGCGGTCTTCTTCCGTCTGAAAGATGATGAAAACAGTATGGCTTTACTTTAAAAGCGCGTGTCTAGTGTAGCTTTGCATGCCAGTAATTCACATAAATATGGAAGAGTGCTTAGCTTGATAAAAGCAAAAATAATAGCCATACCTGATAAGTGAGTTCCTTCACTCTTCTCTCATGTTTGCGAAGACCCTTGACAGCGTCGGCATTCCGCTTTTGCTCATTCTCAACCTCTCCTTCGAGCTCCCGCACCTACAAATAAGTAGGCTCATATTAATGGTCATTTAATAAAGCATTGAGAGCAGGTGGAAAGAGATGAATATTAGGAGACTCACTCTGGCTTCCAGTTTCTGGATCTGCTTCTTGCCTCCCTTCAGGGCCAGCTGCTCAGCCTCATCCAGACGATGCTGCAGGTCCTTCACCGTCTGCTCCATATTTTTCTTCATCCGCTCCAGGTGGGCGCTGGTGTCCTGCTCCTTCTTCAGCTCCTCAGCCATCATGGCCGCCTGATCAGCAATAAGAAATCAATTAAAGGGGTTGAGATGGTACATCAACATCAAAGCAAACCACTGTGTTGTGTTCCACTCACGTCGGTGATGGCTTTCTTGGCCTTCTCTTCTGCATTGCGGGCTTCCTGGACAATGTCCTCCATCTCTCCTTGCATTTGGGAAATGTCTGTCTCTAGCTTCTTCTTGGTGTTGATTAAGCTGGTGTTCTGGTTGAAAAGAAGTTATAATTTTTTTTTTAATCTTGACACCTAAGAATTTAATAATAACAATTTCTTTGAAAAATATTTGTAAGTCAAAATGCCCTTCAATAATAAATGAGATTATACTAAAAGATACTATAAAATATTAAGTGTCTTCAAGTGTATCACTCATAAGCAGACCAAATATCCAACAATGTTTTATAATTAAATAATTGTCATTTACCATTCATGGGAATAAAATTATAACAGATATTAACGTTCCACTTCTCATAGTAAAAATGCCAATATTAAGAACAAAGATCAATAAAGATAGTAAAACAATACTATATGATATTGCATCCGAACATTGTAGGAATATGAGTCAATAATTATTTGGAGTCCTGGTGTGGCACTGTAGGATAAAGCACTTGGCCACAAAGTCTGTAGTTCAAATCTACCAGCCGCTCCTTGGAAGCCCTATATAGATTCATTATGAGTCAGAACTGAGTCAACAGTAGTTAACAACAACAAATAATTATGTAACAGAAAAAAGATAAAAGATATTTCAATAATATACTAAAAATTTGATAGAAGTATAAAATCTTCCTGCCATATAAAAAAAATCCACACTGATATTTTCTGGGATACACATGGCTTGCTGAAGGTAAATTCTTTGTGTGGGATATTTCACCTGGGTGTGCAGGAGCTGAACACGCTCACTGGCATCCAGGAGCTCCTGTTCTGCGATCTTCCTGCTCCTCTCCGTCTGCTCCAGAGTGGCCCGAAGCTCCTCAACCTCAGCCTGTAGCAGGTTGGCTCTGCGCTCAACCATGGCCAGCTGCTCCTTCAGGTCCTCTTGGCCTCGGAGAGCATCATCCAGGTGGATCTGGGTGTCCTGTGGAATGAACAGTCATTGAGCCACCACGTTCTCAGAGCTGCACTCACCCCAACATTCTAGAGCAGATCTAGAACCCATTACCTTGAGGATGCCTTGGGTGTTCCTGTAGTTCCTCAGGGCCTCGGCAGCCATGCGGTTGGAGTGGTTCAGCTGGATTTCCATCTCATTGAGGTCTCCCTCCATCTTCTTCTTGACCCTGATGGCGTCGTTTCTGCTCCTGATCTCAGCATCCAGCGTGCTCTGCATCGATTCCACGATGCGAATGTGGTTTCTCTTCAGCTGGTCAATTTCCTCATCTTTTTCTGCAATTTTCCTATCGATTTCAGACTTGACTTGGTTCAACTCAAGCTGGATGCGCATGATCTTTCCTTCTTCATGTTCAAGAGAAGCCTTGGAGAGAATAAGGGGAGGTGTTAGCAGGGGAATACAAGTATTCTGAAAAGTGTGTCTCACTTGGATCACTTTCATTCAGTCCATACAAATTGGCCTAATTCTTTCCTGAATGTGTGTGTGTTTTCATGTACAGTTTGATCTGTACCTCCGCTTCCTCTAATGCAGCCTGGAGTTCCGACTTTTCTTGTTCCACCTGTTTCTTGATTTTCTCCAGTTCATGGATACGTTTCCCTCCTTCTGCAATCTGTTCCGTGAGGTCAGAGATCTCCTCTGTTGTTTTGAGTAAAAAACAGTAGTTATTTGGTCAGAAAGATACCATTAAAGGAAGGTTCTTCTGAACCATGGATATTCTTGAAAGTGAAAAGGACTCACGCTGCAAGTTTTTATTCTCTCGCTTCAGGGTTTCCAGATGATCCAAGGACTCCTCGTAGGCATTCTTCATCTTGAACAGCTCAGTGCCCAGGGAGCGTGCCTCTTTCTGGGAGGCCTCGAGCTCAGCGTGGGTCTCCTCATACTTCTGCTTCCATTCTGCCAGGATCTGAGGAACGCAGAGCAGTTAGCTGTAGTACAGGCCAGAGGAAAATGGAGAAAGCTTAGGCTGCAGCACAAATTACCTTGTCAAAGTTCCTCTGTTTTTTGTCCAAGGCTGCACAGGCAGCGTTTGTCCTTTCTACATCGAGCATGAGGTCTTCCACCTCATTCTGCAGCCGCTGCTTCGTCTTTTCAAGCGAAGCACATTTGGCGTTCACAGCTTCTACGTGCTCCTCTGCCGCCTGTAGCCGCTGGGCCAGCTTCTTCCTTAAAGATTATGATTATTTTTTAAAAGAGAAGTGCACCAAAATAGGAATTGTGAACTATCACCACACTTTAAAATGTTGGAAATGTCATATTAATACTCTTAATTCATTCAACACAACAAATATTGATAAGCTCCTTTTATGTACCTGGCAGTGGGTAACCCATCAGTGAAAAAGATAAGTAAAGACTCTGCCTCATGAACCACATCAACAAGTGAGAGAGATACTCAATGAGCTAGTGAGTATATGGATGCATAGCATATTGCAGCTGTATGTACAATGAAGAGGTGGGCAACTACTCTAGAGATTCAGAGACGACCTTCCTGAGGAAGTACCATTGGAATGAAGAACTTAAAGTTACAGAGTGAGCTCGAAGATTTGGGAGAAGAGAATTCCAGGTAGAAGGAACAGCAAATACAAAATGCTGAGACAGCAGTGGGCTCAGAGAATTGACCCACAGCTGTAAGACCTCTAATTATATTTGCTATTCTTTGTTTTCTTAATTGGATTTTAGGCTTACAGGGCAAGGATCATGCTTGCTTTTGTCTTGTCTTGTTCTCAGTGTATGGTAACCCAAAGCAACCCTCAGGTTGAGCCTGACTCATGATGGCCTTGTAAGACTGAGTAGAACTGCCTCAGGGTTTCTCAGGTTGTCAATCCTTATGGAAGCAGAGAACCACATCTCTCGACTCAAGCTAGTAGGTTTGAATCCCTGACCTTTCAGTTAGCTGGCCAGTCCTTAACCACTACACCTCAGAGTGTAATGTTGTTATTGTTAAGTGGTTCCGAGTTGGTTCCAACTCATGGCGACCCTATGTAGGGTTTCTGAAGAGCTGCTGATGGGTTTGAACTGCCAACCTTGCAGTTAACAGTCCAGCACCACACCAAGACCCCTCAGTGTGTAATGTTGCTGTTAAGTTGTTGTTGTTACGTGCCATCGAGTCAATTCTGACCCATGGTCGTTGGTGGTAATGTGCTATGGAGTTGGTTCTGACTCATAGCAACCATGTACAGGGTTTCTGAGGCTGTAAATCTTTACAGGAGCAGAAAGCCTCATCTTTCTCCCATGGAACAGCTGGTAGTTTCGAACTGCTGACCTTAAGGTTCGCAGCCCGATACGTAACCACTATGCTACCAGCGACCCTGTATAGTGTTTCTGAGGAGCAGCTGGTGACCTTGAACCGCTGACTTTGCAGTTCAAACAGCTTTGCAGTCTGGTGCATTAACCCACAGCACCACACCAGGACTTCATGCATAATGTTGTTGTTGTTGTTGTTAGGTGCCATCGAGTCGGTGCCAACTCATAGCGACCTTATGCACAGCAGAACTAAACACTGCCCGATCCTGGGCCAACCTCACTATTGTTGCCATGCTTGAGCCCATTTATGCTGCCACTTGGCCTATCTGTTGTTGTTGTTGTTAAGTGCCTTCGAGTCGGTCCCGACCCATAGCGACCCTGTACAGGGTTTCCGAGGGTGTAAATCCTTACGGGAGTAGAAAGCCTCATCTTTCTCCCGCGGAGCGACTGGTAGTTTCGAACCACTGACCTTAAGGTTCGCAGCCCGATTCGTAACCACTACGCTACCAGAGGCCTATCTAGAGCCTGGCAAATAGAAGCTACTTAAAGAGCATTTGTGAACAAATTCACTGCACCTTCATATGTATCTTTCTGATTCAATCTACTGCACTCTTTTATGTCTGTACACATACTTGGCTTCCTCCAGCTCCTCCGTGCGCTGGATGGCGTCTGTCTCGTATTTGGTCCTCCACTGGGCAACTTCTGTGTTGGCCTTGGAGAGCGCCCTCTGCAGCTCAGCCTTGGATTCCTGCTCCTCCTCATATTGTTCCCGCAGCAGGTCACAGTCGTGGCGGGAGGACTGCAGGGCGTGGGCCAGGGCGTTCTTGGCCTGTGGAGATATGCCTTCATTTTACTGGATATTTAAATATTTAATTCTTAAATTTCAATCCCATTTTAAAGGTTGGTATAATATGCTGCCACTGGAGTCAGATCAAGGGGCCTGATAATGAGAATAATAGCCACCTTTGTCTCCTCTTCAAGCTGCCTCTTTATCTCCTCAATCTGCTGTGTAAATGCTTGTTTGCCCCTGGACAGCTGAGATACTAGAGCGTCTTTTTCATCAAGCTGTCGTGAAAATTCACCTAATAGACAAAAGAGATATCAGTTTTTCAAGTGTGAGAAAAATTTCGTAAACACATATTAGAAATAATTTTTCATTCTTAATCCCCAAATGGAGTGCTCAAAAGATTTTCTTTATTGACATCTTCACGTTCATTATCAACTATCTGGTTTGTATAGTTAAATGTATGCATTTGTCTGAATGAACAAATTTTGCTAAAGTTTTTTTGTACTCTCCATAATTATTCTTTCCGAATTACATGATATTGTGCTAAATCTGGCAAGGACTTATCAAAGAAAAGAGCTAGAATGTCCCATGAGACTAAGTTTTTCCACTTCAGGAATTGGCTCCACTCTGGTGTAGACACAAAGAAGCTTGGTCTGAAAGTGAGGTCCCTGACCCCTGCTGGAGTGACCCCTAATCCCAAGCACTCCCTCAAGGTTGTTCTGGGATGGAATTTGACTCAGTCCTATTGAAGCCCATATCTCTAGCATTGTCCCAAAACGACCTTGCACACAGATTGGGAGTCTGAGTCCTGTAGTGAATCACACATCTTCTCAGTTGCTTTTCTTAGACTTTCACATCATCAAATCAGTTGTTCTTAACCACATCCTCTCCACCACTCTTAGGTGCCATGGAAGAGGGGAGAATTACCAGATTCAGTCTGCAGGCGTCCTCTCTGGGTGGTCAGGTCATTGATAAGCCTCTGCTGCTCTTCTTCCTTGGATTTCAGTTCGCTCACTTGGTCCTCGAGAGTGCGGCACATCTTCTCTAGGTTTCCCTACATGAGACATAGTACAAGCACAGGGAGATATTTAAATCAAATATTCTTTGTAAAACAAAATGTGATATATTTATTTTTATATGTACTCATACAACAACTCGAATTCTCTTATATGTAATGCAATACATAAGTAATATTTTTTCTTTGTATTTTAGGCTTGCTGCCCTAAATTGAAAATATACATTGGAACATAGAAACGCTAATGATGAGGCTCTGTTCAATATTGTTTTTGTTACAAAGTGCCATCAAGTAGGTTCTGACTCATAGCGACCCTGTATAGGGTTTCCAAGGAATAGCTAGCTGGTGGGTTTGAACTGCCGGCCTTGAGGTTCGTAGTTCAGTGTTGATCCTGTGCCACATTTATGGATTATGTCCTAGATTCAAGATTTCATAAGAATTGTGTGGTACTTTTTCTAGATCAACAACCTTACTTGATGTATAACAAACTTTGTTTATTGGGTATTTGGAATATTGAAGACCTGTGTTTTCTAGTGGGGAATCTGAAGGACACAGATGATCTATGATCAAAAGCTGTTGTTACTGTTTTTTACTTGTGTGGCTTGGCTGATATAGTTAGCGTCTTTGAATTTCAGTTTCTATGTTAAATGGAAATAATATATATTTTTTTTTTTTAGAAAATCTAACTAATCTATTTCTTGCTTACTCCCTTGGATTACTGTTAATAAGAAATGATGTAATGCACATAAAGTGGATTATGATTGGGAATAAAAATTTCCTATCACCGACTATACCTTGGATTTAGAGATCACTTCTACATTACTCGCAAGATCATCAATCTCCATCTTCATTTCACTCTTCTCCTTCTCCAGCTTCTGTTTGACCCGCTGCAGGTTGTCGATCTGCTCCCCGAGCTCAGCCACACTGTCTGCATGCTTCTTTCTCAGGGTAGCCGCCGTGGCCTCGTGCTGCAGAGTGGCCTCCTCCAGGTCCCTGCGCATTTTCTGGAACTCAGCCTCCCTCTTCTTGTTCATCTCAATCTGGGCTGAAGTCGCTCCACCAGCTTCTTCCAGACGCTCGCTGATCTCCTCCAGTTCCCGGGAGAGTTCAGAGCGCTGCTTCTCTGCTTTAGCCCGGGAGGCTCGTTCTGCCTCAATTTCCTCCTCCAGTTCCTCAATTCGGGCCTAGAAATGGTGACAAGCACAAACTCAGTTTCTTTATATCACAATTATGCCTCTTTGAGCTGGACTGCTGGAAATCAGGTACTTACTTGTAACTCTTTGATCTTCTTCTGCAATTGAATACCAAGTGCTTGCTCATCTTCAATCTTGCTCTGCAGATTGCTGAGTTCAAACTCTTTCCTTTTGGAAAAGAATAGCAAGTTAGTCCACATCTAACATTTGGAAGCAAATTCATACTCAAGTCTTACGTACTTACTTTTTGAGTTTTTCATCGTATTGCTGTTTCTCATTTTCAATATCCATTATGGACTCTTGGGCCAATTTAAGATCACCCTCTAGTTTCCTCTTAGCCCTTTCTAGATCCATTCGAATCTTCTTTTCTTGCTCCAGAGATCCTTCAAGCTAAATATTAATAATGTTTAGTCAAAAAGACTATTTAGCTTTCTTTAGAAGAAAATAATTTCCTGGATGATACTAGACTTACATCATCCACTTGCTGTTCCAGCTTGATTTTAGCTTTGGTCAGGGTGTTCACTTTGTCCTCCTCTGCCTGCAGGTCATCCAGGGTCTGCTGGTGGGCCTCTTGGAGGGCTTTCTTCTCCTTGGTCAGCTTTGCAATGATCTCATCCAGGCCCGCCATCTCCTCTGTGAGGTTTTTCACCTTGAAAAATTAAGACAGACATGATCTCTGTTATAAAGTTGCTTAGGTGGATGGCAGAAGTTCTACACAGTGCAGCCAAATAGGACTCAGACCTTGTTCTCTGTGGCATGCTTCTCCTTTTCAACCTTGGCCAGTGTCAGCTCAAGGTCGTCTATGTCTTTCTTGAGCTCTGAACATTCATCCTCCAATTTCCTCTTCTTGGCCGTCAGCTCAGCATTGATCTCCTCCTCATCCTCAGCTCTCTCTGTCACCTCTTTGATTTTGGCCTCAAGCTGGATTTTGGTTTTGATCAGCTGGTCACATCTTTCCTCTGCATCAGCCAAGCCTTCAGCTTCCTTGAGTTGGAAACAAAATTAAAATTGGGAGGAAAGAATGAGACACTTTACAATATTAACAATGTAAATTTCTGTTGTTGGTCCTTTGGATTTCTTACATTCATTTATTTATGTCTTAATAAATTTTACTTTCATGAACCACCAAACTATGTAAAGACAGGATGCTCCACATTGTAGTAAAAACCAAATGTGTCAGATGATGAGGTTATTATTCTACAGTGACTAGAAAAATCTACCCCCAAAACAAATCATTACTATAGAAAGCAATCAGTGTCACTAAGATCAGAGAAGTTTGATCAGTTATCACTTCATTAAAAAGGTAGTGTCTGAGTTGGGCCTTGAGACACAGTAGGATTTGCTTTTATGAAATAAATTTATTAGGTGGTGGAAAAACAGGGGAGAAGACATTACAGCAGGAAAAATTTAAGATGCAGTTGCTACAGAAACATTTCTGTTGTAGTACTGGAAGATGATCCTGGCTGTAATGTTCTAAGTTTAAATGGAGGCATAATTTAATTTAAAAAATTCAACCTGCTGTGTTTCCTATACTGGGACTAGGGGGTTAGGGAGGGAATGAGAGAGAAATTGGGGGGGAATATACATTCCTCAAGTCCTGATGTGGCGCCGTAGGATAAGCACCAGACCGCAAGGTCAGCGGTTCAAACTCACCATCTGCTCCTCAAAAAACCTATAGAGGGTAGCTAAGAGTTGGAACCTCCTCAACAGCACTTAGCAACAACAATACATACCTCAGTGATTTGGAATATTATCCTTTGAATACATAAAAGAATGAAATCTGCTGCATAAAGCCAGTAGTGAATATACTTATAACATCATGTTTCCATCCTTTCAGGCAATATCCAACCATATATACACCTGTGGTCCTAACCCCTATAAAGCCTGTTAGTAAAAATTCAAGATGTGTACAATGGTTCATTACTGACAGATGGGCACTATTTTGTGACATGCATCAAAACATTATTTTCATTATTATTACTGTATGAGGGGACTTCAAAAAACTCATGGAAAAATTCCATTATATTTTGCTTTCATTTCTCAGCGAAGTTTTTGAAACCCCCTTATATTGTTATGTTAAAGAGGTTTTAGTCTATCTGGAAGTGTTTCTTTAATGTGTTTATGCATCAAAAGTTACACTAAGTACTATATACTAAGACAAACATTTGACTAACTGATGCTAGATACAAACTGTACCTAACTGTTCCAACTTAAGTACTGATTTAACTTAAAGACAGATTTAGGAATGGAATTCATTTATAATCTGGGGAATGTCTGTATATAACATGGTATTCACGCAATGCCCAAATCATATAATGTCCTGTTTCACAGAACATATCATGGGCATTGAGCAGCACATGACTATAGCAGTATGAAATAAATTCTGAGTAATTCTCTGGAGACAACACAAGAGAATCAGGATAGATGGGGGGAGGGGGTGTTGGAGTAAAGGCAGAAAAACTAAATAGCTTTTTTTCCCTTTTATAACCTCAAAAGAGCTATTACATTGCCAAAACTTGACAGAGGAGACTGATCTCAATCAACAGAAGAAAAAAGAAAAAAAAAATAGAACTTTGTGATGAGCAAATTATACCAGACCAATTCAATTTGCCCCAAATGAAAAAAAAATCTTTATAAATTAGATTTCAAAAGTGATGGAAGCAGTTCTAGAATGATTGAGCAGTGAGCAAGCTGGATGAAAGGAGAGCGAGCTTATGGGATGGGAGGAGGCCGAACAGCTAACGTGTGCTGCAGTAATCCATGTGTGATGTGATAGGTCACTGATGGTGGATTTAAAAGGGAAACTGAAGTTTTTAAAATGAACAACAATCAATAATTCAATAAAATTTGATGTAGAATACTATCCTTCATAAGTGATTCAAAGACATTTTAAAGAGAGAAAAAAAAAAATCACTGTCTATGATATCCTGGTATGGGGCTGTAGGTATGTTAGCACTAGACTGCTAACCACAAGGTCGGCAGTTCAAACCCACCAGCCACTCCTTAGAAACCTATACAGGGTCACTATGAGTTGGAACTGACTCCACACTTAGCAACAACAAATGATACCCTCTCCTCAGTATTTTATTTGGGATTGGTTCATGTTAAAATCATTTTAAGAGCTGTCTTTAAATGGAAATGAAGTCATAAATGATGTTGTCGCTGTCGGTTCTGACTGCTGGCAAGCCCATGCATGCAGAATAGAATTACTCTGTAGTTTTTTTTAAGGCTGTGACCTTTCAGAAACAGGTTCAGATCTTTCTTTTTAGGCATCTCTGGTAGGGTTCCAACCTCCAACCTTTCTGACGAATCACCAAACACTTAACTGCAGTACTCACAGGCTCCAATACATAGTATTTGTTGTTGTTGTTAGGTGCTGTCTGATTGGTTCCAACTCACACCTTCCTATATGGGCTGTAAATCTTCATGGAAGCAGAAAGCCTCATCTTTTTCTCTAGGAGCAATTGGTGGGCTCAAACCGCCAATCTTGTGGTTGGCAGTTCAGTGCTTATCCAACAGCTTCACCCACGCTCCCATGTAATTTGATGAAATTGTGTAGAATGAAGATGCACTTTATTGACCTAGCGTTGGTTTGAGGCTCTTACTGGACAATGAAGGAATAGATCGGGCCTTTATTCATATTATCTGAGTATATTCATCTTCTTGCTCCCATGAGTGTTCTCCATACTATCTACTCAACACACTACCAGTGTTTGTATAGAGATCTAGTTCTTGCATCCTGATTAGTGGTACCCAGAATGACATCACTACTTACGGACTGAACTTGAAGCTGCAAATCATTTTTTTCTTTCAGCAAGGATACCATCTTTTCTTCTAGTTCCTTCCGTTTGGCCTCTGACTTGGCGAGTTCTTCTTTGGTTTTTTCGAACTCCTCCTTCATGGTGGCCATCTCCTTCTCGGTCTCTGCACTCTTGAGAAGGGGCTTGATCTTGAAGAACAACTTCATCCAGGGCCAGTGTTTGACATTCATGAAGGCACGGACATTGTACTGGATGCAGAAGATGGACTCTCTGGAAACGAATAGAAATGTTCCAGGTCAACCAATAATAAAACTAAAAATGAAAATCAACTACCAAATCCATTGCCTCAGAGTTGACTCTGACTCCCAGCGACCCAATGGAACAGAATTAGAACTGTTCCTTAAGGTTTATGAGACTACAAATCTTTATGAGAGCAGACATCTTTCTCCCATGGAGTGGCTGGTGGGCTTGAACCACCAACTTTGCTGTTAGCAGCCCAATGTTTAACACACTACACCACCAGGACTCCCCCGCCTATAATAAGAATCAGAATGGAAAGGTTTACTCTGATGGGGTTAAGTAAAATATCCCTATTAATACCTTCTCTCCACCATCTTCTGGTACTCCACTCTGGCCAAGTAGCCTCTACACCTGGCCTGGGTTCGGGTAATCAGCTGGGCCAGCTTGTCATCTCTCATCTCCTCTAGGAGTCCCAAAAGACCAGCTTTGAAAAAGACCTGCAGATGGGCAAAGGCTCAGATGGTTAACTTTACACCAAGTTCAAAGGGACAAGATTTGCATTAGACAAAACGTAAAGAATGATTACCTTGGTGTGACCAAATTTATACTGGGTGTGATCAATGTCAATTGATCCCAGGAGCTTCTCAGAAGCCTTCTTGCTGTCAATGAACTGTCCTTCAGGGATGGCGCTTGCATTTAGTACCTTGTATCTGTTAAAGTAGATATAGTATGTTTTAAAAACTTAGTTTACTGATGACACTGATGATCTATTGTAAATTTATGATTATTATTCTTGTTAACTTGGATGGTCAATCTAGCATCTATTCTATTTGTGCTCCACTTTACCGTCTCTCACAGTTGCATCTTTCCTTTCTCTTCAAATATCCTGTTCTCAGGAATGTGAATCATCTTGGTCACTTACGCTATCGATGACCAACAAAATGTATTATGGGATCCTATCTAGATGCATTTGCTTGATATGGTCCTGGGTCCAAGGAAGCAAGTTTTTATTGAGGAATCTAGCAGAAAGCCATCAATGGGCTCAAGCGTAGCAACAATAGTGAGGTTGACCCAGGATCGGGCAGTGTTTCGTTCTGCTGTGTATAAGGTCGCTATGAGTCGGTACCGACTTGATGGCATATAACAACAACAACAAGTAGAAAGTACACTTCTAGGTGTGGAAAAATGACTCATCATCTAAAGTCAAACTACATGGAAAGCTGCTTCTTGCTGGATGCTTTGGATCTTGAACACTTGTGGAGTTCTCTGTGGATTCCACCAGGCCCAGGCTCAAGAGAGACTCTTGCAACTGCTGCCCTGCCCATTTCCCTCTGCCTCACTTTGACTCCCAAGATAGGCTTCTCTGGGTAGGAGAAAGAGACTCTATTATGGTGTCACATGCCCTCTGCCTCTTGGGAACACTGGGAAGTTAGTGTGTGAAGGCAAAAGATGATGATACGTAAGACCAAATGAAGTGACTCCTTTGTGAGAGGAGAGTCCCTAACTTGGCCTCATATTGGCTCTGTGACTTTGGGCAAGTAGCTTAATCTCTCCAAGCCTTGGCTTATTCATCTGTAGTGGAATTTTGTCAGGATGAAGTGAGATAATTTATATGAAGGGGCTTCAAAAAGTTCATGGAAAATGCAATGAAAAGCTATTGAATGCAGGACCCTATCCAGAGAAGCAGCAACACTAGAGATGGAGGCAGAGATGAGGACATGGAGAGAGGGAGCAGCTGAGGACTCTAGACTCATGGAAAGAGAGGAACTGAGTGCTGACAGCCAGGAGGCAGGCTTGAAGAATGTGCCCTTTGGTGGTTTAAATTATTTTATATGCCTTTTGGTTTTTTTAAAAAGTGCTAAAATTAATAGAGAGAAATACTGTTAACTGATGGTACATGGAAGGGATTATAATCATTGTAATGAAATAAAGTGTATGATTTGTTAAATGTAAAACTGATGATCTGCCCTGTAAACTTTCACTCAAATCACAATAAAAATTTGAAAAAAAAAAAAGATATTGAATTTTTTTCCACAAACTTTTGAAGCCCTCTCCCCACCTCCACCATCCCATACATAATCAAGCACTCCAAAACTGTAATCCTGTAAGTTGTTATTCAAGTTAATGTACAGAATTGTAGTCTAAGCACTGAGCTTGGTGAATTGAAGGAAAATTCTGCAGAGAATGATAATGCTGCATACCTATATTTTAAAAGTATTTGGAAGCGTATCGTTTTGTTGGGGTTTTTTTTCCGTAGCAAGTTAACCATGAAAATAGAGGTAGATTTCTCACTATGTGGTTTTCCTGGTGCCAAATTTGTTTGCAACTTTAAGAAGAGCGGTGATGAGCAGAGACTGACCTCTGTTTGAAGTCTGCATAAAGGATTCTGCTGGGGAACCCTTTCCTGCAGATGCGGATGCCTTCAAGCACACCGTTACACCTCAGCTGGTGCAGCACAAGTTCATGCTCCATGGCCCCTAAAAAATACACAGTCTTTTCACTGCAGGGTTCAAAGAAAAGGGCAGGCCCACAGACTTTGTGCTTTTACTCCAGGATGTCTTACCAGGAGTTTTCGTTTCATTGGGGATGATGCACCGCACAAAATGGGGGTGGGTGCTCCTCAGATTGGTCATCAGCTTATTCAGATTCTCCTGTAAAAGTAGGAAAACCTCGGTTATCACAGACATCCGACATGGTTATGAGCAGCTGGTGATTTGCTGTCATTGCCTGTGGCTTAGCTGAATGGCTTGTGTGCTTTCACTTGAGGTAGCACCTTGATATGCTTCTCTGGAGATGCCGTTTTCTCCTTAGTTTCTTACTCCTATTGAGTTGGCAGGAATGTAAAGTAGCTTTGCATGTGATTCTTCTCAGTTTAAGCAAGTACCCTGGTCCCTGGCCATACACCTGTATTCAACAAGGCCATTCCATTTACAGACTACATGGTTGTTCTTTTGTCTAGTCCATAGTTCTCCAGTAAGAAAATGCAAGCCAGCACCACAGTTTCCATTTTTCTTACAAATATAGATTTCCCCTTTCTGGTTCTATCAATTTTATATATAAGGGGAATAATTCTACCAGCTACAATTAAGGATTGACAGGCATAAGAGCAAGGATACCCTTTTAGGGTCATTGTAGGCTGGCTACCGGATTTTCATTAGTCTTCCTGATGTATTTCGGTCTCTGAGTTTAGGTCTGTTTATTTTCATGACTCAGCTAGCTTATGAATGACAAGAGTATTCTGTTTCATGAAATGTCCTATAATAGAGTTTTCATTATTTGGTTTAGGACGAAAGACGAACTAATACATGCAGAGTAGTATAAAGTCCTTCTCCCCAAAGCTGGATCTACAGGAGTCGTTACGTAATGTTAGTCCTTTCCTAAGTGACTTGTGGAAGAAAGATCCCGTGTTTTCCAAAACAAATCCCAAAGTCACCGGGCAGTGCCAAAAAACAAACTCTTTCTTACTCTGAAAAGGGCAGACACAGTCTGGAATGAGGAACCCTTCTTCTTACCACCCTTCTTGGCACCCCCGCTGGCCTCTGGGAGGAAAAGAAGAAGAAAAGGTGTTACTTAAGTATAGTTTTGCATTGACAGGGATATTTCTTATCTCACTGCTGATTTTTGTGCTCATCAAGTGGAACATTTTGAGACCCTACTGGATTCTCTGCTTGACCCTGAAGGAATCTTATCTGTCAACTACATTTTCATCCATTTTTCTGTGATTATGTATATTCTGGGAATTGAATTGAAGGGCATTCACCTCTCCCCACACCGATGGATATCTCAATATTAGCGCATTTCAGGACACACAAACTTCAACAAGTATCACTAGAAACAAATCCTGAAAGGTAAAAGTGTGTTCCTAAACTTCCGTAAATATCCCTACATAACCAACAGCTAGCACATGTGGAGGAAGACGCTGGAGAGAATCCTAGAAACCAAGGTTTTGTCTACTGATCACCTGAAGGAACTAGGTGTGCATCCTGATGGTCCTTCTGCCAGGACTACAAATGAGATCATCACCTTTTGTCTAACACCATGCTGTTTAATACCTAGAGAAAGTGCTAGACATTCAGTGTTACCTGCTTCAGCACTTTGTGCCCCCGAGAAGAGGTAAGCCAGAGTTTTCATGGAAGACTTCTGGTACAGCCCAACCACAGTCTCGTTCAGGGGGTCCTTGTTCTTGTCAAGCCAGCCAGTAATGTTGTAGTCCACAGTGCCTGCATAGTGTATCAGGGAGAAGTGGGCCTCAGCTTTGCCTTTGACAACCTTGGGCTTCTGGAAGTTGTTGGACTTTCCAAGATGCTGTTCATACAGCTTGTTCTTGAAGGAAGTGTCTGTGGCCTTGGGGAACATGCACTCCTCTTCCAGGATGGAGAAGATGCCCATGGGCTGAAAAGTAGACCACAAGCACAAACATATATCATTTTCTTTTAACTGTTTCTGTCTATAAAATGAAACTAAGATGTGATGAATAAGGCCGTTGTCACAAAACATAGTTTCTGCAATGTCAAACAAACCTTCTCAATGAGCTCAATGCAGGCAGCCAGGTCCATCCCGAAGTCAATAAATGTCCACTCGATGCCCTCCTTCTTGTACTCCTCTTGCTCCAGCACGAACATGTGGTGGTTGAAGAACTGTTGCAGTTTCTCGTTGGTGAAGTTGATGCACAGCTGCTCCAGGCTGTTGTACTAAATACATGGATATGTTTACTTCTCTCTTAAGAGTAAATTGAGGCAGAGATAGAGACAGAGAAGATGACGTGGAGAGATGGAGTGGCTGGGGGCTTTAGACCCAGACAAGGAGAGGGGCTGTATGCTGACGACTGGGGGACAGGCTTGCAGGGTATACCCTTTGGTTGGTTGATGATGCATGGAGGGGATTATAACCATGGCAATGAAATGATATACGATAGGATGAATGTAAAGCTGATGTTCTCCCATATAAACTATCACATAATTCACAATAAAAAAATAAAATTAGTAAATTGAGCATTTTTTTTTCTACAGGACTTTTTATTTTTAAAATATGTGGTAAGGAAACAAGTGTAAATTGCTATAATTTGATGAACTTGACCTGTACTTATGGATGTAGTAGCTCAAAATACCAACGAGAGGGAAGGAGTCTTCATATCAAGGATCACTCCTATCCGCTCTGTATACAGGGTTGATAGGGATGGGCAACTTAGACACTGGCTGCCTAAAATAGGGGCGCTATAAAGGTATGAAGTGACTGGCTTACAATTTTTCAAGAGGGAGTTTAGTTTCAGAGTGTGCGGGGGAAGGTAGAATCCCCACTGGAGAAAAACAAATATGTGGTGAGTAACTTTTAGGCTGTTGCCATCATGTCAGTTCTGACTCATAGCGACCCGGTGTAGGGTTTCCAAGGAGCAGCTGGTGGGTTTGAACCACCAACCTCATGGTTAGCAGGCCGGTGCTTATCCTCCAGTGCCACACCAGGACTCCAGCTTTTAGATTATGAAGTCAAAATCACTGGGCTGATAAGTCTCTTTTTGAGGTGAAAGTGTTGAAAGTTTTAGGGGCACATGGATCTATTGCTTTTCTCTGCTGACATTTTATGAAAAACGTTGTTTGTTATAAATTACCATCCTCACTCTTTTTGTACTTGCTTACTCATTCTGTGCTATATCCCCATCCTTTCTGCATCTTCCAGAGGGGTAATGATTTCTTATCAACTTATTTAACAATCAACTTGTGACCTGTTAGAATCTGGGGAAAGACTTTATTGTATGGAGTCACCATGCTCAACATGTCAACTAAATGATTGTCTCCTCTGTTCTTCAATGGGGAATGGGGACAAAAATCAAATGTCGTGTGTCACTGTCATCACAATGTATGATAACATGCATTTGTATTTTTAAAAAGCACACACTAACATGTTAATATTAACTAGATATAAATAGTTGAATGATGAGGGTTTTTCTTAATTTTCTACACTTTCTGAAAATTTGCTTTTATATTTAGAAATAATTAAATACACTTCTTAAAACTGTAATCAAATATGAATTTGTATCCCATGATACCACATTAATGACAAGTATAAAAAATTGATTGCATTGACTAATGCTGATTCCAAATCACTAACATTTTCTCCACTCATATTATCCACCTAAGTATGAATGATTTCTCTTCCATATATTTAGAGTCTGTATTATATGTTGCACAAGTTTAATGCCTTTCTGTCAATCTCATTTTGCTTTGGGGTATTTTTAGAGACTTCCATTACACCAAGCTAATTTCTAATTCCAATTGGATCATGTAGTAAATTGGAGAGTCCTCATTAAGTGTACTATTTCTCATAGAAGTGGGCTTGCCACCACAATAAATGACTCGCTGTCCAATCACTTTTTTAAGCCTTAGTATAACATTTTGAGAGTGGTAAGGAAAGGTCAAGTATTTACAGATTTGTCCTTATTGATATTTCCATTGCCATATTGTAAAATCCCAACCAGTTAGGAACTCACATCAAAGATCTCAAAACCAGCAATGTCCAAGACCCCGATGAAGTACTGTCTGGGCTGCTTAGTGTCCAGCTGCTGGTTGATGCGGGTGACCATCCACAGGAACATCTTCTCATAGATGGCCTTGGCCAGGGCACCCACAGCATTGGTCACCTTGAGAGAGAAAGATAAAACTCTTGATAGAACTATTGGAGGACTTTAAAAGTGGTTTCATCACTGGTGGTAAATTTGAATCTTGCACCTACTTGCTCTACAGTCTGGCCTTTAGTGACGTACTCATTGCCGACCTTTACCCTGGGGGAGCACAGGGCTTTGAGCAGATCAGCAGAGTTCAGATTCTGGAGATAGGCAGCCTTGTCAGCAACTAAAAGGAAGTAGGGATTAAACAGTGTTATTATGTGCCATAGAAACCCACTTCCTTATACATATATTTTATTATTATTGTTGTTGTTACATATATATTAAGGTATAATAATCTTGTCCAGAAGGAGCTCTGGTAACGTAGTGGTTACGAATCGGGCTGCGAGCCGCAAGGTCAGCAGTTCAAAACTACCAACTGTTCTGCGGGAGAAAGATGAGGCTTTCTGCTCCCGTAAAGATTTACAGCCTTGGAAACCCTGTACAGGGTCGCTATGAGTGGGAACCGACTCCACGGCACATAACAACAACAACAAATCTTGTCCAGTGTTTTTAGTGTATCTCTTTTAATATTCTTGCCCATTTTACAACAAGTTCAAGACCTTGATTATGGGTAATTTGCTTTAAAGATTGTCAGAAACCATAAGAACCATCCGTATTTCATGTAATATTATTACTTAGTTATACTTTGAAACAAAACTCTTAAAATTTGATTTGTCATTCTAGGATAGTAGTCAGTTAAGAATGTGTTTTTCAAACAGATGTGAAATCAAGTGGATGGCTACATTCATACCTTCAGTGCCATCTGGCTCAGCTTGTTCCTCACGCTGCTTTTGCTTGAATTTCATGTTTCCATAATGCATCACAGCCCCAGTGAGCTTGTAGATGGAGACCTTTTCATCATTAGAGAAGCCCAAAATGTCAATAGCACTCTGCCAACATAACCAATAAGGTAGCTATTAGATTCTGATCCGTACACTTACTGCTCGTAATTCACGTTTCCATTCTTGACTTGCTGATCAAGCTGAGGGCACTACCAGCACTAATGGGTGTCAAGGAACCCCTTAGGTTGGGTGCATAGAGATAAAGTTGACCAGAAGGCAGCACAGAGCATTAGGATTATAGATGCATTCTCTCTGAAGATTCAAAAGTAAACAGGATACAGAACAACAACAGTAAATTGAAAGAATTTGTTTCGATAGTTGGTATGGGTCTAATGTAAGCAGATTTAGGTAAATTCAGGAATGACATCTCTTTAGAAGACTATCAAGGGAAAGTAAAATGTTTTGGGGTCATATCCTAATCTTTTCAATTAACTTCAGGCAGCATAACCCCAGTCATCCTTGACCCCACCTTTGCTGTTTCTACTAGAGACTGGGTATTTATCTGGATGAACAACTGCTGAAATCCAACATAACAATTCTAATTTTCTTGTGTTCAACTTACATCTGTGGCCATCAGTTCTTCTTGATCATCAATGCTGGCCACACTGATCTCCCCTTGACTGACGAATGGGTAATCATATGGATTTGTGGTGATCAAAAGCATTTCTAGATGCATAGAATAGAGCAGAATTATTCTCTCCAGAAAAACAAGAGACTTCTAGACAAGATCTAAGGTACTATACGGCACTTGTTTGAAATATGAATAATGGGCTTTAAAGTGAAATTTAAAAGATCTTTAGCACCACCTCAAAGACCTTGAATTTGAAATTATGGTGTATTCTATAATTCCCACTTTTAAAACCACTATAATCTAAAAAGATAATCTCGTAACGGGAAAAATTGTATCAATAAGGATGACCATTACAGTGTTGACTCTTTAAAATCCAAAATTAGAAATAACCTAAACATACTTAAAGGGGTATGGTTAAGTAAAGAATGGTTACTTCTAGAATTGAATACTATGAAACTATTAAAATTCTTGCTTATGAACTATATTTATTGACATAGGAAAACCCATATCACTACTCAGTTTTAAAGGAGGTAGATTATGGAAAAGCATGTAACAATTCCTTTACTTATGTACAATTATATGTATATCTATATATGGAGCTCGAGTTAGAAGATCATGAGAATGATAATTCACCCAAGAGTTCATAGTGATTATTTCATAGTGGTAGAGTTTTGGTGTGTTATATTCTATTTTCCTTTAGCTTTTCCTGAGGATTTTTGTAATGAGCACATAGAAATTTTTATTCAAATTATAAAGCAATTTTCAAAAACCACATGAACTATAAACTCATCAAAATTCAGATATGGATCATGCATTAGCCATGATGTTGATACAGTAGTTTTAAAAAGGAAGCGATGAGATTTCTTACCAATTAGTTCCGGTTTTTTATTTGATGTGATCTGATAAAAAATATGATAGCTCCTTTCAGCCTTAAGCTGGAAAGTTACTCTAGACTTCTCTAACAGATCTAGAAGCAAACAAATAGCAAACAGGGAAGATGTAAAAATTCATGAGATTCAATTTTGATTCTCGGTAATTTTTATAGGCCGTCAGAAACAGAAATGATTTTAAAGTCTATTTGAGTCCTAGTTGACAGTAACTTGACATTAGACACTTACATGTTTCAATATCAGCAGAAGCCAGTTTTCCTGTGGTGTTAAAGTGGATTCTGATGAATTTACCCTTGAAAGTAAAACTAGTGTTAATACTTTGTAAGATTACTGCTTTTTAAAGTTATAGCAAATCTTTGAGAAATTCAAAATACTGGAGCTGCTAAAATCAATTCACAGGATATTTATATATGGTAGGAAAAGTGTATCTTCTAATTTGCAGTGAAATACTTTTATCTTTGATGTTAAAAATTGTGACTAATTGTAGATAATATGACAAATAAGAAGAACTAAGAAAAGGTACACACATGTCCTTTTGGATGGGGCTTTGATCCATGTTATTACACGCTCCCGACCCAAAGGGTACAACCCCGGTGTAATTTAACATGAATGAATGAAGATTCAGAGAATGTATTCAAAACCTGCCATAAATTTTGACCAATGAACACTGTCCATCATTGTTCCTAAAAAAACTTACAAAGCGTGAAGAGTTGTCATTCCTCACGGTCTTGGCATTGCCAAAGGCCTCCAGTAGGGGGTTGGCACTGATGATTTGATCTTCCAGCGTCCCCTGCAAAGAAAAGGACAGTCCTCACATTCAGGTCTTGAAAATTCTTACCTAAGATTTTAACCACGGCAACCAGACCCACCTGAATTTTGCCAGAAGTTATTTCCTCTTTCTTCTTATCTCCAGTAACTGCAATTGTTGCAAAGTACTGGATGACACGCTTGGTGTTCACAGTCTTTCCTGCCCCGGATTCTCCGCTGTCAAAGATAAATCAGATGAGGTCCCCAGATTGACAGCTAATGCAGTCATTAAAGAATATGACATACTGGAAAAGGCAAATCTAGAGATGGAGATGATGTGGAAAATAGATCACTGATTGACAGCCATTGAGGGAGGCAGAGGGTGGATAAATAGGTAGATCATTAGGTACTTGGGGGGCAGTAAAACTGTTCTACATGATGCTGTAATGTTTTTCAAAGCATGTAGAACTGTACAAAGGATGGACCCTGATGTAAGCTATGCATTTTGTTGCTGTTGTTAAGTGCAGTCGGGTTGGTTCTGACTCATAGTGACCCTGAACAGGGTTTTCGAGGAGCAGAAAGTCTTTGCTGGAGCAGAAAGCCTCATCTTTCTCCCAAAGGGCACCTGGTGGGGCTCCAACTGCCAACTTTGTGGTTGTCAGTCCAGTGCTTACTTAACAGAGTAAACTATGGATTTTAGTTAATAATAGTGTATCAATCAATATTCATTCACCACGTGTAACCAATATACCACATTAATGTGTGGCGCTGTGGGTTAATGTGCTAAACTGCAAATTCAGTTTGAACTGTCAAGTCGGTGGTTCAAGCTCACCAGCCACTCTTTGGAAACCCTATACAGGGCCCCTGTGGGTCAGAACTGATTCGAAGGCACTCAACAACAACAACAATGCAAGATGTTAATAATAGAGGAAACGTGGGTGAGGGATAAGGTGGGTGAGTGGGGAGACAGAGGAGTCATATGGGAGCTCTTTGTACTTTCTGCTCAATTTGTCTGTAAATGTAAAGTTACTTTTTAGAAAAAGCCTATTAATTAATATATATAATATATATTAATTAATATTATTAATTAATTATTAATAATAATTAAATAATATTAACCAGGACATAAAATCTACTTACGTGATCAGGATTGACTGATTCTCCCGGTCTGAAAAAGAAAATTTGAAGGCTTTTAACAGTTTTCTTACATATTTGTATATGGTAAATAAAATAAAATGAAATGGAAGTTTGCAGTTTTCAAAGAGGGCTTTGCAATTCCGAAGGGTTGGTGAGTCCTTAGGCCTGCCATATTTTCTCTGCCTCCTTGCTGTGTTTCCCACTATCCCCACCACCCTCTCATGTTTGCACTTGCTTCAACAGAGCATGCCCACTTCTATCTGCTTTACATTAAAGTCTCCCAAGTCTTCATTTGAAATAAAAATTATGTGGTAGAAAAAAAGCTTTGGAACCCGTAGTATAAGTGATCACATGACATTATTCTCCTGGAATAGCAAATCTTTACTTTTTAATACTCTAGTCCTGGTGTGGCGCTGTGGGTTAACGCACCAGACTGCAAAGCCCTTTGAACTGCAAGGTCAGCGGCGGTTCAAGCTCACCAGTCACTCCATGGAAACCCTATGCAGGGTCGCTATGGGTCGGAACTGACTTGACAGCACTTGACAACAACAACCACTAAATAAAGATCAAAAGAAGACTTTGATCTCTAGTGGGATTAAATGACACCTTCACCTAATGACATCTAAGTAGAGAAAAAAGGGCACTGGAGATATTTTGTATATGAGAGGAGTAATGACATTCAAGACGGTAGCTTGGAAGTGTTCACCCATAGTTTTTGTTGTTTAATTAGAGAAAAGTAAAAGTTCATTTTGAACTTTTACTCTCTGATGAGGATATTGGATTTCTTGGAGGCTTTTTCCCAATGTGATAAGTCCTTTCATTTGACAATATTCTAAGAAGTAGATTCATGGTAAAATTGTCTTGATACCAGATGTACCTTAAAATATAGATGGAGGCTGTTCAGGGTGATTATACCATTCTTAATGTGGAGACTATTCATTGGTCACATTTAAGGATAAGGCTATAGAGACAAACTCTCTTTTCTGGCCTTTGGCTCTTGGTAGTGGAGATTCAGTTTGTGTGTTTGAGTGTATGTTTGCAATTATGTGTGTGTGTGTGTGTGTGTGTGAATATAAGTCATTACATGAGGAGGCTTTAAAAGTTCCTGGGAAAAAAGCAATGATCTTTTAATTCCATTTTCCACAAACGTTTTGAAGCCATATATGTACATCAATATATTGGGGAGGTTTTATGATCAAATTTATTTGAGTTCCTGAGTCATTCAAAAGTACTATGGCCAATCTGTGTTGATGATTAAAAATTTGTAACACTCATAAATATGTCATATTGTTGTTGTTAAATGCCATTGAGTCGGCTTCAGCTCATAGCGACCCCATATAGGATTTCCAAGGCTGAAAATCTTTCTGGTAGCCGAAAGCCTCATCTTTCTTCCACAGAGCAGCTGGTGGGCACAAACTGCTGACCTTGTGGTTTGAAGTCCAGTGCTTATCCTACGTTGCCATTGTGCTTCCAGATGTGTTGTGGCTGTTGTTAAGTGCTGTTGAGTCCATTCTGATTCATAACGACCCTGTATAGAGCTTCTGAGGACCAGCTGCTGGGTTTGAACTGCTGACCTTGCGGTTCTCAGTCCAGTGCTGATCCTACAGTGCCACATATTAGGGACTGCAAAATCTATCCTTCCTGGTCCCATCTTCCAGATTGTACTGAGATCATTTGGAGGATCTTCCTCCTGTGGTTCTATTCTATAATAATCATTGTCATTGTTGTTAAATTTCTTCGAGTCAGTTACGACTCATAAAGACCCTGTATAGGGTTTCTGAGGAGCATCTTGTGAGCTTGAACCGCAGACATTGTGGTTCAAACCAACCTTGCTGTCCAGTGCATTATCTGACAGCACCACACCAGAACTTCCCGAAAAGATTACCCATATAAAAATCACTGGACTCACTCACCAGTCAGCATGAACTGATAGGCATTGTCAGAGATGGAGAAGATGTGGGGCGGAGCCTCCTGACGCTTTTTGCCTCGGTAGGCTCCCACCACCTCGGGGTTGTACACCGGCAGCCACTTGTAGGGGTTGACAGTGACACAGAAGAGGCCTGAGTAGGTCTGTGCAAGGGGAAAAAAAAAAAAAGACTAACTACTTTTCCTAATATTTGTGTAATTCACCAGTTAAATGAATTTTCACAAAACAGAGCACTTTAAATGAATACTTTACATTTCTTCAAGACACCAGCATGAAAACTAGTTTGCAGTTTCTACAACTAAAATCCTTAAGGGAAGGGACCACAATTTAGACTTGTTACTACTATTCCCCATATGCATATTGTAAATTGTTAGTCTTCTCCTAATCCTGATGCCATGTTCTTCATCATACCATCCAGCCTCTCAGATTATTTGCTCAGCATACAGATTGAATACATCTGGTGAAAGGATCTAATCTGGACACACACATTTGCTGATTTTAAGCCACACAGTATTGCCTTGTTCTGTGTAAAATGGCTGCCTCTTGATTTATGGACAGATTCTGCACGAGTACAATGATATGTTCCGGAATTTCCATTCTGGGAAAATCTGCAGCAAAAGACCTCTTTACAGTGTCGCCTTGAAAACTAATATGTGCCTGATCAAAGGCATGGTATTTTCAATCACCTCATATGCTTGGAAAATCTGGACAATGAATAAGGAAGGCCAAAAAAAGAATTAATGCTTTTGAATTGTAGTCTTGGTGAAGAAAAATGAACAAATCTGCCTTAGACAAAGTACAAACAGAATTCTCCTCAGAAGCAAGGATGTGGAGGCTTTGTCTCCTGTACTTTGGACATGTTATCAGGAGTAACCAGTCCCCGTAGAAGGACATTATGTTTGGTAGAGGGTCAACAAAAAAAGGAAGACACAGTGGGTACAACAATGGATCGAAACAACAATGTTTGAGAAGATGGCACAGGATCATTCTGTTGGATCGATTCTATGCCACTTAACAGGAGCATTCGTCCTAAACAACACTGGTGGGGCTTGTCACTATGTCATTTACCTCGCTGGAACTCCAAGTGTTCTTTGTTTTGTTCTATGGCTACAATGAGACCTTTTGCCTGTTAGAGACAATGAGGATTGATTTCCTCAACATTGGTGGTAGTTGAGGAAGGGGGGATGCTGTGGAGTCGGTTCCGACTCATAGAGACCCTGTACAGGGTTTCCAAGGCTGTAAATCTTTACAGGAGCAGAAAGCCTCATCTTTCTCCCGCAGAACCACTGGTAGTTTCAAACTGTTGATCTTGAGGTTAACAGTCCAACTCATGACTACTACACTACCAGATAATTCAAACTTCAGAAGATGATGAATTTGGATACAAGCTAAGTGCCAACCAATAAGTGCTTTGTTAGAGGAACTTCTATAATTTTCCTAAACATAGTATGATGCAGACATTTTAAAAGGGAAAATAAAAATATGTACTAACACAGAGAAAGTATCTTGCAAAGTACTGTTAAATTATACAGGAACAAAGTCCCAAATAGTATAAATATGATTACAACAGGGGGATTTTCAAAATCTTTGACAACTGGTCCAGGACAGGCACCAAAAAATCAGAATGGATGCTCTGACCATAAACACCTGCCTAGGTGTTGCTCAGTTGCATGCAAGTCAGCACTGGCAAAAGTGCGTAAACATATGGATGTAACACAATTAGTTAAAAAATATTTACTGAGTGCCTATTATGTGCCAGGCACTCTGCAAGCCACTAGGAGTGAAGGTTAGATGAGATGATGTCCCTTGAGGAACTCCAAGTCTGTGTAAGAGACAGACACATTGATAAATGATCACAGAAAACCGAGGTCAGTATGATGGCAGGGATAGAAACAATAGGGCAGAACATCAGCTCTGCCTGGAGAAGTTAGAGAGGTTGTATTGATAGGGTGACAATCTAGACTAGCAGGGAATTGACTATAGGTACAAACTATTGTCAGTTAGGAGAAATGAGAATGCAAGTAATTTTTTAAATCATTTTTTGAGTATTAAAAGGTAAGTTTATCTTTTCCTGCTAGATGAATCCACAGCTAACAGAGTGGTGGTGGTTATGTGGTGGTTATGTGCCATACAGTCGGTTCCGACTCATAGCGACAGGGTTTCCTAGGCTGTAAATCTTTACGGGGGCAGAAAGCCTCATCTTTCTTCCATGGAACAGTTGGTAGTTTCAAACTGCTGACCATGAGATTAGCAGCCCGATTTGTAACCACTATGCTAGCTGAAGTAGAGGGGGAATATGTAGGCACGTGGTTGATATATGAGGCAGTAGCTGCTCATATGTCTGTTCAAGTGAAGTGTGGCAAAATGAAATGATGTGAATGAACAATGGCTTCCCTGGCAGGTTGTTGGTTTGGCCCTTACTATGAGAACAATAAATCTCTTAAATGGTTACACTACTAGTGAAAGCATCATGTAATTCCTGATAGTATAAAGGAAGCAAAGGCCTACTAAGGCACATGGTGATAACCATAAAGAGTTTAAAGACCACTAGGGGGGCGGGAGGCAGGGAAGGACGGGCACTCACGTAGATCATCCAGGCTGCGTAGCGCTCTTTGAGGTTGTACAGCACAGCAGGCTCGTGCAGGTGGGTCATCATGGCCATGTCCTCGATCTTGTCATATTTGGGAGGGTTCATGGGGAAAACTTGATCATCCTTCACCGTCAGAGTCTGATAAACATGATTGATAAACCATTTATACCAAGAAGCGAAACAAACAAATCAATTCAATGTGGTAGATTTCTGGGACTCTACTCACCGCTCCACCTTCAGTCTTCACTGTCACTTTCCCTGATTCCCTGCTCTGGACAGTCCCTTTTACAAAGGATTCCTTGGGCTCCGCCACAAAGACAGATGTCTTGGCATCAAAGGGCCTATTCTGGGCCTCAATGCGCTCCTTTTCAGATTTTCGGAGGAAAGGAGCAGCCTCCCCAAAAACAGCCATTTCTGAGTCGGAACTCATGGCTGCAATTCAAAGGCCAGAGGTCCTAAAGGAGATAAAACATTTCCCACTGGAGCTATGGACTGTCACATGCACTGACAAGTCTTTATATTGACTATATTTCTTGGACCTTGTTGGAAATCCCACAGGCACACCGTGCTATTGGTGTTAAAACAATCATAATCACAAGAAAAAAAACGTAGCGGGTGGTTATTTGGTACCAAGTGTTGTACTCAAGGATCTAAATACAGATCTTTTTCAATCCACAAAGACTAGCATTTTAATTAGGAGCTGATTTTATAGCCCTAACGGAGCTCTGGTAGCGTAGTGGTTACGAATCGGGCTGCGAACCTTAAGGTCAGTGGTTCGAAACTACCAGCCGCTCCACAGGAGAAAGATGAGGCTTTCTACTCCCGTAAGGATTTACACCCTCGGAAACCCTGTACAGGGTCGCTATGGGTCGGAACCGACTCGACGGCACATAACAACAACAACAACAAGGAAGAGTAACTTGTGATCTTGGGTCAGTCACTTGGCCATTTTAAGCTTTGATGTCCATCTTTAGAACAGGGATTATAATAACTGCCTTTCTTAATTCACAACCTATGAGATTTTGCAAAGATGGTAGTGATTAGTGGTTGTGTGCTGTGGGGTCCGTTCCGACTCATAGTGACGCTGTATAGGATTTCTTAGGCTTTAAATCTTTACGGGAACAGAAAGCTTCATCTTTCTCCCACAAAGCGGCTGGTAGATTCAAACTGTTGACCTTGCGGTTAACCGCCCAATTTATAACCTACTACACTACCAGGACTTCACTATTGTGAAGACAGTTTTTGGGGGAAAAAGCTTAAAAAGCAATTTGAAGAAGTTCAGTTTTCCAGTTATATATATAAAAAAATTTTTTTTAATGTCATTCGTTGTAATGACTCCAAATTCCATTTCTTGCAATGCCATGTAAGGAAACTTTATTTCCTTTTATAGATATTCAGCCAGAGCATCAAGTTCTGTATCATCTGGAATTATCATTTTGCTCACTGGTTTTTTTTTTTTAACTGGGTGCATTGTAGATTTCCTCTAATATGATTTCTTTGCCTAGTAAAGCCAGTTAATCAGTTTAACCCAGTTATACTAATTGAAAATAAAAGCCTCATTCTTCTACATTGAAGATGATTTTTTGTTGTTCATGTTGCTATCCCAAATTTCATTCTGAAAAATGCAGCTGCTCCATTCTATGATATCTACACATTGCCAGTTACATCAATAGAAGAAACTGGGCTTGGAAAGAATTGTTTTCAGCTCTTTTCGCCAAGAATATTACTGCAGTCATTACATGATCAAATTACTTGAAATTCATTGTAATCAGCTATCCACCAGTCTCTCTTTAGAAATGTAGTGTGTAGTAATAGGGCAAGTTAATCCCTTTTATTATGTATACAACCAAAATTCCATGGATAAGGTGACATTCACAAAGGGGTTTAAGACATTGAAGGATACCTCCTATGTTATTTATTGGCTAGTGTGTTGATTACTAAACAGATTCTAATAGCTGGATACATTATTAGTGAAGCTGACATTTTAGCAAAGTCACCTTATTGCTGTCTTTTTCCTGCCAAAACACTGTCATATTCTAGCAAAAACCATTTTCTTGCTAAATGTCATGCCATGGATGCCTGACATAAAATGGGGCCAGGCACATTGTTTTAAAAGACAAGCCCTGGAAAACTTTCCTCTCAAGAACTTGCTCAAGCACAGTTGTTAGAGAGCATTTACTGACACAAGCACTTTCTCAAAGGTTGCTTAGTGACACAGTTCCATCCCAGAAGCTCTCTCATGCTTCTTCAGGGACTAGCTCGTCCAGATCTTACCTTGTTAGCAAGTGAGGAGATGTAGCTTGGAAATGGAGGCAATTCTGTAAAAGAAAAAGGGGGAAACCCTTGATCAATCAATGAACAAAAAAGTGAATTAATACATAAATGAAATAGAATCCCATTTGTGTCAAGATTTGCTATTGTAAACAGAAGGCAACTGATTTCTCAGGGCCCCAGATGTAAACCCTGCAGTAGCAAAAGGAGCGGCATTACCAAAACAAGCAGCTGCCGCCGAGACTGGGCAGGGTGGCCTGAGCGTCTCTCTTGAAAAGCCAGGTCCCGCTGGGCTCCCACTTACCTTGGAGCTTTTTAAAGCAGGACTTGTCAGCCTGTTCCAAGGGCTCTTTTATATGGATAGTTATGGAAACAATGCAGCCGCCTCTTCTTTCTTAAGTCAAAAGGAATTGTTTGGCAAAAAAGCATGTTGGCAATGAGTGTCCGTCCCCACATAATTCTCATTCATATTAAAATGGTTGGATATAATTAGAAATATTTTTCTTATTGAGTATGTGAATAAATCTCCTATGGATAATTTGAGAAGATGATCTGAAAGGAAGGGACAAGCTGGTGGATAAAGGCAGTAGCTGGACGGTCAGATACCTGGCTTCCCGCTTGCATTCTTTTTTGGCCATGCTGGACATGCCTCGCATCATGTTTGCATATTTAACATTTATCATATTAAAATGATATAAATAAAATACAAATCATCGTTTTAATTTTCGTCATTTCTACCTGTTGATCCTTTCTTCCCAGCTCTGCAAAATTAAGTGAGCTATGTGCCCTCAACCACTGAAATTGTTGTAATATTCTTGGAGTTTTAGGAATTTCTTTGCTCTTGCATGTCTTTGCTTTAATCCAAGCTGTTATCTCTGCTCAGTACACCATTTCCGGTTCCACTGTTTATTTGATTTTCTTGTGATATGAAAGGTTGAGTATTTGCTCCAACTAAAAGATGTTTGAAGGCAGTACTCATCAACATTTTTTGTATCACAGCACAATGAGGGGGGGAAAAAAAAGATAATATTAGCATATTACCCTACAGTGACTTGGAAAGGATTTGACTATATCTATAAACAAACATAACGAAACTTGGTGAGAAAATTTCTTTCTGTTTCTTGGAATCTATTTGTGTAACATAATTAATTATATTATGTGATATGTACAACATTAAGAAAATATTAAATGCCAGATGTGTCAAAAGCTTCCAAATGACATCTTTTTTATATTTTAAAAAGAGAAACTTAAACTGGATTTCATGACCAAAACGTGCTTGTATCTGGCTTCGTACTTGAAGTGATGACGCACATTTCCTGATCAAAAAATTGTGAATGATGATAGTGAAATCTGTAAATTCATGTTTAGCATAACTAACTTTTGAAACAATATTTAAAATTTTTATCAGTTCTCCTTTTTCTTTCACTGAATCATCTGATGTTGGTATTCCTAGGGTAATGAGCATGCATTTTGAATCCATTTGAACTTTCTTCATATTAAATATTTCAGAAGATGATAAAGCTGCTCTTAATTTCAGAAAAGCTCGCATATTGTTTAAGGAGTCACCCTGACGAAAGGTTGACAACCACAAATACACAGAAATGTCTGATCTAGTCATAGACCTGTCCCCCCCAAGGAGACCCTCTTCAGCCTGCCTGTGCCTTCCTTTGGCAGATGGTACTTGGGGCTCTCCTAGCAGCTCCAGGGTCTCTGACAGCAGCAGAAAGCTAAAGTAAGCGCCCTGCTAGGTTCCACTTAAGACAAGTATCACCATTCTGTTTGCCTCCTTTGGGGATTGTAGGGTATACAACCAAACTCCCAACTAGCCCAGGCCACCATCTAAGTGTCCCTGGTCAGATAGAGCCACTCCCCAAACCCTCCAGCCACCCCAAGTCTGAGGAAATCAACATGGGATAGCACATTTGTAACCCTTTTGATGCCTGATGTAACACATGAGTTGAGCATCTCTGTAATGAGGTGAATAGTCCTGGTGTGGCATTGTGGATTAATGTACCAGACTGCAAAGTCATTTGAATTGCAAGGTCAGAGGTTCAAGCTCACCAGTCGCTCCTTGGAAACCCTATACAGGGTCACTATGGGTCGGAATCGACTCGATGCATGTAACAACAACAATGGTGCAGACAGATTTAGTGCCCAACCCAATATCTTTTCCTGCCCCACCATCACTGCTGCTCATGGGCCTTATCTTTAGGTTTGTTGAATATTTCTTTCTTTTTTATGTTATTTTTGAGATCTTCAATCTTGAGTTATTTCACAGTTATATGTTTTGTTTCCCCGTTTTGTAAACTCCTTCAGTAAATGCTGAATTTGATAGACTGTTTTTATTAGCTCTATTGACTGAGTCTTCCCCTGACTCATGGTGGCCCCACGCACAAGGGAACAAAAGGCTGCCTGGTCCAGAGCCATCCCCCTGGATCCGTCACAGATCAGACCCTTGTCATCCACAGGGTTTTCACTGGCTGATTTTCAGAAGTGGCTTGCCAGTCCTTCCATTCCACAGGTTGTCATTGTTAAGTGCCATCAAGTCCATTTCGACTCATAACGACCCTGCAGCAGGTTTCCGAGAAGCAGCTGGTGGGTTTGAACTGCCAACCTGGGGGTTTGAAGTCCAGGCTGATCTATATAGCACAGCACCAGGAGACTGCCTAATGCATTATGTTCTAATGGAAAGAAGAAAATCCAAAGCCTCATTCCCACTGGTTGAGAGACGCATTTTCGTTGCTTCCTGTGCCACTCAGCTTACAAGTTGTGACTGGTGATCATTCTCCAAGAACTAGGGCTTGGACACTGTGTCAGTGAAGATAATATGCTTTCCCACTCTGCAAATCGGCCAAAGATCACATTCACTTCAAGCCTTTTAGTTGATTTCACTTATATATATATATTTAAGTGTTTTATTGTGAAATATATGATAGTTTACATGGGAGAACATTAGTTTTACATTCATTCTATCATACATCGTAGCATTGCCATGGTCACAGTCCCCTCCATGCATCATCAACCGATCAAAGGATATACCCTGATTTCACTTATATTTTGACTATTGCTCTAAAAAGTCAGGGACTTCCTACTTTCTATTGTTCACCTTGGGGCATAGGTCACACTGAGAGAAAAAATGACATCAGAATGAATATTCGTCATGCTAGGAGATTCACAGGGAATAGCTACCACTGGCCTGTCTTCAGGAGGATTATCATCTGTCTGAGAACCCAGGAGATCGCTAATGAAATGACTTGCATCACCTTCAAAACAACATAACAACAACTTGAAAAAATACTACACAGGGTTGCTATGAGTCGGAACTGACACTTCAGCACTTAACAACAGCAACAACGCATTTGGGGGAAATGATTCATATTTTATGCATCTATTTGATCCTCATCGGCACATGGTATGGCTCTGTAGGATAAACCCTAGACTGCTAAGTGTGAGGTTGGCAGTTCAAACCCACCAATCACTCCTTGGAAACCCTATAAAGGGTGGCTATGAGTTGGAACCAACTCATCAGCACTTACCAACAACAGCAATATTTGATCCTCATCAACATGCAAAATGGTGTTCAGATATAGAAAGTACCGCTAACATTCTAGTTTACAAATTTTAAGCTACTGTAGGCGTCTTTATCCTAATCATCCTTGAAATTGGGACCTGGATTTGAATCTTGACTGCACACCAGCCTGATGTCCTTAGCAATTTATTTAATCTTACCAAGACTTTCTTGACCTACAAAATGAATAATGTAGTGCTACCTCATAAGGGTTTTACGAAGAATAAATAAGATAAAGTGTTTAGAAGCTTAGAACAATGCTTACCACCCATTGCTCATTGACATTAACACCCATTGATATTAACAATTGTGATTACTTTGACCTCCATCTTTTGTTAGTTCTTACTTGGCACCCTCTGTTGTAACCTGTCTTTGTGTATATTTGCTATTTCTTTATATTACATTTCTAGAAGTAGACTTAGAATGTCAACGACACTGATGTATGTGCAACATTTTAAAGCTCTTAATTCTTTTTCCAGAGATTTGTGTACACAATTTGCACATCATACTGGACTTTGGAGTCCTGGTATGGCACTGTGGGCTAATGCATCAGACTGCAAAGCCATTTGAACTGTAAGGTCGATGGTTCAAGCTCACCAGCCATTCCTTGGAAACCCTATACAGGGTCACTATGGGTCAGAATTGACTCGACGGCATTTCACAACAACAACTGGACTTTAGTAGCATATATTTCATTTGGGCTTTATTTGATAGATGAAAAATAACTTATTTTGATTGTATTTCCTGGATGACTAATAACAGTGAACGCTTTGAACACGACTACTAGCCTGTTATATTTTTCGGTTGAGTAATTTGTATTTTTAGCCATAAATGAATAATCTACAGATTCTGCATCATTCTTATTGATTTTCCCTGGTAATATTGTGGAGTAAGCATTGGGCTGCTAACCGCAACGTTGGCAGTTCAAACCCATCAGTCACGCTGTGAGAGGAAGATAAGGCTTTCTGCTCCTATAAAGATTTATAGTCTGGCAAACCCCATACGGGGTCACTATTGGAACTGGCTCAATGGCAGTGGGTTTTGGCATTTTGGTTGCATCAAGGAGCCATGGTAGCACACTGGTCAAACTCCTTGGCTGCTAACTGAAGTCAGTGGCTCAAACCCGCCAGCTGCTTCTTGGGAGGAAATGTGGCAGTCAGCTTCTGTAAAGATTTTCAGTCTTAGAAACCCTATGGGGGCAGTTCTACTCTGTCCTAGGGGTCCCTGTGAGTTAGAATCAACTCAACAGCAGTGATTTGGGTTGAGGTGAAGCTAGTTTCTTTTCTGATCTCTATATACTCCTACAAGGAGCTCTGCTAGTGTAGTGGTTACGAATCGGGCTGCAAACCACAAGGTCAGCAGTTTGAAACTACCAGCTATCACATGAGAAAAATGAGGCTTTCTGCTCCTGTAAAGATTTACAGCCTTGGAAACCTGTACAGGGTCACTATGTGTGGGAACCAACTGCACGGCACATAACAACAACAACAACATATACTCCTACAAGTCGTGCTTGCTTCATTGACTCTTTCTATTACCCAATAAACATTTACAGAGCTTTAACTATATGTAGGTCTCTTAGGTAAGCTTCCCAGGGCCACCATGAAATGCCCTCTTCCTCTTTTTGACATTGTAGGAAAATCACTGGACTTCTAAACGAAAAGTCTGCTGTTCCTACTCATCAGCCGTTTCCTTGGAAACCCTACACAGGGTCGCTATGAGTTGGAACCAACTGTTAGGCACTTAACAACAACACAACAGCAACTTATGTCAAAATCTAGTTCAGATAGTACTGAGACAATTTTCTTGGTTATTCTATTTGATAGGGGCAGGATCATTTGGCCTAAAGAAAGATAAATTGATATAAACATAAAGTTAAGGCCAAACCCGACCCACTGTTGTTGATTGGATTTCAACTCATAGTGACCCCTAGAGGACACAGTAGAACTGCTCCATAGGGTGTCTGAGCCTATACATTTTTACAGAAGCAGACCGCCTCGTCTTTCTCCCTTGGAGCAGCTGATGGGTTTGAACCACCAACCTTGCCATTAGCGGCCCAATGCTTTAACCCATGGCACCACCATGTTGTTGTCAAGTGCCGTTGAGTCGATTCCAACCCACAGTGACCAGCTGGTGAGCTTGAACCGCCGACCTTGCAGTTCAAACGGCTTTGCAGTCTGGCACATTAACCCACAGCGCCACACCAGGAGTCCACAGCACCACGATAGGCTTGTAGAAATGAGAATCTAATCTGAAGCTTTGGTGTAGAAAGTGCTCAAGGTCTTGGTTAGCTGGTGATCTGCGGGGAAGGGAACTGAGGGTTAGATGACAGGGAGGAAGAGAGACTGACTTTTCATACCAGGTACAGGTACATTCTTTTAAAAATGAAAAGGGATAATTTGTTGTTGTTGTTTGTTGTTTTTTTGTTTTTTTTTAAAAAAAAGCACCACCACCTAAAAAGCAAAGAAAAGAATTAGCGTATTTGAAAGGCGTTATGATCAAAGGATTAAAGAGAGAAGAATAAAGTCTTAGAGGAGTCAGGACCCGAGATCGAGATGTTTGTTTTCCAGTAGCCACTGTACTCTTTCTTCTATTGACAAAACTCCAGATCCATCAATCTACGTACTGAAAACTATGGGTGTTGATGTTGTTTTCTAGGAATGTGCTTGCTTCAAACTTGATAGCTTTGCAGTAGCAACCCATTCGTATAAAGTCCCATCAGTTGCAACTCAAACATCCAGTCACAGAATTTCTGGAGAATTTGCTTCGTTAAGGAAAAAAGAAAAAAAAAAAAACTTACAAGAAACCTGTAAGTGTATTTACAATTTAAAATTATTAGAGAGGTGGTGAGATATCATTCAAAATGCACTTGTAATTTGGTTTTGTCTTATATCATATGACTCTCTTTTGTAGTTTCAGAATTAAATTTCAAAGAACACACTACTTAGTCTTAATGTAAAACAGGTGTGGGAAGGAGGACGTTTGTATGGTGAGCATTCGTCAGTAGAACTGTACAGGAAATTGCTGGAAGTGTGCTATGTTAAAATCCAACAAGAATCCAAATTCTTGCTGTAGGCAGAGCATCTAGCTAAGTGCTTAGGAGGAGAATGGGCATTCTTGGTGCCTAACACCCAGCACTCTCATCAATACAAAGCATATAATCTAGATGCACATAAAGGAGGCAGAGCATCTAACTAAGTGCTTAGGAGGAGAATGGGCATTCTTGGTGCCTAACACCCAGCACTCTCATCAATACAAAGCATATAATCTAGATGCACATAAAGGAGTTTGCCTACCCTTCATGGTGACATTTTCAAAAAGCAAAACGAACTTCCTTAAGATGAAGCCAATGCTTGTTTATTTTCCTAATTACAAAGATAACGTTGTTGTTGTTGTTATGTGCTTTGGAGTTGGTTCCAACTCATAGTGACCCTGTACAGGATTTACAGAGGCTGTAAATCTTTACGGGAGCAGAAAGCCTCGTCTTTCTCCCCCAGAATGGCTGGTAGTTTCGAACTGTTGACCTTGCGGCTCGCAGCCTGATTCGTAACCAGTACGCTACCAGAGTTCTTTAAAGATAACATAGGTAGTGGGAAATTCTAAAAATTTGGAAAAAGAACAACAGAATAAAAATCAAGCAAACTGATTTCTTAAGGATAGTTGCAGAAGAAAATATTCACTCCTGCGTACCCAACATTTTCTTACTAACTTACGCTGGGTTAAACAAGCAATAAAGATTCATCTGATTATGCAGCTAAGGAAATTTTATCATTGTGTATATGGTCTCTATTGTCCTCTGCTTATCAGATAGTAGGCATTGATACATATTAACTGAACAATTAATTAATGACTAGTGAAACAGAAGTCCTGGTGTGGTGCTGTGGGTTAATGCACTGGACTGCAAAGTCAGTTTGAATCACAAGATTGGTGGTTCAAGCTCACCAGCCACTTCTCAGAAACCCTATACAGGGCCACTATGGGTAGGAACCGACTCTACGGTGCTTAACAACAACAAAAATGAATAAATAGACATTAAACTGATAATATACTATTTTATATCATGCATGTCAACCTACATACATATCATTTTATAGCCTCTAAAGATCTTGTGAACATTATCTCACTTTCTTCTTTCAACAGTTCTGGGGCATGGATAGGACAAATGACTTCTCACTTTACTGAAGTTGGAGAATCCATGATTCAGAGGGCTATTATATGGCTTGCCTAAATAGAGTATAATTCAAATAAAGATCTGTTGCTTCTAATGGCTAATATGTGTAAGTTCAAGAGCAAGTCATTCCAGAATTGCTCTAACTCCTTTAGATCAACAAATAAAGTATAATTTAGCAAACTGCTAGCCTTACCCAGGCATCTTATAATGTTGTGGGGAAGTAAAATAAGTATGCTAATATTTACTCTGGGATGTATAAAATGTTAAGTGTTAAGCTCTAGAGTAGACAGCATGGAATAGCCCCTTCCCCCTAATTTTGGCTACCCTTCCTCTCAATCGGATCCGCATATGCAAATGTCCTGACTAAAGAGGTGGTATTTGGGCTGAGGAATCAGAAAAAGCTTCATGTAAGTGGCGTCTGTGATGATTCATGAAGGAATGAGTAAGAGTTGGTAGATGGAGACACAGGAAGAAAGACGGTCTAGATGCAAGAAAAGAAGCAGACAGTACAAGAGTGTGGAAGAGAGAAAGTTTGGAAATTTGGGGGGAAAGATAGAGCAGTCTTGTCTGACAAGAGTCTAACATAGTTATACGGGAGACAAATTGGGACCAGATTGTGTTACCACTATCTCTATGAACTGCTTCATTAAGAGTAAGCATCCTCCCTCAGAACTCCAAATGAAGCTGACCAGATTTCCCTAGGTGGGAGCTTTCTGCTTTGTCCCCCAGACTCCATATTGTTCACTCAGTTCTCGGTCCTCTGATTGGCTTTTCATCCTCCACATCCTTATTCAGCCCTTTCTGGTTGGATTCCTCTCTTTCCCTTGATATCCCCCCCCACACCCCTCTTGACCACACTGCTGGGATACGGAACTCCTCACCCTCCTCCTTGACTAAGATCCTTCCTTGACTGATGCCTCATGCACTTGGAAACAACTATGGCTTTTACCCAGCTCCTACTCTGCCTCACAGGATGTCACAGAAGAACGCCAGGCACGAGGATTTAACTTGAATAAAACAAATATTTAGCCCCAAATATGGGTCTGTTACAGAGACCTAGGCACAGTGGGTTAAGTATTAGACTGCTAACTGAAAGATCAGGAGTTCAAAACCACTGACTGCTCTAAAGGAGAAAGATGTGGCAGTCTGCTTCCATAAAGAGTTATAGCCTTGGAAGCCCTGTGGAGCAATTCTACTCTGTCCTATATGATCAACAAGAAGCCAAATCAACTTTGACAGCCGTAAATATGGCCTTATTAGCCAGAGCAGCACTTCCAAGAATTTAGGGTACTATAATCGACTCAATGGCACTTAACAACAACAACAACCACTGAATACTACAGTCTTCTCATACAATGGTTCTAAAGAAAATCTACCCACTGTTTCTGTGAGAAAGTTTTATTTTGTATGACTACAATGAAATTGGCAAAATGGCAGCATCGATGGGCTCAAGTGTGGCAATAATTGTGAGGTTGGCCCAGGACCGGGCAGTGTTTTGTTCTGTTGTGCACAGGGTCACTATGAGTCCTTACCCACTCAATGGCACCTAACAACAATGATGAAATGTCTAGAGTCAACTTTTGGGGATGGAGAAAAGGATTCTATAAGTCCCATTCTGAATTCTTTCTCCCAGTTTCAAGAATAAAAAATGGAATGAACTGTTTATAATATCCTTCCAAGATTCTCTCCCACCTCAAAAAAAAAAATTTTTTTTTAATCCCTAAAAGAAAAGAAAAAAAGAAATAGTGTGAGTTGGGAATGGGATGGAATAGGAGGAAAGACTTTTGCTATTTCTGTGAGCTGGACATTTTTAAGGAGACCCAAATTTGGATCCACTTCCTGAAAATGATTTCTTTTTCTTTGTGGTTTTGGCTTGTCCCAGTCAAACAACTAGTCTAGTAGGCAGGAGTTGATGAAAACAAGGCTGCACTCCAAGGCTGATGGGTATTTTTAGATCTTGAGGAAGAAGAAGCTTTTTTTTTTTAATAGGAAGGAAAGGATGATAAAGTCATCCAAAGCACCAGTCCTGTGCAGAAGCTAGAACTTGGCATGACTTGACAAGCACGTTTCAAAGGGGACGCAGCCAAAGGCCATGCTCTGAGAGCCAAGTGCTGTGGAGACCCAGTCATCCTTCTCCTCTATCTGGAAAACTTGACTGCCGAAATCTGAGTGGATTTCCTCATTCTTTGTCACCATCGAAGAATGTGGGCATTTGTTTTGTTTTCATTGCTCTGTGGGAGACTCTCGCCTCGTATTCTGTATTTTCCAGAAACAACCATGCGAATTCCAAAGATCTGTCATGTCCTTTTGGGAAAATGTTAGCTGGTCAATTCTGAACAGTCCTCAAAGTAGAGATTATAAGAAGAGAGGATGCTTTTATATGTACATGAGGATGTGATATGTGCCTAGTCTGTGCTTACCAGAAAGTGTCCTGGGCAGTTAGAGAAAGACAAGAATGATAGAGCTACCTTCTTGCATTTCTTCATCTGCATCACTGGGGTAGCTGGGTGCTTAGATAGACCCTCCTCACTAAGATTTTTCTCAAACAAATGATGCCAGGTGGGCTTTCAGGAAAACTATTAACTTAAGTAGAATTAGGAAATCTAACAACTGGAAAATGACTTCAAGTGAACCTATCAGTGTTGGCAGAGCTACTCATCTCTAAAATGATTGGCCTCAAGACCCATGGGCAAAGACTTAAAACAAAAACAAAAATTCTGTCCATAAAATGCTTTTGCCTCATCTCTGGTGTTTGTCTTTTAGAGGAGTTCTCCAAGAGTCCCATGCACCAGCTTTATCAACATGTGGCCTTTGAATCATGAATCATGCATGACGAATGACAAAGCCCTCTTTCAGTCAGAGAAGCTCGGAACACACTGTGTGTCTCTGTTCCTTCTGGAAGGGTAACCATGCGTATTGGTATGTTCACGATTCTTAGCATAGTCTTAACTGTACTAAGCTTGTCACAAATTTATTTCACCTTGGAATTCTTTTTGTCTTTTTCCATGTAGTGTTTAGTACAATCTCGCCAAATGCTGGAAAACGTTGACATAGCATATCCCTGTCTCTGAACTCTACTTTTCTGTGCACCATTAAATACATCAGTGGTAATCTAAGCAGGGTCTGTGTGACCAGACAGTCTCAGAATCATTAGGGAGCTTATTAGAAATGCAGATTTGGGGCCTACATCCCAAACCTACTTGAACTAAAATCTCCACAGGAGTCACCCAGGGATCCTTGTTTTAATAAGCTCTCTAGATGATTCCTATTCACACTAAAGTCTGAGGCACACTGATAGGGTTTTTCAGTCAGAAATGAGGCCAGACAATTATGTTTCTTGGATAAACCTGTGGATACGCACAGTGGCAGCAGCAATGGGCTGAGGATGGTGCAGGACTGGGACTGGGCAGTGTTTCGTTCTGTTGCACATAGGGTTGCTATGAGTGGGCAATGACTCAACAACACGTAACAACATGGATCCTCTCCTTGGTTTTTAAGGTCCATGCAACCAGTCCAACCACATCTGATTCTGATCCCCTGTTTCCTGTCTTCCCTGCAGATGGTTCTTCACATAGACTTTACACTATGCTAATGCTGTTTCCAAAGGAGCTCTGGTAGCGTAGTGGTTACGAATC
>NW_006408572.1:12680962-12692430 GCF_000296735.1 Chrysochloris asiatica
GCAAAGTCTAGCGAATCACAAGGTCTGGCAGTTCAAGCTCACCAGTTGCTCCTCTGAAGCTCTATACAGGGTTGCTGTGGGTTGGAATGAACTCGATGACACTTAACAACAACATATTTTAAATTGTGTTAGTAAAAAAAAAACAAACAGATATAAGGAGACTTCAAAAAATTTGTGGAAAAATTCCATTTGTCACAAGCTTTTTGAAGGCCTGCCTCTCCCCCCACATACTCCTATTTCAAACTAAGATCCAGATGTATATTTGTAACTATATAATTTCAAAGCAGTGATGCCTCTGAGCCATATTTTGAAATATCTACAATGACTACAATATGATTTGAATATACGTGTCATTCCTCCTGGAGACAAAATCCCAGGGTCTGCTGCTTAGTACTGTGATCTGTTTCCCATACTTTATTTGAAGGGAAGTATTCTTGGTGGCGCAATGGATTAAGAACAGTCAGTTAACTCTAAGGTCAGAGGTTCAAACCTACCAGCTCCTCCGAGGGAGAAAAATGAGGCTGTCAACTCCTTTTAAAGACTTAACGTCTTAGAAACCAGAGAGCAGTCCTAGTCCATCTAATGTGGTCACTGCGAGTCAGAATGGCCTCAGTGGTGGTGAGTTTATTTGAAGGAAATGGACACCGGGTTAATTTCCCCAGAATAACATTCCATTTTCTCACCCCGGCTCTGGTAGTGTAACAGTTATGAGTCAGACTGTTAACCTCAAGATTTAGCAATTTGAAACTACCAGCCATTACACAGGACAAAGATGAGACTTTCTGCTCCTGTAAAGATTTACAGCCTTGGAAATCCTATGCCAGATAGCTATGAGTTGGAACCGACCCCACGGAACACCACCACCACCATCTAAAGCCACAATGGCACTTAACAACAACAACAACAATGCAAAGACAGCTTCTTTTTAAAACCCAGCAGATTTCTTCACCCAGTCCAAACCCCGACTAAGACCCAATATCCCTGAAGCCTTCCTGTCCATATTATAATAGCGTCATCCAATGAGGTACCTTAATTGCTCATGACATGTCTGTGTTTTTTCTCTTATATCGCAGTGTAGGATTTTTTTGACACAGGGAATAGACTTGTACTTCTTTTGACAGTCTCTGCAGTAACCGCAACCAGTAAAATAAAGGTGCACAGTACTCCAGTAATTTACAACCCTGAACACGCATCAGAGTGACGTCCTGGAACCAGAGGGCATCAGTATCAGCTGGGAGCTTGTTAGATATGCAAATTATCATGCATTCCCCCCAAGACCTATTAAATCAGGAACTCTAGCGGTGAGACTGGACAATCTACGATTTTACCATAAACTAAACTTTGAGAGAAGTCCCAGTAATGTAGATGGTAAACACTCTTTACTGTCCGTTCCCAAATATTTCATCACCTCAAAGAGAAACTCAGTACCCTTTCAGCAGGAACTCCTCGCCCCCCCCTCTTCCTTTAGCTGCTTAACCTTTCACAGCTTCCGTTGACGCCTTTGTGATCTACTTCTGGAAAAGCAGCCATTGCGAATGCCCAGACTTGCAGACAGTACCCATTTGACTTAGTCTCAGTGGCTTACTAATCACAACTCTACTAGAGGAAGATAAAAATTATTTTTGATGAAGGAAATGAATATAAATCGCTACAATTTGATTAAGTTGACCTATACTTAAGGATATCCTAGCTTAAAATACCAACTGAGAGGGAAGGAGTCTTCACATCAGGTATCAATCCTATCCCCTCTGTATACAAGGTAGACATTGGCTACCTAAAATGAGGGGGCGATAAAGGCTGGTTTACAAGTTTTCAAGAGGGAGTGTAGTTTAAGAGTGTGAGGAGGAAGATAGAATCCCCACTGAATAGTTTTCATCTTGTTTAGACGGGTGTGGTGAAAAGAGATGGGGATAAGAGCCTTATGATTCAATAGTGAATAATTGTTATCATGACTAATTGCGACTGTCACAACTGTAAAGGTAGAAGTTTTGTAACAAAAATGGGGGAGTAGTTAATGTTACAGTCCAGAAACAAAGGACCCTAGGACCATCAAGAGAGAAGAGCACAAGCAGAAATGTGGGACCCTATCCAGAGAAGCAGCAATACCAGAGATGGAGGCAGAGATGAGGATATGGAGAGAGAGACCAACTGAGGACTCTAGATTCATGGAACGAGAAAGACTATGACTATGTGCTGGTGGCCAGGAGGCAGGCTTGCAGAATGTGCCCTTTGGTTGTTTAAATGATTATATATTCCTGAGTGTTTTGGTGTACATCCCCCACCCCTTAAAAAAAAGGGGGGAATGGAAGCAAATACTGTTGAATGATGATGCATGGAGGAGATTGTAATCATTACAATGAAGCGATGGTGTAAAGCCGATATTCTCCTGTGTAAACTATCACTCAGTTCACAATAAAAATTTTTAAAGTTTTTTTTTTTTTTTTTTTTTAAATCAGCCATTGAAAACCACGTGGAGCACAGTTCTACTCTCACATACATGGATCACCATCTAAAGGAGTCAATTCCACAGCAACAGGTTTTAAAGTTTGAGACCCACTGAGCCAGGAATTTTGATTCAAAAGACACAGGGTAGAAAAAGTACCATTATTTGGCAAATGCCACAGAATCAAGAGTCTGGTGGGGGCGTTTCTCACCACTGTTTCTCCAGTGCCTGTCTCAATGCCTGACGCATGCTCAACACATAAAAGTATTTGTCTTAAAAGAGGAAGGAAATGTAATATTTGAGGTCCAGAGTTATATTTGTCAGTGCCCGGTTATTTTTATAAGAATTAGGTACAATGAGCCCTTCTGGAAGGTGACATTTATTCCAGGACATGAATTATTCCACTAATGGTACACTTGAGACTCATCTAATGACACCACATAGTGATTTGGGTTGTGGGAAAATTTTGAAACACAAGCCCCGAAGTCTAATTTTTTAAATCGAGCTGTCTTCACCAAGGTAAATTAAACTTTGCGTTTTCTGCTTCCATCATGAGATCTTGCTTTGTGGAACTTTCCAGGGTTTTCTGCCCTTCCTGTCTGCAGTGAATAAGATATGAGCTTGTGCACCTTCAGAATAAAGGAGGAAAATCCCTCCTCATTCTTCCTTCACATAGCTCTCTTATTATTTCCCAAAGACTGAGGTTTATGTTCTAATAGCAACTTGTCAGAGAACTAATTAATGAATGTTCTTCGATTAATGAATATATCACTGATGCCTGGGTCTTTGTTGTTGTTGTTGTTGTTAAGTGCCATCAAGTTGGCTCTGACTCATAGCAACCCTGTATAGAGTTTCCAAGGAGTGGCTGGTAAGCTTGAACTGCCAACCTTGCAGTTCAAACCAATCTTTCAGTCCAGTGCTTTAACCCACAGCACCACACCAAGTCTCCCATGCATTGATCCTAAAACCAACAAATTGCTGTGTAAGACAAAAGAGAAAGGGTTGTCTACTTGCAAAGAGCTTACAAGCCAGAAGAGAAGATGAAAATAGGGAAAACAAATAACACGAATCTCTCATTATCCTCATTAATACGCTTTGTTGTACTTGCTAGCTGCCGTCGAGTTGACCATTGACTCATGGCAACAGAAGTCTTGTGCCATCTGCTCAATCGATTGTAGAGGTGACCGTTGTGATCCACTGGGTTTTCCTCGGCTGATTTTCAGACGTAGATCACTTGGCCTTTCTCCCTAGTCGGTTTGGAATCTCTGCTTCAAGCCGTCCAGCATCACAGTAACATCCAATCCTCTACTGGCAGATAGCGAATGGCTGTGCATGAGATGTGTTGGCCAGAGGACTGAACTGGGGTCTCCTGCTTGGAAGGGGAGAATTCTAGTGTTGAACCACTACTGCCTTACCATGAATTCTCTACACAGCCTTCATCCGGTGTTTTCCATTTTCTTTTAAATATCCATTTGGTTCTTTGTGCATATAGTGTCTTTTCTCCTCATTAGGACATAGGCCCTGGGAGGTCTTCTTCATCACCTTCCCTGGTCAGCATGGTGGGACTTAATAAACATTTCCTGAATGAAGAAAATACAAAGCTCAATGCTGGAGTTTACTACTTTCCAAGCCTTAGAGCCCACATTTAGGTCTTTATTTATGTTCGTTGATAAAGGCCCGTGCCCTAGAGTCATACAGACATATAGAGTTCAAGACTAGGTTCTGAAGTGTAGCTCTGTGAAGGAGCCCTGGTGGTGCTGTGGGTTAGGCACTGAGCCGCTAATCTCAAATTCAGTGGTTAAAATCCACCAACTGCTCCTCAGGGGACAGATAAAGCTTTCTGCTCTGGTAAAGATTTACCATCTTAGAAATCCTATGGAGCAGCTCAAGTCTGTCCTGTCATCACTATTAGTTGGAATTCACTCACCAGCAGTGCGTTATTGTTGGTTTGTTGGTCTTTGGTGGCCTTGTGCGAGTTACTTAATTTTTTTCTCTTAATATTCATTTTTGTGGGACCATCAAGGGAGAAGAGTGGCGTGCAGTACCCTATCCAGAGAAGCAGTGACACCAGAGATGGAGGCAGAGATTATGATGTGGAGAGATGGAGCGGCTGGGGACCCTGGACTCAGGGAGGGAGAGGGGCTGTGTGCTGGTGGCCAGGGGCAGGCTTTGGTTGTTTGAATGATTATCTATTCCTGAGTGCTTCAGTGTACATCCAGAAAAAAACAGAGGGAATGGAAGAAAATTCTGTTGAATGATGATGCATAGAGGGGATTGTAGTCATTGCAATGAAACGAAATGCAATAGGATTATAAAGCTGATATTCTCCCATGTAAACTATCATTCAACTCACAGTAAAAAAAAATTTAAATTATATTCATATTTGAAACTGTATTGTGGGAAACTACACAGAACACAAAAGATGGCCATTTCAACCATTTTTTAATGTACAATTTACATGTGACACGAATTACATTTCGCCATGTTGTTCCCAATCAACATCCGTGTCCATTCCCAAGTTTCCATCACCTCAATGAGAAACTCAGCATCCCTTCAGCAGGAATTCCTCACCCCCTCCCCGCCTTTTAAGCCTTCTTTGTGATATTGTGAAGACCAAAGGACACACTGCAGATAAAGCGCTTAGCACAATGTGTAGTAAAGGTTAACTGTTAAAGAAACAGAAGGTTTAAACCCTAGTCCTCTTTAATTCATTCCTAGCTGGAAATTCCAGTTGTTGCCGAGTCTATTAGAATTCACGGCAGCCCTGTGAGGGTCCAAGTAGAAATGTGCTCCATTGGGTTTTCAATTGCTGATTTTTATTTTATTTTATTTTTTCAAAAGTGCAACACCAGGTCTTTCTTTTAAGGTGCCACTGGGTGGATTTGAACTGCCAGCCTTTCTGTTAGTAACCAACTGATTTGTTTGTTTGTTTTAGCTAGAAATGATCATCAAAAACAGAAATTGCAAGCTCAGTGGAAGCTTAAGAAGAAACTTTGAAGGGTGGGACTGTGGTCTCAGATGCTTTGAGATGCACGCTCACCCAGCATTCACATCTTGTTGGAAGATTTAAAAGGATTAGCATATTTTTACACAAGACTTAAGATAAATCAGTAATTACTCTGTATCTTATGGTAGTGGTGGTTGTGTGTTGTTGAGTTGGTTCCAACTCATAGTGTCACAGTACAAAGTTTCTGAGGCTGTAAATCTTTATGGGAGTAGAGACCCTCAGCTTTCTTCAGAGAAGCGACTGGTAGATTTGAACTGCACCTCAACTTATAACCACTACACTACAGGGTTATAACCACAGGGCTCCTTGCATCTTCTCATATGAAGTTTAATTTCTCTCCATGGCTCTTTGTTAAGAGGAGCAAAGAGATTTCCTGTCATATTAAAACAGTTATTTTAGTAGCTCAAGGACTGTTGACTTTAAATCCTGTTGACCCTAAAACTACAAATGTTTTATTAAAAACTACATCTGTTACATTAAAATTACGTATTCTCTTTATTGCTTGTAGAAAGTTGTGCTCATCCAAATAAAGTGGTAAACTATATTTGTCGTAAGAGGATAGTTTTACCCAATAACCTTGTGATAATTCACTGTGACATCCAAATATAGCTCCAATTTACTCAAGTAACATGAAAGGACTATGAGTATTCTTTTAAAATTAGGAGCGCAGCTAAAGGAACTCCTTCCTTGTAACACTGTGATTTACAAGCAAGATTCAAGGGGCTGAGGTTAATTTTAAAACGCAAGGCAGGCCTGGATCGATCTTGATAGTATTATTGTTTATTCTACTGTTGTTAAGTGCTGTCGAGTCATTTCCGACCCATGAGGGGCCTGTATAGGGTTTCCAAGGAGCAGCTGGTGAGCTTGAACGACCAACCTTGTGGCTCAAACAACTGCAGTCCAGCGCATTAGCCCACAGCGCTACTCCAGGACTATTACTCTATTGTAGTACTTTTGAATACTCATTTTTAAGAAGCCAATGTTCCTAACAAAAGGAAAGTTTACAGATGAGTATAAATGTGTTATATGTATATATAATCGAAGTGTAGCATAGTGGGTTAACCGCAAGATCAGTAGTTCGAATCTACCAGTCACTACAAGGGAGAAAGGTGAGTCTTTCTGCTCCTGTAAGGATTTTCAGCCTAGAAAAACCTACACTGGGCAGCTGTGAGTCCGAACTGATTCCACAGCACACAATCACCACCACCATTTTTATAAGCATTAATTGAATATGTTTTTAGTAACCACTAAAGGGAGCTGGTCTTTCCTATGGGTTTTCTAAAGAATCTGCAAAGTTCATACTAGTTTGTTCTATGTGGTGTTTCTTCCAGAGCCAGATGTGGGGCCTTGTGAGAGGATTTTTGTCAAGTCATGAACACTCTGGAAGCTACTATTTGCTTGTATGTAAAGGCAGGGTAGTAACACTTGCCTTGTTTAAAGGGTTTAATGAGAAGTTGTGGGAGTCCCTGGGTGGTACAAATGGTTAAGTGCTCATCTGCTAGTCAAAGTGTTGGTGGTTCAAATCCATCCAAGAGCACCTCAGAAAAAAAAGGCCTGGTCATCAACATCAAAAGATCACAGTCATGAGGGCAGGGGATTTTGTGAACTGCTAACCACTATATAAATACAAGTTTTCATTGTTGGTATTCTACAATGGCTTACTTTCATACATCCACCGGAAATTGTTGTTAAGACATTTCAGTAGACCTAGTTGTGAATTTCACTCTGTAACTTCAAGTAGTAACACTATGACTGGAATTGTATTTAAGAGCACAAGCTAGAGCATTCTTTTCATAGGTTAGCACTGCCTTGGTTTTTCTCTTTCTTTGTCCTCTTTGTTCATAGAAAGTATTGGAAAAGTGCAACCTCCTAAATCCTTAGCAGGCTTAAATCTTAGCTAGAAGAGGACTCATACTCCTTGTCAATGGCTTCTTGCTCTAGAAGGGGAGCCTTGGATGGCAAAGGGGGAGATCTGGCTTGAACAAAAAGCTCTCTGGCCAAGAAGGGTCTGGCAGTAGCCTCGCACAAATCTCCCTTTCCTTGTGATGACCTCCCACAGACTGGACTGAGCCTTTTCCTAGAGCTACATCGCTCTTGATTCAAACCTCCTTCTTCATGGTAATTACATGGTTGCCTAGTTCATTTGTTTGCTTTATTCTTTTATAATAGATAATACATTGATAGATCTAGGGATACACTTTCCAAACACTAAGTATATAAGTATGTAAAGTGAAAAATAAAAGCTCTCCTTTCCTTCACTCCATCCCTTCCACTGTCAGTTCTGTGGTCCATAGCCCTCCACCAACTTTTATGGCCTTTCAAGAGGTCCATTAGGAGTACTGTGGGTCTATAGGACAAGCACTGGACTGCTAACGACAATGTGGGTGGTTCAAGCTCATCAGTTGCTCTACAGGAGAAAGATGAGGCTTCCTTGGAAATATATATATATATTCAGGGCCACTATGAGTCAGAACCGATTCTATGGCATTTCACAATAACCACAGCAAGATCCACATACAAAAAGGATATGTTTTCAAAAAAAGGAATCATTGTATTAAATGTATTCTACAACCTTTTTTTCCCCTATTTTTTCATGTCAGAATATTATTCTGTGTTACGAATACATTATTTTAACTTCTGATGGACATTTCTTTCTTCTTCTTCTCCTCTCTGTCTCTCTCTCTGTCTAGCTCCAGTGAGCATTCTTGTAAATGTATACACACAAGCACACATGCATTTATTTCTGAAGAGTACCTTTATAAGCTTGTTCATGGGATTCTATAATGCAGCAAAACATTATTTTTATATGAAGCATAAGGTACAAGTTTAACTTAAATTTTCTCTTTTTTTGTTTTAATAAAGCAAACTTTCTTAGTTTCCAACCACTTACTGAATGATCCATCTTGAATTGGTCTAAATGTGAACTTTATCTTCGGTCTCTGTGTGCACCGGTTTCAGATTCTCCCATTGTTTTATTTGTCTGTCTACAGATTTATGGATGTCCTGGTATGTAGGATAAGACCTGGACTGCTCACCCCAAAGTTGGCAGTTCAAACCCACCCAGCTGCTCCTCAGAAACCCTATATGGGGTCGCTGTGAATCTAGACAGACTCGATGGTACTTGACAACAGCAACAATGGATTTATGTGTCTTTACCAATTCAATGCTTGTCAGTTATAACAATCTTATAGGATGCTTTCAAATCTGGCCAGGCAGATCTTCAAACACTGTTCTTTCTCTTAAACATTTGTATATTATTCTTATACATTTTCTCTTCTGGCTTGATGCTAGCATTAGTATGCCAAACTCCATTAAAGAATTGTTATTGTGGTGGTTGTTATTGCTGTTAGGTGCCATCGAGTCGGTACCAACACATAGCAACCTTATGCACAACAGAACGAAACACTGCCCCGTCCTGGGCCAACCTCACAATTGTTACTACGCTTCAGCCCATTGATGCTGCCACTTTGCCAATCCATCTCACTGGGGGTCTTCCTCTTTTTCTCTGACCCTCAACCTTATCAAACATGATATCCTTCTCCAGCAACTGGTCCCTCCTGACAATGTGTCAAAAATATAAGAGACAAAGTTTGGCCATCTTGGCCTCCAAGGAGCACTCTGGCTGCACTTCTTCCAACCCATATCTGTTGGTTCTTTTGGCAGTCCATGGCACTTTCAATATTCTCCTCCAACACCATAACTCAAATGCATTGATTCTTCTATCTTCCTTATTCACTGTCTAACTTTTGCATGCATTAAAAAATTGTTGTTGTTGTTGTTGTTAAGTGCCGTCGAGTCGGTTCCGACCCATAGCGACCCTGTACAGGGTTTCCGAGGGTGTAAATCTTTACAGGAGTAGAAAGCCTCATCTTTCTCCCGCGGAGCGGCTGGTAGTTTCAAACCACTGACCTTAAGGTTCGCAGCCCGATTTGTAACCACTACGCTACCAGAGCTCCATACACGGGAAGTTTTAAAAATGATTGTGATAAAATACACAGAATACAAATTTTGCCATTTTAATTCTTTTTAAGTGTATGATTTAAGATGTTAATTACATTCACCATGCTGTGTATACATTACTGCAATCAATTTCCAAAAGTTTTTTTTTTCAAATTTTTTATTGTGGTTTGGGTGAAAGTTTACAGAGCAAATTAGTTTTCCATACTCAGATTTATGCAAATGTTGTTTCCTGCCATTGGTTGCTGTTCCCTCAAACTCTCTTCCCACTTCCTCCTTAGTTCCCTGCTTCTTTTCATCTTTCTTTCCTGACCCTTCTTACCTATTGAGCTTTGCTTTTGAGGACACACTGCCCTTCTACTCCTGTATGGTTGCTTTATCCAAGGAGTGCATCCGTCCCTGGAGGTGATGCTCCCTTTATAGAAATGTCTATTTTTTGGTTGAAAGTTGAGTCATGGGGGTGAGTTCAGTCCCAGGTTTTAATGGTGACTAAAGGTCATACTCTGTATCAGACCAATAAGTCTGGTCTTTTTGATGATGATGAGTTTTACTCCACATTTTTCTTCTATTTTATACAGAGCTTTCTATTGTGTTCAAATCACAGCTGTTGTTGGTAGTAGCTGGATAGTCTAATTCTTTTGGTCTCAGGGACATGAAGGCTAAGGTTGTTGGTGGTTATGTGCCGTGGAGTCAGTTCCGACTCATAGTGACCCTGTGTATGGTTTCTGAGGCTGTACATTTTTATGGGAGCAGAAAGCCCTCATCTATTTCCCATGGAATGGCTGGTTAGTTTCAAACTGCTGACCTTGAGTTTAGCAGCCCTACTCATAACCATTATGCTACTTAACATGGTCCATTAGTCTTTGTACCAACTTTTTCCATAAGTCTTTGATTTTCTTCACACTTGTTTGCTCTGGTAAGGGAGTGTCCAGTAGTTGCATCTTAGGTGACCTCTCACAAGCTTTTAAGACCCCAGTTGCTCCTCACCAAAGTGGGATATATAGCACTGTCTTTGTGGATTATATTATACCCACTGACCTAGATGTGCAAGACTGCGGATGATGACATGAATGGAGTAAAGCTTTGGGGACCTTCATTTGCTGATGGGACACAACTCAAAATAAGAAAAAACAGCACTCAATATCCATTACTAATCAGAACATGGAATATACAAAGTATGAATCCAGGAAAATTGAAATTGTTGGAAATGAAATGGAATGCATAAACATGCATATCCTAGGCATTAGTGAGCTGAAATAGATTTTTGTTGTTGTTGGTAAGGTGCCCTCATATCAGCCTTATGCACAACAGAAAGACACACTGTCTGGTCCTGCACCAACCTCACAATCGTTGCTACATGCCAATCCATCTAATTGAAGGTCTTTCTCTGTTTTCATTAACTCTCCACTTTACCAAGCATATCATTCTCCAGGGACTGGTTCCTTCTGACAACAGGTCTGAAGTATGAAAGATGAAGTCTGGCCATCCTGGCTTCTAAGGAGCATTCTAACTGTACTTCTTCCAACACAAATTTGTTTGTTCTTCTAGCAGTCCTTGGTACCTTCAGTATTCTCCTCCAACACAATAACTCAAATGCATCAATTTTCTTATGATCTTCCTTATTCACTGTCCAACTTTCATGTGCATATGAGGTTATTGAAAATAACATGGTTTGAGTCAGGCTCACCTTAGGCCTCAAATTAGCATCTTTGTTCTTGAACACTTTAAAGAGGTCCTCTGTAGCAGATTTGCCTAATGTAATATATCATTTCATTTCTTGACTGCTGCTTCAGTGAGTGTTGATGGTTGATCTGAGCAAATTGAAATCTTTGACAGTTTAAATCTTTTCTCCATTTATCTTGATATTATTTATTGGACCAGTGGTGAGGATTTCTGTTTTCTTTACATTGAGATGCTACCCATATCCAAAGGTTAAGGTCTTTGATCTTCATCAGTAAATATTTTAAGTTCTCTCACTTTCAGCAAGTAAGCTTATATCATCTGTATATCACAGGTTGTTAATGAGTCTCTCTCCAATCCTGATGCCATGTTCTTCTTCAT
>NW_006408572.1:12693490-12704660 GCF_000296735.1 Chrysochloris asiatica
GGTCTTTGATCTTTAGTGTCTAATGCATCAAATCTGTTCTTCAGATGATCTCTAAGTTCAGGTGAGATATGTTCAAGGTCATATTTTGGCTCTCGTGGACTTGTTTTAATCTTCTTCAGCTTCAGCCTGAACTTGCATACAAGCAGTTGATTTTCAGTTCCACAGTCTGCCCCTGGCCTTCTTTTGGCTGATGATATAGAGCTTTTCTATCATCTCTTTCCTGAACCTCCTTGCTTTTCAATGTACTTTGTCCATCTGTCAACAAGCTTTCATACTCCCTTATTAAAAAATGTTTTAATCTGAGCTGCAAGCCACAGCTGTTTTCACTTTTTCATCAGAAGTGAATCTTCATCATTGAAGGGCTGCTTTCAGGGGACCAAACAAGAGAAAGTCCGATGGAGCAAGATCAGAACTATAGGGAGGAGTTTTTAACACTTCAAAACGAAGTTTTTGCAGAGTGTCAACAATGGGGCAGAGATGTATGGATGTGCATTGTCATGCAAGATCACAATGTCCTTGGATAACAGTTCTGTGTTTGATCCGAAGTTTAGGTTTCAACTCTTCAGTAAGCACCTCACTGTAACAAGCACTGATGATTGTTGAACCTTTTTCCTGATAGTGTTCCAATACTGGCCCTTGAGAATCCCAGAAAACTATAAGCATCAAATTTCCAGCTAATGGTTGACTTTTGAACTTTTTCTTGGCCAGCAATTGAGGATGCTTCCATTCCATACCCTGCCATTTACTCATAGTAATGAATCCATGTCTCGTCAGCAGTAAGTTTTTTAAAAAGAAACTTTTACCTTCCTTCGAATATTGGTCAAAATTTTGTTTGCAAATGTCCAAATGTTTCTGTTTATACTCTTCTCTGAGTTGTTTCAGTACCTATCTTGCACAAACTTCGAAGCCCAAATCTGTTGTGGATTATTTCATAGGCAGAGCCATGGCTGTTTTGCAAAAGATTTGGCACATAATCCACCGTCACTCTTCTAGTCGACAGAATCATCTCACGCGCATGCTCAACGTCGTCTTCAGTCATGGGTGCGGACAGATGTTTTAATATAACTACAGTGCAGATCATTTTTAGCATCGTGGATTATGAGCGGGGCTGCTAAGCAAAAGGTGGGCAATTTGCGTCTACAAGGAGCTCTGGTAGCGTAATGGTTACGAATCGGGCTGCGAACCTTAAGGTCAGCGGTTCGAAACTATCAGCCGCTCCGCGGGAGAAAGATGAGGCTTTCTACCCCCGTAAAGATTTACACCCTTGGAAACCCTGTACAGGGTCACTATGGGTCGGAACCGACTCGACGGCACTTAACAACAACAACAACCTACTCTGTGGGAGAAAGATGAGGCTTTCTGCCCCCATAAGTAGTCCTGGTGTAGCGCTGTAGGGTAAACACTGGACGTCAAGGTCGGTTTAAACCGCAATGGCCAGCAGTTCAAATTCACCAGCTGCTCCTCAGAAACCCTATAAAAGGTCACTAAGAGTCAGAACTGACTTGGCAGCATTAAACAATAACAGCAAACCCTAAACAGGGTCGTTATGAGTTAAAACCGGCTCTGTGACACATAACCACTTTCTAAAGGGACTTGTAGTTGTTTGCTTTAGACAGGTCATCAGAGAAACAACTTCTTCCTCCTGACTGCCTGGCTTTCCTTTATGAAAACTAGGGGAAGCAGATGAAGGCAGAGTCAAGCAAGTTCTGGCTAGCGCAGAGTGTAAGGAGCTAGTCCCACTTGCTGCAAGGTACCTCCCCCCTGTTGTTCTCAACTATGGACTTTTAGAGTTAACCATATCAGACAAATATTAAATACATTTTATCAGTTGATATATATTCAGCTGCAAGTAACAGATTATTTGAATGATGTTCTTTTTTTTTTTTTAAATGGTCTTGATTTTTTTCAAATAATAAGAAATCTGGTATTGGTATTGATTCAATGTTTCATTCCCTAATGCCGTAAGGAATTCAAACTCTTTTCTTTGAAAATTTTTTATTTTATTCTGGGATCATTTTAGATCTACAGAAAAGCTGCAGAGGACGTACAAAGTATTCCTTAACTCTTTTCTTAATGTTAATATCTGACTTAACCTTGGCACTTTTGTCAAAACTTAGCCATTGGTATTGGCACATAGCTGGTGCTGTTATTAAGAGCTGTTGAGTCATTTCCAACTCATGGAGCAGCTGTGGGTTTGAACCACTGACCTTCCAGTTAGCAGTCCAGTGGCCTCCTACATTGCCACAGCGGGACTCCATTGCCACATTACTCCTAACTAAACTACAGACTTTACTGGGTTTCATCAGCCTTTTCATTTGTTTTAGTTTCCTGGTTCTGCTATAACAGAGATACCACAGTTTATTTCCATTCCATATGTGATGACTTCCAGTTTTCCTAGACTCACATACTTCATACATTTCATGTTCTGATTATTAGTGGATGTTTGTGTCTGTCCTGGTGTGACACTGTATAGTAAACACTGGACTGCTAACAACCACATTCTCATTTTGAGTTGTGCCCTATCAGCAAATGAAAGTTTTGCATCATTAAGGTCAACTCTACTTTGAGGAAGCAGCTCTTTCCTGGTTGTATTTTGAGTGCCTTCCGATATAAGGGGTTCATCTTCCAGCATTGTATCTGACAATATCCTGCTGCTAATCATGAAGTTTTCACTGGCTAATCATTCAGAAAGAGAGGCTCTGGTAGCGTAGTTACGAATCGGGCTGCTAACTTCAAGGTCGGCAGTTCGAAACTACCAGCTGTTCTGCAGGAGAAAGATGAGGCTTTCTGCTCCCTTAAAGATTTGCAGCCTTGGAAACAGGGTCACTATGAGTCAGAACTGACTCCACAGTACTTAACAACAACAACAACCATTCAGAAGTGGTCTGCCTCTCCTACTTCCTAGTCTGTCTTGCTCTACTGAAGTCTGTCCACCCTAAATAACCCTGCTGGTATTTAAAATACTGGTGGCATAGCTTCTAGCATCACAACAACACAAAAGCCACCACAGTATAGCAAACAGACTATGATGAGTCAAGTGGGTGGCTTTAAGGAACAGAATTTGTTTCTTCACACTTGAGGAAGCTAGAAGCCCAAAATCAGGAATATAAATCTGTTTTAGACCAGGTTTTCTAGAGAAGCGAAAACAGAGAGAAAAGTTTATCATCAAGGAAATGACTTGCAATTGTAGAGTCCCAGGTCCCCAGCAGGAAAGACAGAGAGAGCCTTTCCTGCAAGCCCATTATATTGGGAGCAGGCCACACCCCCAAGGAAGCATCTCTTTAATTGATTGGCTGTTCATAGCCACTCATCAGAGAGTTAACTATGCCTGTATTGGGTTTGATCAACATGGGAATAAGCACCTCCCAACTCTTAAACCTCTAGAAATCCTAGCCTAGTCAAGTTGGCACCATTACAAACTCCAAATAGTGGAAGTTTCTCTCCTCTTTGTGGCCTTTGTCTCCTTTAGCATCTTTGTCCCTGACATTAACCAGTTCTTTGGCAAGCTTCACGTGACATCCATCTTACTTTACCCTATTTGGGCTTCTTGGCTCTGTATCTATGTTGCTCCTTATAATTCAGAAGTCATTATGTTTAGAACACACCCTACAGGGAGGGATATGTCCTCATTAACATAACAAAGAAAACACTCTTCACAAATACAATGACATCCTCAGGTATAGAAGTTGGTATCCCAACTCAATCTACAACACCTCTAATGTTCTTCTGGTCTAGAGTCTATGATGCTACATTACCTTTAATCAGCATGTCTCCGTAGTAGTGTTCTTTGATCCGTGTCATTTTCTTAAAAACATACCTTATTTTTCATGATCTTTATAGTTTTAAGGAATACCACCAGATATTTTTAGAATGTCCCTCAATTTGGGTTTGTCTAATATTTTCTAATGATCAGACTGGTATTATGAGTTCTATGGGAAAATACTATACAGATGATGTGTCCTTCTCATTACATGGTATCAGGGGATGTATCATATCAACATGACATCACTGGTGACCTTACTTTATGAGAGACAACTGATGATGTTCAACTTGATTTCTGAGTTGGCATCTGCCAGGTCTTGTAGACTTATTGTTATGGAACATTTAGAACATATTCAAAAGTAGAGAGGATGTGTTTCTATCTCCACCATCAACAGTGATCTATTTCATCTGTTCTTCTACCCACTTTTCACCAGTCCCAACTGGACTATTTTGAAGCAAGTCTTAGACATCATATTTAATCTATAAGTGTTTCAATTGGGTTAGTAGAAATAAAGAACTTTAAAAAATTTAATAACCACAATACTGTTGTTGTTTTTGTTGTTAAGTGCTGTCAAGTTGACTTTTGACTCATAACAACCTTACAACAGAGTTGAATTTCTAAGCAGTAATCTTTTCATTTTTATTTTAACTTTTCATTGTGAATTGAGTAAAGGTTGACAGAGCAGATCATCAATTTTGAATTCACCAAATCATACATTGCGTTTCATCTCTATGATTGCAGTCCCCTCAATGTAACCTCACTTAACCTACCTCCTCCTTGTTTCTGTTTCTCTCTCTTTCCTAATCCTTCTTCCCTCTGTCCTTGGGTAAATGCTTAGGCGGTAATCTTTATGAAAGCTGATCATCAGGTCTTTCTCTGGAGAAGCTGCTGGGTGAGTTCAGACCACCAATTTTTTTTGGTTAGTGGTCAAGCACTTAATTTCTGTGCCACTAGGTTTCCTTTAAAATATAATTAAAACTCACGAAAGAATTATTCATCATATCAAAATTATTTCTCTTTCCTCGTTCTGCCATCGTTGGTGTGTGGTGGTATTTTTTTGTTTTGCTTTGCTTTACTTTGTTTAGTTGTAAGACAGTGTCTCTGGCATCAGCCACCCCATCTAAATTCAAGACAAGACACTTGGAGGAGGAGTCAAAAGACATCAAAAGCTTTCCCAGACCCTCATCAGCTGACTTCAAAATATGCTTCACTGGCCAGAACTATGTTACACGGCTACCGCAAGTGACAAGGGAAACTTTGCTTTCCAGCCTCCCTAATAGATGATGGCACAGGATGAATGAGGTTGGAAATGGATGCTAAGTAAACCAACATACAGTAGTTTTCACACTAATTTGGAGAAAAGAAAGCTATCACCTGACACCTCTCAGGTTTCTGTGAAACAAGTCATTAGGAAGGGACAAGGACAGAATGTGTGGCTGGTAAGAAAAAGGGAGCTATTGGGTCATCACAGTGTACATTTCCTCAGTCTTTGGCTTGATTAGGTCATATGACTGGACAGGCCTTATTATTGGAGGACGATTACCCCTGATTTGGGCTATGTTGTGCTGCTACCTGTAAGATCAGCAGTTCAAATCCACCAGCTACTTTGCAGGAGAAAGATGAGGCTGTCCGCCTCCTTAAAGATTTACAGTTATTATGAGTGAAGTATAGGATCATGATGAATCTGCAACAACTTAATGGGTAGTGAGCTATGTGGAGCCATTCTAATCTCCATCTTCAGTAATTGGAAGGTTATTGAATCTAGAATTACCCCAATTTTGTGTTCACTTTCATTGGACATAAAATTGAGGTAATCTTAGAAGACTGAATAGACTCACTAAGTATGTGCTTGAAGCACATCCAAACAAATTCTGAGAAATTTAGATTTGATGACTTTAGCTAGAATTTTTGGGGGGAAAATGAATCTATCAATTTTTAATAAATATAAAATATGCCTCTTTTTTTCTGTACTAGAAAAAGAAGCCTTGGCAGTGTAGTGTATTGTGAGCTGAGCTGCTAATCACAAGGTCAGCAGCAGTTCAAAGCTCCTCGGGATAGAAAGACAGGGCTTTCTGCTCCTGTAAAGATTTACAGCCTCAGAAACCCTATACAGGATCACTATGAGTTGGAATCAACTCGGTGACACACAACCACCACCACCAGGAGAGAAAACTCCATTGTTGCCAGTTAAGCTATGGTACGCCACTAATTCCAAGGCGTATCCTGACTTCAGAGATGTTAAAATATGCGTGGGGAGGTGAGAGGAGTGTGTCTTCATATTATTGAAACAGTATTTTAATTTTGGATTGTATATCACAGTCTTTTAAAATTGAGGTATAATTTATAGGTAGGAAAATATATAAATCTTAAGGCTACATATCAATGAAAACTCACCCATGTATTCACCTATATAACCACCACCCATATATAAATAGAATATAGAACATTTTGTCCACATCAGAAAGTTTCCTGAAGTTCCTTCCAAGTCAATCCCCACCCACAAAGGTAACCCTTTTCTGATTTTTTTTTTTTTAACTATAGATTAGTTTTCTCTAGGACTATATGTAAATTGAATTCTTCAGCTTGTTCTGTTTTATATCTGGCTGCTTTATGTCACGATAATGCTTTTGAGATTTATTCATGTTGTAGCATCAATAGTTTTTACCCTTTTTTTGTTTTTGGTTTTTCTCAAGTCATTAGTACTATTTTGGAGCCCTGGTGTGATGCTATAGTGTAATCACTGGTTTACAGTTCAAAACCACCAGCTGCTCCACAGAAGAATGATGAGGTTTCCTGCTTCTGTAAAGATTTATAGCCTTGGAAATCCTATTCAGGCTAGCTATGAATTGGAACCAACTCAATGGCAGTGAATTCGGTTTGAGTTTTTTTGCAGCAGTATTCAATGGCTTCACTATTGTATCTAAATATAACAGGGTTTGTTATCTAGTCTCCTGTTAATGGACATTTGAATTGTTTCTAGTATTTTACTATTGTGTATAAAACTTCAATGAACGTTTGTGTACAAGTCTTTGTGTAGACTTCTGTTTTTATTTCTTGTGCATAAATATCGAGAGTAGACTTGCTGAGTCATACATTTGACTTTCTACACCTACTCCTCACTTAATGACAATCTCATTATCTGACATTTTGTATTTATAACAATAGTAACACAACTGCTGCCTCTTTTGCACATGAACACTGTGTGTCTGGCAATAATGAACACTGAGATGGCAGGTGCGAGTAATGCTGGCCATGATGCTTAAGGTTATGAGTCAACTTGGCTGGGCCATGATTCTCAGTGGTTTGGAAGTTATGTAATGATGAAGACTTCCTTTGTTTTGTGATCTGATGTGGTCATCCTCCATTGTTTTGTAACACCGATTTTCCCTAAAATGCGCTGGTCTTTGGAACTTAGCCATGTTGATAAGTGAGGAATGAGTATAATAAATGAGTGCAATCACTTCCAGGATGTGAGGAGAATCTAGATGTGACGTCTGTCATCCTATTGATCATCACCACCACTCGTCTGTCAGTTTGTCGTACTGTGGTGGCTTGTGAGTTCTTGTTATTCTGAAAGCTATGCCATGGATATTTTAAATACCAGCTGGGGCACCCATGGTGGACAGGTTTCAGATGAGCTTCAAGACGAAGACAGACTAGGAAGAAGGAGTGATGAACTACTTCTGAATATTTAGTCACTGAAAACCTTATGAAAAACAGAAAAATATTGTCAGATATGTTGTTACTGTTGTTAGGTGCCATCAAGTCGGTACCAACTTATGCACAGCAGAACGAAACACTGCCCAATCCTGGGCCAACATCACCATTGTTGCCATGCTTGAGCCCATTGATGATGCCACTTGGCCAATCCATCTTGCTGGACTTCTCTAGCAACTGGTCCCTCCTGACAATATGTCTGAAGTATAACAGACAAAGTTTGGACATCCTGGCCTCCAAGGAGCACTCTGGCTACACTTCTTCCAATACAGATCTGTTGGTTCTTTTGGCAGCCAATGCCACTTTCAATATTCTCCTCCAACACCACAGCTCAAAAGCATCATTTTTTCTACGGTCTTCCTTATTCACTGTCCAGTTTTCGCATACATATGAGGTTATTGAAAATACCATGGTTTTGGTCAGGTGTACCTTAGTTCTCGAACTGACATCTTTGCTCTTAAATACTTTAAAGAGATCTTGTGCAGCAGATTTGCCAAGTGTAATACATCGTTTGATTTCCTGACTGATGTTTCCATAAATCTTGATGGTTTCTCTGAGCAAAATGGAGTCTTTGACAACTTCAATCTTTTCTCCATTTATCCTGATGCTATTTATTGGTTCAGTGGTGAGGATTTTTGTTTTCTTTACATTGAGATGCAATCCATACTGAAGGCTTTGGTCTTTGATCTTCATCAGTATTTTAAGTCCTCTTCACTTTCAGCAAGCAAGGTTGTATCATCTGCATATTGCACGTTGTTAATGTAAAGTAGTCAAATTTCCAAGACTCCAGATACATCCAAATGAGGTACTCCATGTGACAGTCCACCTTTCAGAGAAACATTTCTCCACATCCTCACAATGCCAGATATAGTTCATCTTTTTAATTTTAGCCATCTAGTAGTGACACAAATAGTTAAGTACTCATCTATTAACAGAAAGATTTGTGGTTCAAACCCACACAGGGGCGCCTCAGAAGATAGGACTGATAATGTGCTTCCCAAAGATCACAGCCTTGAAAACCCAATGAAGCAGTTCTACTCTAAACAAATACAGTCACCCTGTGTCTAAAGCCACTTGTGAAAACTAACAAGAGTAGGTGTGAAGTGACAGCTCATGGCGGTTTTCTCTGATGACAAATGATGTAATTTGGTTTTGTCTGATGACTAATGATGCTGAATATCTTTTCATGTACTTATTGGCTATTTGGATGGATAGCTTCTCTTGTCAAGTTCTTCAAGTCTTTTTTTTAATGGGTTACTTCTCTTTTTTTATTGAATTATAGGAGTTCTTTACATATTTCAAATACGGAGTCTTTTGCCAGATTCATGTTTTGCAAGGAACAACCACTTAAATGAAGAAAAACCTTCTGGACTATAAAGCAAAGCTGTGGAATTGAAGTCAAACTCACATTTACTGGACTGTGAACCACAAGGTCAACAGTTTGAGCCCACCATCCTCTCTACAGGAGAATGATAAGGCTTTCTGCTTCCACAAAGATTTACAGCCTCTAAAACCCTATACAAGGGTCACTATGAGTTGGAACTGACTCAGTGGCACTAACAACAACACATTTACTGAGTGACTTACCAGGTGACAAGTTCTTTATGCTCAGTATTTTCTCTAATAATCACTGTGCACGAGGGGGCATTATTTTCTTTATTTTTTCCCTGTGATACTGGAGCCTAGAGATGTTCAGAAACTTCCCTGAAACTGTCCGGTTTATAAGGAGCCATCCTGAGATTCCAATAAGTGACTATGAATTGTTCCCTTTAAATGAAGCACACTTATGTTGGGTGACCTCCCATTTCCCTTTTTGTTTTGAGTTATGAAGAGGGACATCTAATTTTTTCAGTGCTTGCACCTCTAGCGTCTTATTCTGTCCTTGAACCACGGGTAGAAGTGTTCTTACAGAATCAGATTACAGGCAATAGAGGACACATTGAAATGGTAATACTTTGGGGTGAGGAGAACCAAGGAAAAAATTAAGATGAGGATCCTGAAGAAGTGGAGAAGATAATTTATACAGAGAGTAATAAAGCACAAGGTCAAGATGATAAAACAAGTTAAACCCAGGCCAGAAGTTGGAAACCAGCAGTTCTCCAGAAGCTGAAGGTCATGGCAGAGCAGAGCTATAAAACCAAGAGGAGAAATAGCTGCTTGGGATAAATGGACCAAGAGATTTATGAGAAGCCTGCCTGAAACAAGAAGCATTTATACTTTTCTTGCTCTACACGAATGAGACTCTCATGGAAGCCCAGGGGCACCTTGAATTCAAGAACGTGCCAGACCTGACAGCTCCCATCTGCATGGATGTCTTTTAACATCTTCTCCAGCCCTAACGGCTTACACCCTGTTTACTGAAGATTCTTTTTGTTGGCAAGCACTAGAAACTAGAAAAAGTGCAAACAACAACAGTAAAATATGTGTGTGTGTTTCATTTGTTTCATATTATTGAGAAATTTAAAGAAGTGAATGTAGTTTGTGGCACCATTGAATCTTGGGATTTAAATGATGCCACCATTTCTTGGCTTTGCTTCTGTCAGTAACAACATTATAACTGGACGTTGTTGTTGTGAAGTGCCGTCGAGTCAGTTGCAACCCATAGTGACCCTGTATAGGGTTTCCGAGGAGCAGCTTGTGAGCTTGAACCGCCGACCTTGCAGTTCAAACTGCTTTACAGTCTATAAGCCAGAGTGCCACGCCAGGACACCTTACCTGGCTAGGCTCCTTCAATGTGATGGGAATGTAGCCAGAAGCTCCTCTAGGTTTTCAATGTCCTTACAGTTAAGGAGGAGTCCTGGTGAGGCACTGGTTAGTGCTCTGGACCGCAAGACCATTTGAACCGCAAGGTCAGTGGTTCAAGCTTACCAGCAGCTCCTCGGATACCCTATACAGGGTTGCTATGAATTGGAACCGTTTTGACGACACTTAACAACAACAAACAGTTCAGGAGACCAGTGAGAAGAAAGTATTTCCCCAAGAGTTCCAGTTCCAGTTTTGGAAGGATTCTAAATAATTTGACCCATGTCATATTTCAGCCTTACCAAAGGTTGCTAGGCAAAATACAGGACTCCCAGTTAAATCTGAATTGCAGATAAGCAAATAATAAATTATTTAACTGTAAAATTACCCCTGAAATATTTGGGACATGCCTATACTAATACATGTTGCTATTGTTAAGTACCATCAAGACAACTCCAACTCATAGTGACCCTGTATAGGGTTTGAACTGGTGGGTTTGAACTGCTGACCTTGTGGTTTGCAGTCCAGTGCTGATCCTACAGCATCACACCAGGAATATACATATATATGTTGTTGTTGTTGTTGTTGTTGTTGCTAAGTGCCGTTGAGTCGGTTCTGACCCATAGCGACTCTGTATAGGGTTTCCGAGGAGCCACTGGTAAGCTTGAACCTCCAACCTTGCAGTTCAAATGGATTTGCAGGCTGGCGCATTAACTAACAGCGCCACACCAGCACTCCATATGTGTATACATATATATGTGTGTGTGTATCTGAAAGAAGCTCTGGTAGCATTGTTGTTGTCAGCTGTCATCAAGTCGGAACCGACTCATAGCAACCACATGTACAGCAGAATGAAACAATGTCCAATCCTGGGCCAACCTCACTACCGCTGCCACACTTGATGCCATCAATGATGCCACCTGGCCAATCCATCTCGTTAGGGGTCTT
>NW_006408572.1:12706396-12728271 GCF_000296735.1 Chrysochloris asiatica
GTGCAGTCAGCACCCATCTGTCAGAATGGACTTGTGTGTTGTTACGATGCTGATCAGAGTTTGGTGAAGCTTCCAGACTAAGACAGGCTAGGAAGAAAAGCCTGGTGATTTACATCTGAGAAATCAGCCTTCTTGATCACAATGACCAGACCCTATTTTGCATGATGTCACCATGAGTCAGGACGTACTCAACAGTACATAATTATGCCAATCACTTACGGCCAAGAGGACACGATCCCTGGATTTTGGGTACTAAAAATGGGGGAAGAGTGGTTGTCTGAAGAAATTCTAGCAAGACGAAAAACTTGTGTTCACAGTGCGTTCCCTTCCTGCCTATATTGCCAAGCCACTCAGCTCACGTTAAAAATGGATAGCATCGTCTTTACTTTCAAATATGTGTTTGGTGGTGGAGGTCAGATTGTCAATAACCAACAACAAACACCATAGTTCTCTTTACCGTTAAGTACCGAATTTAAAGATTCCCTGTCTTTTCATCCCTCTTTTCATCTTTGGTCCCTTGAAAGCCTAGATGTGACTCAAGCTGTGAGATCCAACTGAGTTACAGTCTAGTGTTGATTCTAATGTGCTTCAGAACAGTGCCCTTAGCAATGGTGTGAACCCAACCCAGGAATTTAGATAGAGCACATTTGCTGATTTATTGATTTGAAGGGAGTATTCATGTTTTTACAATAATTAAAAACAAAAACAAAAACATCATTTTGTATAACACGGTGTCATAGGAGTAAAATTTGGCCTTTAGTAGGATCTGGGTGCTCTGATTCAAGAAGTCTCCTATTTGTCAAAACAATTGTTTACAGGAATTTATTATCACATCGTCATATTCTTACCTGTGCATCTCAACTATATGTATGAATATCTGATAACTACCAGAAGACATTATTTTTTATCTAATGATGTCAGTTTGTACCATTTGCAACTGTTCTTTCAATATTGTCAACATTTTGGTAAGTTGGGTTTGTTGTTAGGTGCCATTGAATCATTTTTCAAATCGTAGCAACCCCATGTAACAGAGTAAAATTACCCCAAAGGGTTTTCTAGACTGTAATCTTTACAAATAAAGATTGTCAAGTCCTTTCTTATTAACCCACTAGGTAGTTCTGAACCACCATCCTTTAATCTAGTGCATAACCATTGCACTAAAAAGCTCCTTAAATTGGATTTACTCATTTGGAAACATTTGAATATTTGCTTAAGGTACAAGTTGTTTTATGAAAAAATCATTTTAGTCTGGGTGTTACTGCATTTGAATAATTGCCATGTTTTGTTTTGTTTTTGTAGCAAGTAACACAGGGACTTGTAAAGAAAATTTCACAGTAATTTTCCTTTGACTTATCTTTGGCAATCAAAACAAATAAAATCAAGGGCTAGAGAAGGATTGACTTGGCCTTTGAAATCTTTGGTTTATCTTAGATTAGACACAATATTGGAATCTGAAACTTCTAATTAGTCTATGGGCATACGCTTTGATTTAAAAAATTCAGGTAGGTGACAAAGCTGGAAGATAAAATATATCAAAATAAAGAAAAATAGCATTCTGAGTCTTAGTGACCTTATGCACAGTAGAAGGAAACACTGCCCAGTCCTGGGCCAACCTCACAATCAGTGCTAAGCCTGAGCCCATTGCTTCCGCCACTCTGCCAATCCATCGTGTTGGGGCCTTCCTCTTTTCTCCGACGCTCCACTCTACCCTTCTCTTCTTCCTAGTCTGTCTTAGCTTGGAATCTCCATTGAAACCTGTCCACCATGGGAGACCTTGTTGGTATTTGAAATACTAGTAATATCACTTCCAGCATCATAGCCACACATAAGGCACCACAGTATGACAAAATGACAGGGAAGCAGTGACATCTGATAAATGTGCAGAATCCAAACTTGGAATTTCTTGAGACACTCAAATATACAAAGGGAGTATAACTCATCAAGGGTTACCTTTTGGGAAATGATATCTACAAGATCAGAATGCTCTGAAAGGTAAGTTCAGTGATCATGAGGGAATGATAGATCAGAGCAGAAATGTTTTTTTAAAGCGTAGAACAATTGCTGAGACAGATTGTTGTCGTTGAGTTAGTCCCGACTCACAGCACCTATGTATAGGGTTTCTAAGGAGCGGCTGGTGAGTTTGAACTACCAGTCTTGTGGTTCAAACTGGCCTTACGTCCCAGAGACAGATTAATGCATGAGAATTGGGTGAATGTACCTAACGTAAAGAGAACATTAAAAGACACATTTCAAATCAATCAATCGAAAATGACGAAGGGTGACTGGAAAACAAAGGAACCATGGCCCTTTTTTAAAAAATTGTATTTGCTTAGTTATAAGTATTGTCTTTGAATTGAGATGCCTTGTAAAGGAAGACTGATTGAGAAGGTCCTCTATTGTGTTCAGAAAGACCTTCAATGGGGGGGAAGGTGTGCTTAGGGAGGAACAGGACACTTCGACTTTAACTTAGTAAGTGATGCTGTTGTTGTTGTTAAGTGTTGTCGAGTCGGTTCCGACCCATAGTGACCCTGTACAGGGTTTCCGAGGGTGTAAATCCTTAAGGGAGTAGGAAGCCTCATCTTTCTCTCACGGAGCCGCTGGTAGTTTTGAACCGCTGACCTTAAGGTTCGCAGCCCTATTCGTAACCACTACGCTACCAGAGCTCCTTAAATCAGTTCCAACTTATAGTGGTGGCCCTGTATAGGGTTTTTGAGGAGCAGCTGGTGTCGCCACTAAAAGTCTTGAAGGAAAAATCGAAGAAAGGAAGGCAGAATGTTGAAGAAGTGAATTGGGTAGTCCAGACTGATGTGGAAGGTAGCAGTTGGAGATTCAAGGATAATGAGATTCCTTATGTGAATGTAGGCGCTCTGGTAGTGGTAGCATAGTGGTTACGAGTCGGGCTGCCAACCTCAAGCTCAGCAGTTCGAAACTACCAGCTGTTCTGCGGGAGAAAGATGAGGCTTTCTGCTCCCATAATGATTTACAGCCTCGGAAACCTTGTACAGGGTCGCTATGAGTTGGAACCGACTCCACAGTACTTAACAACAACAACAACAACATTGTGAATGTAGCAGGGCTGAGGAGATAAAATGAATCTGAGACCTTTTGAAAAGAGTGAGGAATTCACAAGAAAACACATAGTCAGGTTAGAGGTCATTTTCAAGTCTTCTACACCAGCCAATACAATCCATTCTAAAATAACAGACATATTTTGAAATAGTCCCTCTGTATTTGTATACCAAGGAGTCCCTGGGTTCTTTAGCGATCCCTCTAAAAGAGCTTGTTGTTAAGTACCATTGATTGGTTCTGTGAGAAACGTTGTCTATACTGACAAACGCTCTCAAGTAATCCAATCTGTACTCATTTTAGCAAGAGGTTTTCTTTATTCAATTTTGCAGAATTGGGCGTCCAGCCCAGTAGACACGGGCACAGGCAGACACGCCACATGGCCCACCACAAATGTTTTTATTCTTGTCTCCAAAAAGCCCCTCCTCAAGTTCCAGTTCCCCATATACAATTCTATGGCATGTCCCACATTCCCTTCCCTTTGTTGTTGTTAAGTGCTGTCGAGTCGGTTCCGACCCATAGCGACCCTGTATGACCCTGTATGACCGAGGCTGTAAATCTTTACGGGAGTAGAAAGCCTCATCTTTCTCCCGCCGCGGAACAAGCCAAAATGGCTGCCCATTGTCTTAATGGCGGTATCTTATTTAAATTCCCTAGTCCTAGAACAGCCAGGTTACATATCCCTCCCTGTATGTAAATCAACTATCTGTTTGCCAGGCTTAGCAATCTCATGAATTCCTGAAGATGGCCTATGCCCACAAGAGTTATTTCTCACAGTTCCAACTCCTAGTGACCCTGTATAGGGTTTCCAAGGAGCAGCTGATGAGTTTGAACCACCAACTTTGTGCTTCAAACTGACCTTTATCCTACATAACCACACCAGGACTCTAGGAGGGCAGCATTCTCTATAGTATAGGATTTATTTCATTACTGCTATTTGCATATGTGGAATCCTGATGTGGTGCTGTGGCATATGCGCTGGACTGCTAACTACAAAATCAGCAATTCAAACCCATCAGTTGCTCCTCAGAAACCCTCTGTGACCCTATGGTTGGTTGGTGTTGATGTACTGTCCAGTAGGTTCCAACTCATAGCGACCCTGTATAGGGTTTCCGAGGCTGTGAATCTTCATGGGAACATGAGAAAACCTCATCTTTCTCCCACAGAGAGACTGGTTTGAGTTGAACTGCTGACCTTTCAGTTAGCAGGTCAGCTCACAATCCACTACGCTACCAAGGTTCTCCTTAAAGACCCTATAGCCAACCATATAGAAGAGTCAAAGCTGCTGAAAGGATCAAAGGATCAAGCAAGAGAAGCTTATTTTTATTTTATGAAAAAATAATTTTGTTCAAAGGTTATGTGCGCTTGTTTGTAGCATAAAGGAAAAGGCCAGTGACTAACTGGGCCTAAAGGTCTTGTAGAGATGTCTTGGGAGGAGGGGAAGAGAAGGGCTCCAGACTAAGAAAGACTGTGCCCATGCAGCTTTCTAAATAGGTTTTGGCAACTGACTCTGACCTCCCTGAGCTTGACTGTCTGGTAATAGATGGGCACAGCTGGGCTCCACTGGGCGGAGTCTTCTGAGGACCGCTATGATCACAGCACAGTTTCTCCTGCAAGCTACAGCCCTACCCCCAAGCTCCCTGAAAGCTAGATCATCTGTTTAATCATTACTAAGAAGATATTACTGCTGACCATGTTCAGACATGCCCCCACAAATAAAAATACATTTCCAGGGCATAAGAGTGGGTCGTTCCAAACTTATCCTTTCTTGGTTTCAAAGCAGCAACCATTTCAGTAGTTTAACCATGTAGAAAAAATATACACAGGGAAATGTGCAAGTCTCATGTAACTTTTAATGAAGATGCCATGTTTGTTTTTCAAACTTTTTACTGAAGTATAGTGTAAATTCAGAAGAAAAAAAAAAAAAGAACATACTATAATGTTTCAGCTTGATGAATTTTTGTAAACTGAATACACCCAGATAATAAGCATTTGGTTGAAAAACAGAGCATTATCAGCTCCTCAGCAGCCTCCTTCTATTAAATATCTGATAATGTTTAAACAAAGGAGCCCTGGTAGTGCAGTGGGTTACGATCTGGGCTGCTAACCGCAAAGTCAGCAGTTCGAATCTATCAGTTGCTCCTTGGAAGAAAGATGGAGATTTCTGCTCCTGTAACGATTTACAGCCTTGGAAACCCTATACAGAGTCCCTGTAAGTCAGAAAAGGGGCCGTGATGCATAACCACCACCGTTAATGGCTTAGACATAGCCCAGTTTATAGACACTTTACACAAAGAAGTGTAGTTGACCTTTGAAATAATATGATGGAAATTTTAGAGTAAACTTGGTTGTGTGAGTATTTCAGTATTGGTAGATGTGATTTCAGATACATTGTTCTGCCCAAAAACATCTTAAGGCAATCATTTTCATGTTTTGTCCCATCAACAGAATCTGTCAAAGGAGCTGGTCAGTTGATGGGGAGCAGAGAATGTAGACTTTTATTTAGCAGTGATGAGTGAGCAAAGAGAAAAATTATTAGACAGCAAAAAGTGGGAGCTGAACCTTAGTAATTTGATTCAGGATACTACTTTATAAATAACATGCTCTGTGAGTAATAAGAATCTGTTTATAGCTTTGTAAGGTACTTTATTTTGTATCATTTGCTTTTAACTTCATTTACTATAGGAAGAATGTGAATAAGGAACCCTAATAGTGTAGTGGATCATGAGCAGGGCTGCTAACCATATGGTCAGTAGTTCAAATTTATCAGTCTCTTTGCAGGAGAAAGATGAGGTTTTCTGCTCCCATCAAGATTTACAATCTTGGAAACCCTATACAGGGTCACTCTGAGTTGGACCCAACTTGGTGGCACACAGCCACCACCACCACCACCACCACCAGTAATGCAAATAGTGCCTAGTGAATGGTTTAATATTTGTATAGAACACTGACATATTCATTCTCATCATTCTCTTCTTTTATTTGGATATGTATTCACATCAGATATGTCTATTATCCACCTATTTTACTACCTACCTACCTGGTGTGGTGCTGTAGGACAAGCACTGGACCACAAGGTCAGTTTGAACTGCAAGGTTGGCAGTTCAAACCCACCAGCCACTCCTCAGAGACCATCTACAGCATTGCTATGAGTCGGAACCGACTCCACAGTGCTTAACAACAACAAATGTACGTATATTCATTCCATTAAATCACCATGTATGTTCTTATGCAAACACATTTTTTTATTTAGGGTGGGGCATATGAGTATGGGAATGTTATATGTGTTTTACAACATCACAGGGAGCCGGGAGCTTTTATAATGATTGGTTTTTCTGGGTTGAGGGTAGTAGCAATTCAGGATTGGAATGGCAAAGGAGAAGGGTGGTGAGGGAATGTGATAGGGAAAAGATGGGGGCTGAAAGATCATGGGATTTGTTTCTGTGGAAGTTGTCTATCAAACTAGGTACACAGATGGCTGAGCTGGTCCTCTAGTGTCCTTGGCTCCTTTACTCCTGCCTGTCATGTGCTGGACCCAAGGGCTCAGATCCATTGCCATTTGCTCACTGCTCCCAGGTGGTTCGGTGCATTTTGTTCTCTTTTCCCCAACTCTGCACTGGCTCCTGAGGCCAGGCCATGGGTTTGCAAATGTAGGTTTATTGACAAATGTATACTAAGATTTCAGCATACACATTGTTCAAAGAAAAAAAGCAAACATTGGCAATCAAATGATGCTGATATTGGTTGACTATCAACAGTAGTTAGAGAAGTCTGGTGAATGTCAACTCTTAAGTAACTATCCCGATGTAATATGATCACCATGGGTACAAAGAATACTTCCCAAGGAACACCCATGCCTGCAGTCATGGCAGTATATGCCTTTTATCTTTGGGTACGAAAGGAACTTTGAATATTGGGAGGATCTTGCACCTCAATTCTCAAGAAAGGATTTTTTTTTTTTTTCCTATAGAAATTAGTATAAATCGAACTCTTTTTTTTTCCTTCTGAAGATGGTTTAAATTCAACACTTTGGGTGTATAACCTTGCCTTCATTTAAATTACCATTTACAATCATGGTCCCTGATACTTTGTCATTCTTTGTTTCAATGCTGTTGTTGTTGTTAAGTGCAGTGGAGTCGGTTCCGACCCATAGTGATCCTGTACAGGGTTTCCGAGGCTGTAAATCTTTACGGGAGCAGAAAGCCTCATCTTTCTCCTGCAGAGCAGCTGGTAGTTTCGAACTGCTGATCTTGCGGTTTGCAGCCTGATTCGTAACCACTACGCTACCAGACATTTCCAATTGTCCAAAATAGACAATTGGAAATGCTACATTTCAAGGGGTTGCTGCTGTTGTTGTTAAGTGCCGTTGAGTCAGTTCCGACCCATAGTGAACCTGTATAGGGTCTGTGCTCATAGCAATGGTGAGATTGTATCAGCCGTCTATGAAAAAGAAACACAAGTGATTTAGAAGTCTCAGAACTGTAGATTACTGAAGAGCAGAGACCAACAGAGTTGGTCCAACAAATGTGCTTCTGTTAGTGGAAAAGTATGAGGGTGACTGATGATTGGAGACCAAGTAAAACCTAGAGGGAGGAGTTAAGAGAGTGGGACTTGAGAAGGGAGAAGGAGGAGAAGAGGACCAGTGTGGATTGTAGGAGGGAAGACACTGGAAGTGGACTGTAGGTTTGCAGAATGAAAAGGGGGAGGAGGAGGCAAACAAGATGAAACTGGAGAGAATAAAATAAGATGAGAGAAAAGGGCTTTATAGTGCTGTAGTATGCAAAGATTGAAGCAGATCTGAAACCAAAGGTGGCAGGGTAGATGAAAAAGGCAATGAGTCGTCTAGAACTTCATTCCCAGTAAACCCACTTAGCATTCTACCCGTAGAATTTTGGCCTTGAAATAGCTCCCTTGGAAATCCAGTATGTCTAGAAAGGTAACTGAATACAGGGTTTTCTGAGACTCAGCTGATCTCTTGATGGTAATAAACATTTCCTCTGCTAAGAAAAAAATAAAATTAAGGGACTCTTGTCTCTTCCACTTAAATCTAAATCAAAGAACTGAAGGCATGGTCCCACTACAAACTAAAGTGAGTTTTTTTTATTTTTAATGATCAGCTTAAAGAAATATTTTCACATGTCAGGTATACCAAGAATCATATATGAGACTATTGGTATTGTGTCTTTTGCCCACAAATGGTAAAAATTGTATTAGACAACAATCTTACTGGAACTAAACTTGTCATCTTCAGAAACTTCTTTCATAATCAAAACACAAGACTCTTGAAATCCCCTAGCTGAAATGTCCTATTTCTCCATATTGGCCTTGCTGAAAGAATGAAATAGGTTCTTAAGAAGGACACCTAACTCAGTTTAAGAGAAGTGTGAATAAATGAAAGAAAAATGCCCTTATTTTTTCTGGGACTTTATAGAGTCCCTTCTCCTTACCCAGGCACGTCCTGAGCACAGAAGTGCTAAGTAGATTATTACCCTTGGGACACTCAAGATCAGCCTAGTGAAAGATGACTTGTGTTGAAAGACAAACCCCCTTCATCTGGAACTTGTACATTTGAGCTAGGGACAAATTTGTCACATAGCAGCTTGGAAGTAAACAGAGTGACTGGTCCCCTAGACATAAGATTTTCATTTGCTAAAGGGAGTGGATTAGATGATCTTTCGGGTTTTGTACATACCTTCTCTGTGGCTCATTATCAGACTTTTAAAAAATGCCTGTGGCAAGGGATTTTCAAACTGACTTACTGAGTATAAACTGAGGCAACATTCTTTAAGAGGGCAATTTGGGAGCACATTTCCACTCTTAAATGCACAAATCCTTTAATTACCTCAACAGTACTGAGGTTGGCCCAGGATCAGGCAGTGTTTCATTCTGCTGTGCATAAGGTTGCTATGAGTCAGTATCGACTTGATGGCACCTAACAACAACAACAACAACAACAACAACAACAACTTCTAGAAATTCAGTATGTGCACTTAGTTGCACAGATGTACCAATAAGTATACACAATATTCAGTGTAGCGATCTTTGTAATACGAAAAACAAGACTGGGATGAAAACTTATATACACATGAGGGGGAAACTGCTTAAATACATAAAAATATTAAAGACTGTACGATAGATCTACATATATTCATTTGTATATACTCCTATCTTCATGAGAAATATACGTTTTTGTCCTTCTTACCGTGGTACTGCAGGATCAGCACTGGACGGTGAGCCATAAGTTTGGCAGTTCAAACTCACCAGTTGCTCCTCAGAAACTCTATACAGGGTCACTATGAGTGGGAACTGACTCAAAGGCACTTAACAACAACAATACCTGGTACATAACAGATGCTCAATAAATGTTATAAATGAATAAAAGAATGGCAAGTTAGTTTTTAAAATTAGTTTAAATGGTACCTATTACAAATGTTCAAAGAGACATTCTGTATTCTCCAAGGTATTGCATAATTGTGTCTTTAGTCTTTCTTACTTGCAATTGCAGGAGGTATGAATATTTTACACTGCCCTGCCCTTGTGGAGTAGTTAGTAACAGTCAATAGTGATACATTTTAATCCCAACTCTCCAAAACATCCCCTGGGCTTGTAGAGATGGAGGTTTAGAAAGAGCCATTGAAGAACCACCAGCTAATACTGTTCAGAACATTCCACAAAAGATGTTCAAGACTGTAGACAGTTTTGACTGTATTTGAAACTGAATATGAGAGAAATTCCCAGCTGTTCCTTTGGTAAACATTTTTGTTGATTTCTTGCTAGTTTTAACACAAACTCTTTAGCTCAGCAACGTTCGTGTCTTAAACGAGACAAAATATTTCTAAATGAATACATGTTTGCCATTAACAACATGGAATTACATTTTTCATGTCAGGGAATTTGAAAGTAGATAGTTAAGAAAGAGAGTCATGTTTAAAATGTTCTTTTCCTGAATTAATAATGTAAGAGATTTAGAAATTGCTTCAGGATAAGCACCAGAGTGCTAAAGGTAAGGTTGGTAATTCAAAGCCACCAGCCACTCATCAAAAACCCTATGCAGGGTCACTGTGAGTCGAAACCCCCATAACAGCACTTAACAGCAACAACATTAACCTAATTGTGACCTGTATTTTGAAACGTCGTAAAGCACAACTCCTTTCCCATTTGCTATTTGATTTCTTTGCCCGCTTGTTTATTTTTATTTCCCATCTGTACATTTAAATATATCACCTGAGGAAAGACTCTTACAGGAATGTGACATTTATAGTTTCACACTCTCACTTCCTTTTGAGAAGAAACCATAAAGCCTAATAAACAGAACCACACCTGTTGGTTAAAGATACATGTTACAGAAAAGAAAACTCCTGCTGGTTTTCCTCTGCATGCTCATGAGAGCATTTAAGGATTTGTCTCTAAAGAACTGCTGAAACTATGGAAAGTTGACATCATAGTAAAAGCTGCTGAGATGTCGGATGCTTGATTGACAAGTCCTCTCCCTGAGTACCCTAGTCACACTAGATAAGCCAAGTCTTGGCAGCCCACTGGGGCCACTGAAATTCGATTGACTTTTGGTAGACTCTGACTTAGAAGACGATAGCTTTGACTGACAGCTATGATGATGTCAGGGTCATGATACTGATGCTCTGAAGCTTTCTTATTTTGGGGAACAGGATTGAAGGAGATTAGCCACTTGGTTGCTTACTATTAACAAGATCTTGCTTCCATCGCTTTACCTCCTTAGCAGACTAAAGAAAGAATATGAAGAAATATGTTGGAAATTTGGACTTACTCATTTAAGCAGAGCCAAAAGCCCCATTTGTTGCTGGCCAGTGTCTTAATTTTCAAATGCTGTTATAAGAGAAATACCACAAGCGAGTGACTTTAGCAAACAGAAATTTATTTTCCCATAGTTTAGGACGCTAGAACTCCAATACCAGCTCTGGGGAAGGCTTTTTCTCTCTGTCAGCTCTTGGGGAAGCTCCTTGTCTCCTTTCAACATCTCTGGGACCCCCAGTATTCCTTAAAGATCTCCATGTGTCTTGGTATCAATCTTCCCCTAACTCTTGGAGGTTCACAGCACAAGGACGCTAGGTCCAAAGGATCTTCCTTCTAGATTGCAGTAGAACCCTTTGACTTCTGTTCTCTTGTATAATATCTTATTTCTATCAAAAGAAATGGACTCAAGATACACCCTAATTCTGTAGGTTGGATCTGCCTCATGATTCTAACTATCACTAGTCCTGCCTCACTGACACCATGGAAGTTAGAAATACACAGGGTAAGTACATCCAATCACAGAATGGAGGGTCTATATATAATACTGAGAATCACGGCATAGCCAATTTGACACAGTATAGTGGGAACACAATTCAATCCGCCACAGCCAGTTTACTCTTTAATTTTTAACACATTTTCTTTTTTTAATAAACTTAAAAAGCTATTTTAGAGTTATGGACCAATGCAGAGAACACTACAGAGAGTTTTCATGCATGCCATACTCAGTTCCCCCTATTTTAACATGGTGGTACATTTATTACAATTAATGAGCCAGTGTTGATACATTATTATTAACTAAAGTCCATAGTTTATTCAGATTCCCTTAGTTTTTACCTAATATCCATTTTCTCTCCCAGGATCCCACATTCATATTTTATTGTTAATTCATTTCATTGTCATGTAGCATTGTCATGTAGACATCTCTTGGCTGAGACAGTTTCTCAGACTCATGTATTTGATGACCTTGAAAGGTTGAAGGAGAATGCTCAGGTAATTTGTAAAATGACCCTCTACTGGAGATTGTCTGATGTTTTTCTCATGAAAACACTAAGGCTATGAGTTTGGGGTGGAAAGGTCACACAGCTACAGTATCATTTTCATCACATCATATACCTCAACATCACTTATTCCTGGGGATGCTGATGTTACCACTTAGCTAAGGTAGCGCTTTCTGGTTTCCTCCCTGGAAACTTACTATCCCCAGACCTCCTTTCCATATTGTACTTTTTAGAAGGACGTCACTGTATACAATCATTCCTTAAGGAGTGGGGAGTTATGCTTCCCTTTCTTGAGGCATAATAGCTACAGAAATTATTTGGAATTTTTCTGCATGGGATATTTGTTTCTTCTCCCATGTATTAATTTATTCAATCAATTGCTTCTATCAGTATGGACTTACAGATACGTGTGCTTTACATTATAGACCAATGGTACTTTATCTTATCGCTCAAAGTGCTCTAGAAATGGCCATTGGGAACTCTTTCACTTGGTTCCTGTGTCTTTCTGACATATGTCTGTCAATGTAAGTTTTTAGTGGTTTTTTTGAGGGGGGAGTGTTGGTTTTAGTTTTTTTGAGCACCTCTTTAATTTTTTATTTTGCATATATGCTCCATCTCTGTTCTGGAATAAACCTTTCCTCTAAGGAGCCATGATTCTTTTTATTTGTTTATTTCTTTAGAAGAATGGTTAGAAATCAAGATCTGTGCATTAAGTGTGCTCATCACTACTGGGGTGTCAATTCTTTTAGGCTGTCTCAGCTACCAGAGCTGAGAATTTATATATACATATATATAAATACTGTTCTATATTGTTGTGTCGTGCTGTTGAGTTGACTCTGCCTCATAGCAATCCTGTATGGATTTCTGAGGAATGACTGGTGGGTTTGAACCACTGACCTTATGGTTTACAGTCCAGTGCTTATTCTACAACACCACACCAGGAGACCTTTGTCCCATATACTCATCTATATCTTTATGACGGTAAGCATTAGCCCATACTGATGTTTCCAACTCTAATCCATTGCCATGTAATTCAGTCTTGCCCCCTCCCTTTGCTTATCTGTACATCTCCACTCCCACACAGAAACACCTGGCTCTCACATCTGACATCTTAAACTTAAAAATGTTCAGTTTTAGTATACGTGTATAATAGCTTCAGAGTCCTGATGTGGGGTTATAGGATAAGCACTGGACTGCTAACCTCAAAATAGGCATTTCAAATCCACCACTGGCTCCTTGGAAACACTATACAGGGTTGCTACGAGTTAGAACCGACTGGACAGCACAAAACAACATCACAGTTTCAGAACTGTCAAACTGCGCTCTCATGGGAATTAAGTGGATCAGCTATAGTGTTGAGATGTAGTTCCTTTGGCTTTTAATCATAAAGACCCCAAAGACTCCAATGTTAAAGAGGTCAGCACCTGTTCCCTCCTCCCACCCCTTTATTGAAGTTGTTTCATAGATTTTTGACACTGATTCTCTGTCACATTTTGAATTTTGCCTTAGGATTCTTTGATTTCCTCGATAATTTATTTTTAAATATATATAAATTAGAGTTACCTCTTAGTGTTGCAAAGTTCTATGGGTTTTGAAAAACACAAAATTCCGTGCATCCATCATTACAGTATCCTCTAGTTACCACATCTGTATCTCTCCAGGACCTTGAAAACCATTATTTTTTACCTTCTCCAGAATGTTCCATAATTGAAATGATACAATATGTAAACTTTTCAAATTGGTTTCTTTTCATTATCAGTATGCATTCAATGTTCCTCTATATCCCTTTGTGGCTTTATCACTCATTTATTGTCATCTCTGAATACTATTCCATTTACTATAGCTTAGTTCCCATTTTTGGGTGATTGCAAATAAAACTGATGTAAACATTACCATGCAGGTTTTTGTGTGGACTTAAATTTTCAAATCAACTCAGTAAATTGATTTCTTTTTGACATTGACCTTAAAGGGAGATATATAAATGTTAGGGATCTAATAATGGTGGAGAAGGAAGGGTCACTTTCCAATAGTTTATAGTTTTTTTAGTTTCTATTCAGTATCTTAGAATTGCTGTGGTATTAGTATTTATCCTACTTCCCTGTTCTCACCACCACCACCAGGTTTTACTATAAGAAGTTCTAAGACATTCATGCTGAGTAGTTTTCAATAATCTATATTTGTTTATGAGACTTGGAGCATGCTTAGCATAATAATGCATGAATTGGTTCCTTCCTAGCTACATCCATAAGCAAATCCCACATATTGAAAGATGTTAAGCAGCAAATGAAGAATTCTCCAGTGGAACCTATTTGGGGGGCCCAGTATAAGGGGTAGAGGTCTGGGTTTTGCCAACATTCCAAGCCTGCCTTTGCCAGTGTCCCCTTTCCTTTGTTCCCCTGAATAGGGCTCCCTCTAATAATCGACTCCTGTTAGGACTGGGAAGAGAGTTGAAATATATAATTGCTGAATTCAGGTGTTAGCATACACTGTGTACTGGCAAGATAAGACCTAGCATCCCCATGTCTGTCTGGAGACTTCTCCAATGCTAAAGGCAGAAGCTTCATGGTACAAGATGCCAAGAGTTCAAGCCCAAGAGAAGGTCACTAAATAGGAATCTAAGGACACTCATTTCCAAACTGGGGACTCTGTGTGACACATTTGCAAACTTAGTCTCCCTTTATTTTCTAACATTTCTACTATTCTGCTGACATCTTTGAGAGCTAGTAGTGAATGTCTCACACAGATCTTAAGGAGTAAACTTTGCTAGAGATTTATCTGTTTAGTCGTAGTGATAGGAAAGTATTTCGTTGTAAATGGCTTTGTAATAATGAACTGGGTCCAAGCTTGTATAAATCTCTACAAAAGTTTACTCCTTAAAATCTATGTAAGACATTCATTATCAGCTCTCAAGATGTCAGCAGACATACCATAAGAAAAGTTTCCAAACATTCTGCCGCTCAGACTTATCTATATAATCCCTATAGTACTTTGGGACCCCCACATAGACCACAATTACTAAGGAAGAACATGGGCTTGTTGCAGTTCTACCATAAAACCCTTGATTAAAAAATATGTAACTACCAAATTGTGATTATAAATTTGATTAATATGGCATGTATTTTGTATTCAACGACAATTATTTTTGTTCAATTGTATTGAATTAAATATAATTTAAATACAATTTAATCCATTGCTAAGTACAATTGTATTGAACTAAATGGCCATTCTTATTTATTTATTTTTAGAATTCATTCAAAATGCTTTCATATTTATGCAACAGGTTTTGTAGCACCTAGTATTTTCCTCTGGCTGTAATGACTTGGTTTGGAATCTGTCTGAGGCTTCCCTGGGTTTTCTTAAGTAGTGGAAGGGCACAGGCTGGAAAACATTCAACCATTCTCCCATTCGATTTTGTTCCTTGGAATAAGGAGAAAAATGCCTGTCGATATCCTCAAAGACCTCTCTGCCTTCCTTATCCTTTTCTCCATTGGGTGTCCTCCCTGCAGAACCGCATCCTAGGAGATAATTTGCTCACTCATTCAAATGCTGGTGAGAACTAACATTTTGCTTGATGACATAAACCTCTGGTGGGTTGAAAACTGGCCCTAGTTAGAGAAAATAGCCTTATTTTTTAAACATAAATAGGCTTACATGAACTCTCTGGGTGGTACAAAGGTTGCCACACTTGACTTTAACCAAAAGGTTGGAGATTTGAATGCCAATCTACTTCCAAAACGTCATTCATTGAAAATCCCAGGGGGCACAGTTCTGCTGGGACACACGTAGGGTCTCTGTGAATTAGAAGCAACATGATGCAAGTGGTTTTATATACAGTAAAACCTATCAAAGCCAGAAGTCATGTAAAGGTAAACCTGTCAGAGAAGGAAACTCACATATTTTTCATTAATAGAGAGAAATAAGAAACTGACAAAGTTAAAAGTGTTAAAGGTAGAAAATTTGAGAGACCTGGAAAAATAAAGTAGTCCCATTGAGAATATATTTATACAGGAGATATAATATGAGGAAATATATATGTCCTGGTGTGGTGCTGTAAAATATGCACTGGACTGACTGCTAGCTGCAAGGTCAGCAGTTCAAACTACCAACTACTCCTCGGAAACCCTATACAGGGTTACCATGAGTCAGAACCAACAGATGACACTTAATAGCATGTATATGTGTATATTCATAAGGTTTTCAGTGACTAAATATTCCTCATATTTCAATAACCTCACATGCATGTGAAAGCTAGACAGTGAATAAGGAAGACTTCGAGTTATATGATGTTGGAGGAGAATATTGAAAGTTCCATGGGCTGCCAAAAGAACCAATAGCTACATTTTGAAAGAAGTGCAGCCAGAGTGGTCCTTGGAGACCAAGATGGCCAAACTTCATCTCTCATACTTCAGACATATTGTCAGGAGGGACCAGTCTCTGGAGAAGGATATCATGTTTGGTAAGATGGAGGGTCAGAGAAAAAGAAAAAGACCCCCAGTGAGATGGATTGGCCAAGTGGCAGCATTGATGGACTCAAGCGTGGCAACAGTAGTGTGGTTGGCCCAGGATTGGGCAGTGTTTCGTTCTGCTATGCATAAGGTCACTATGAGTCAGTACCAACTTGATGGCACCTAACAACAACAACATATGTGTATATGTATTTTAAATCCCTTCAGAGGTCATAACTGCTTATATCATGTTTGACAAATATCGACATCATTATTCTATAGGAAATTGTTACTGATCCTATTTAGATTAAATAAATGGTATCCTAGCAACAGAATACCAGTCTCTAACTTCTTGATAACACTACTTTCAATTCTAAATAATAGTTAATATTATGAAATGCATCAGACAAACAAAAGAACATAGAGAAGATACCGGTATGGTTGAGAGAATAGTAATAATACAATAAGCACCTGTAACCCTCCATCTACATTAAGAAATACTCAGGAAAGGTATTTACCTTCTAAGTTCCCTGAGAGTCCCTCTTTGATAGACCCTGCAAGTTTTCCTCATCTTAGAGTCATGGACTTTCAGAACATAGGGGATCTCCACAGTTTGCATTGGGTCTAAAGAAACCATATGACTCTCCAAGGGGACCTAGTGGCTGGATTAGGACCCAGTGGGCTTTTCACTGTTCGGCTATACCGTGCTATAATGTCTTTAAAATCCTCACCACTGAACCAATAAATAACATCAAAATAAATGGAGATAAAATTGTCTAGGCTTCATTTTGCTTGGATAAGTTGTCTAGGCTTCATTTTGCTTGGATCTACCACCAAAACTCATGGAAGTAGCAGTCGAGAAATCAAACAACATGGTGAATTCGGCACATCTGCTGCACAAGATCTCTTTAAAGCATTGAATGCCAAAGATGTCAGTTTGAGGACTAAGGTGCGCCTAACCCAAGCCATGGTATTTTTAATATCCTCAAATCCATGTGAAAGTTGGACAGTGAATAAGGAAGACCATAGAAGAATGGATGCATTTGAGTTACGGTATTGGAGGAGAATATTAAAATACCATAAACTGCCTAAAGAACAAATAAACCTGTGCTGGAAGAAGTACAGCCAGATTGTTCCTTAGAAGTCAGGAAGGTGAGGCTTCATCTCTCATACTTTGGATGTGTTATCAGGAGGGGCCAGTCCCTGGAGAAGGACTTCATGCTAAGTAAAGTGGTGGGTCTGCAGAAATGAGGAAGACGCCCAACACGATCGATTGGCACAGTAGCAGCAGCATTGAGCTCAAGCATAACAAGAATGTGAAGTTGGTGCAGGGCTGGGCACTGTTTTGTTCTGTTGTACCAACTTGCTATGAGTTGGTACCGACTCAGTGACAACAATGTCCTTAAAAGCAAATCTTTGAACACAGACCATCTTTCAAGTCAGAATATATATTTAATGATATCTCTTTCTCTGTCACCAATAAGCTGACATAAACATTTCCCCATCTTCAGGTCCTCAAAAGGGCAAAAGTCAAATATTTCTATTTCATTGCAAAGTGAAAGAGTAGAAAGGATTTCCAAATAATAGATATTACGATCCTGTGGTTTGTAAATAATGACCGATGCCTACAAAGTGCTACTTAGAATTCTTTACTGTCGGGTGCTTCTCAAAGTCTGGTCCACAGACCAGCAACATCAAGAATCTCCCAGTTGTTTGTCAGAAACGCAGAATCTCATGTCCCATCCTAGACCTGCTGGATCAGAATTTGCATTTAACAAGATCTTCAGGTGCAATGAAAGTCTAGACAGGCATTAATTTGACAGATGCCTGGTGAGGCATACCTCCTAATATCTTGCCCAGGATGCAAAGTTAGATGTTCACCTAATTCACATTTACAGCAGAGTATATCGTTCCCTGAATCCTGGTTATGGAGCTGTGGGTTAATGCACTGGACTGCAAAGTTGGTTTGAGCCACAAGGTTGGCAGTTCAAGCTCACCAGCTGCTCCACGGAAATCCTATACAGATTGCTATGGGTCAGAACCGACTCTACGGCACTTAACAACAACAATAAGGAAAATAGGAAGGGAGTTGTCTAGTGTTAGGGAAGCAGGTGGTTTTCTCTTATAGCATGCTGTTTCTAAGGTATGCACAATCAACATATTTCTTTAATAAGTAATCAATCTCCAACTGCAGGGTTGGGTTGAACCACAAGGTCGTTGATTCAAGCTCACCAACTGCTCCTCGGAAACCCTATACAAAGTTGCTATGGGTCAGAACTGACTCAACAACACTTAACAACAACACCTTAGACTAGAAGTTGGCTTGAGGTAAATACCTGAGTATAATAGGCAACCTTGTCTCTCACCTTCTGCTTGACTAATGAGGGGATCAATGCCTACGAAACTGACGATTACATCTAATGAGCTCAAGTCAACTTCATTCAGTGTCATTGTCAAATGACAGTTTTGAGGACACTGTGATAAAATAAGGAATTCTATTGAGTTAGCAGTGCAAACCTGAAAAATGAATAGCTATATAGTGAAGCAGAAGGATGAGTCTGTAAAATTAATTCCTGGGTATGGATTTTTGATTTTCAGTCATAAGTCAAAAAGCCATGAGAGTTTGATGGATAAAGAACTGTCGAGAGGTTGGCTTGAAGTCACACCTGAAATACATTTCAATATATTTTAAGTGCATTTTGAGCAAGATGCTACATCAGAGTAAGCAAACTGACTTTTATCTCCCTATTCCAAGTTTCTCAACCTCAGCACCAGTGACATTTGGGGCTGGATAATTGTTTGTTGTGGGGGTAGATCTGTGCATTTTAGGGTATTTGTTTAGCAGTGTCTCTGGCTTCTCTGCACTTGGTGCCAGTAACAACTGTCTTCCCCCAAGATACGTCTCCAGACATTGACAAATACTCCGTTGGGGGGAAATCACCCCAGTTGGGAACCATTGTCTTATGTCAAAGTGTTAAATATTTATAAATCAGATGATATTCATTCTGTGGTAGCTTTGAAATCACAGACACTGAAAACGATCCAGAAAGTTGAATTTTGAGGTTCAGGTCAATAAGCGAATGGACTTGATGCCTCATGGTGAGACTTTGTTTCTCATACTTTAGACATGTTATCAGAAAAGACCAGTCTCTGGAGAGAGACATCAAGCTTGGTAAAGTGGAGGGTAAGAGAAAAAGAGGAAGATCCTTAATGAGATAGATTGAAATAGAGAAAGAATCAATGGGATCAAGGGTAAGAATTGTGAGGCTGATGTAGGACTGGGCAGTGTTTCGTTCTACTGTGCATAGGATCCCTGTGCATCACAACTGACTGCATGACACCTAACAACAACACAGAGTTCTTTAGGTAGTGTAAACAGTTCAGTTAACAAAAAGTTAAGGCTGCTAACTGAAAGCTTGGTGGCTCAAGTCCACCCAAAAGAAAGCTCTGCTGATCTACTTCTGAGAAACAAGTCATTGAGAACTCTATAGGACACGTACAATGGGTGAAGGGGAAGACAATATATAATACAAGGGAGAAAAAAAATGATGAAAACAAAGGAAGACACTGTGAGGAATACAAAAGTTAAAGGCAACAAAGGTGAATATCATTATATATGCAACAGTAATCTATAAGCGAATGCATAGATAGACAAGCTGAACAGATGTGGGAGGGAGAATGGGACGATAACCACAAATACAGTGCAAAGTTGGTTTGAACCACAAAGCCAGCAGTTCAAACCCACCAGCTGCTCTTTGGAAACCCTATACAGGGTTGCTATGGGTCAGAACCAACTCGACGGTACTTAATAACAACAATAATATACATAGTGGTGGTTATGTGCCGTGGAGTCAGTTCTGACTCATAATGATCCTGTCTAGGGTTTCTGAGGCTGCAAATCTTTATAGGAGCAGAAAGCCTCATCTTTCTCCCACAGAACAGTTAGTAGTTTCGAACTGCTGACCTTGAGGTTAGCAGCCCAGCTCGTAACCACTACAATACCAGAGCTCCTTTATGTATGTATGTATACATATATTTGACAGAGGTTATTTCTGCATATTTACTTACGGTGGTGGTGGTGGTTATGTGCCATGGAGTCGGTTCCGACTCATAGTGACCCTGTACAGGGTTTCCAAGCCTGTAAATCTTGACGGGAGCAGAAAGCCTCATCTTTCTCCCACAGAACAGCTGGTAGTTTCGAACTCCTGACCTTACGGTTCACAGCCCGATTTGTAACCACTACGCTACCAGAGTTCCTTATATTTACCTATACTGCAAATATATCCATGAATATAGTACAGCACGCTGCTGCTGCTGAGTACCATCAGATACAGACTCACAGCAAATCTTTATGAAAGTCTCCTCTTTCTCCTCCGAGTGACTGGTGGATTCAAGCTTCTGACCTTGAAACTAGCAGCCCAACGTATAACCCACTATACTACCAGGGCTCCTTAGTAGAGCATACACGGGGCAAAGTTATGTAAACTTCTTAGACATAGCCAAACACCTTGAGGAAGTTACTGGGCCTGGGAGCTCAAGACTATAGTTGCAGGGGGACACCAAGGTCAGTTGGCATAACATAGACCATAAAGACAATGTTCTAGATCCTACTTTAGGTAGCAGCAACTGGAATCTTAAAAGCTTACAAACAACCATCTAAGGTGCAACTATTAGTCTCTGACTGTCCAGAGCAAAAAAAAAGAGTGAAGAACCTTGAAAATGCACAGAAACAATTAGTCCAATGGACGAATGGACCATGCTAACCTCAGCCTCAGGCTCCTGAGATCAGAAAAGCTAGATGGTGCCCACTTTGAAAAAGATTACATTTGAAAGTAATGGATACAGTGGGAGAAAAATGTGAAACAAACCTCAAAAATTATTTTTTTAAAAAAACCAGCTTTACTAATCCGATAGAGACTCATGGAACCCCAAGACCATGGCTTTTATTTACCCTTCCGGCCAATGGACACGTATGGACCACATTGTTCTGATCAGCAACCAATCGTGGTGGTGCATAGGACCCAGCGTGTTTCTTTTCATTGTGCACAGGGTTGCCAGGAGTTGGGGGGACAACTTGGTGGCAGCTAACCACAATATATATGGAAGTTCACTGGAAGAACACACAAAAACTGGTAAGATTGATGGTTTCAAAGGTGGGAACCAGGTGCCTGAGGAGTTGGAGTGGAAGGAGACGCTTTCCTATAATGTTTTTTTGTGTTTCATCTCATACCGTTGTATTTTCCAAAAGTTTACATTCAAATTTTAGAAAATGCAAATAATAAAATGAAAAAACAAAAAGCTAAACAAAACAATTTCATCATATTTCTCTTCAATTTAGTAGAAATAAAACAACTATCACAAAATCCTATCTGTCGACCCAAAGGGACAAATATACGGAATTTCATGGATTGAAATGGAATCCCGGTGTGGTGCTGTAGGATAAACCCTGCACTGCTAACCACAAGGTCCTCAGTTCAAACCCACCAGCCACTCCTTGGAAACCCTATGCAGGGTTACTATGAATCAAAACAGACTTAATGGCACTAACAACAAAAACTTATATGAAATATCTAGAATAGGCAAATATTTAGAGACA
>NW_006408572.1:12729006-12744534 GCF_000296735.1 Chrysochloris asiatica
AACTTGTATATGGTTTCCAAGGAGCAGCTGGTAGGTTTGAACTGCAGAATTTGTGGTTGTTGTTGTTACCATTATGTGTGTCGAGTTCATTCCGATTCATAGTGACGCTGTATAGAATTTCCAAGAAGCAGCTGATGAGTTTGAACTGCTGACCTTGTGGTTCGCAGTCCAGTGCTGATCCTACAGCACTACATCAGAGGTGGTACTCAATTCTATTAATTTATTGATTGAGGGCTCTTTATCATTCTGCCCAAAAATTATTTTTATTGCAGCTTTTCTTTGTAAGTAAATTTCTGAGCAAATATATAAAAGAGCAGCAGTGTGGTTGGTAAGTGTTAACAGTAATTTGAAGATTTTTGTCTAGAGGCCTTGGAAAGACATGCAATTGCTCTACAAGACTAGTGAAAATAGAGTTAGTCCATCTACAAGTATGGGATCCAGCGCTTTATTTCAAACAAGTGTAGTTTTGTTAGGGTCCTTCTAGTTGGGCATTGTTTGTGGCACCTAGCATGCATCATTCTACCTGTCAAGCAAGTCACCTAAATGTCCCAGGCATATGGAAAATGACCATTCACTGAAAAGAAAATGCAGAGAGTCAATAAACATGAAAAGATGTTCAACCTCACAATTAGGAAAATAAAAATGAAAATAGCAGGATACATTTGTATTGATCAGATTGTCAATAATTTTAAAGATTTATCTTTTCTAATGTGGCAACTGGAGCCCGAAGTTGCCCTGTAAGATAAACAATGGAAAGTTTGGCGGTTCAAACCCACCAGCCACTCCTTGGAAACTCTTACAGGGTCACTATGCATCAGAACTGACACAATGGCACTGAACAACAACAATGTGGCAAATAAGGAGATGAGACAGATACTCTCGTATGTTGCTTGTGGGAGGGTAAACCAGCATACAACTTTAGAAGGTTTGGATGAAAAATGAAAAATAAGAAAATCCAGTGATCAAAAAATTCTCGTTCTTGGCATCTCTGCTAGAGAAACATTTCTCCCAGTGCATAAAGAGGCATGGAAAGGTGGTCATTGTGCTGTTATTTGTAGTGGAGGAAATTAGACGCAACCTAAATGCTCATCAATAGACTATATCAATAAACTATAGACTTTGGCAATGTGGAGTACTATACAGCAGGTTAAAAGGATAAAGTGCCACTATAGTCTAAATGTGGAACTGTCCCCCATGGCACTGTGGATTGCAAAAAGCAAGTTGCAGGGCACTAAATACAATATATGCCACTTAGGTTAAACACATACACAATGCTATGTATTTTCTCTGTGTGCATAATTACATGAATGTATAGAAAATATAACAATTTTTACCTCTGTGAAGGAGTCCTGGCGCTGTGGGTTAATGCGCTGGACTGCAAGGTCAGTTTGAACTGTAAGGTCAGTGGTTCAAGCTCACCAGCCACTCCTCAGAAACCCTATACAGGGTCGCTGTGGGTTGGAATCAACTCGATGGCACTTAACAACAACAACCTGTGTGAAGGGTGGGAATAAATGAAACATCTGGAATGAAGATGTAGAAAAGGAGACCCCAACATTACCTATGGATTTTCCATTTATTTAAGAATTATGTATGAATTCAATTATTTCTTGAGCAATGAAGCATAATTGTTAAGATTTTTTAAAAAACAACAACATAAGGCTCTTCATCATTTTTTGGTCATGGACTTCTGAGAATCCAATGGAAATTTTGATCCCTCCACAAACATCCCACAAAGGCATAATAGTTTGTGTTCAATTTCAAGAAATTTCTAGACCCTTGGAAGCCCACTCATAGATCCCTTCATGCTTCTGGAGTCTAGGTTTAGAGCTCCTGGCCTGCATGATCTGTGTGGATTCTAAATCGTTTTCTATTTCTCTCCTGGGCTCGATGACCCCTCTCTGGCATTCTGGTCCCGGAGGAGTCATAATGTCTGACAGCTATTTTTATGAGCGTCAGCAGCTTCTTCTCCTTCAGATTGAATTTCCCCAGAAGGTAGATTTTCGCTGACATCTTAATACTTGGAAGAGAAGCAGATGATCCTTGAGACTGAGTGAATGTAGCATGTGGTGTGTTGAGCCGCAAACAGAAGCTGAGCTGTGTCCTAGAAGCCTCAGATGCTATGCACTTGCTTTCCGATACCATCAGGTTCTGTTTTTAAGTCCTGCCCTGTCATTCCCTTTCACAGGCACACAGACTCCCCCCCCTTTTTTTTCCCCCCAAAACTCTTTCCCACTTGGTGTCAAAAATAGATTCATTTATTTCTTTTGCTTTTATGCTCTTAAAGGCAAGAAAAGGGTATCTTTTCAATCCTGCGATTAAAATCAATAAATTCCTTCCATTCTTCCAAAATGGTTGCAGACTGAAGCCTTGCATTTTCCCTTCTTGAGTCTACTTTAAAACTGTTTTAAATGGCCAAGGCAGTCCTCACAGAAGAGCAACTCTTGGATAAACTGTCATTAAGTCCTTGAGCTTTCAGTAGATTGCTGGTCTTGATGTACAGAGACCAATCTCAATATGAAGTGCGTCCTTTCTCTAGATCCCACATCGGCTTCCCAGCAAAGCCCTCCAGACCTCCTCTCTCTCTGCCATCCCACATCCCACACCACAGTTCCTCACACTGTGGCAGTATGGGGTATTCATAGATAAGTTGGCTATGAATTAATTTATTTATCCTTTTCTTTAGCCTCATGTAGATTTACTACATTTTCAGTAGGAAAATGGAGTTCCTTGGGTAGTGCAGCGTTAACACGTGTGGCTGCTAACTGAAAGGTTGGAAGTTCAAGTCCACCCAGAGAGAGACACTTTAGAAGAAAGGCCTGGTGATATACTTCCAAAAAAAATCAGCCATCGAAACCCCTGTGGGGTACAGTTTACTCAGACACACGTGGGGACTCTATGAGTCAGAACTGACCCACCAGTCACTTGTTTAAGTATGAAAAGAGATCTAAATAGCATATGCCTTTTTCTAGGAAATATGGGTGATCATTCCTTTAAAAACAAAACCTAGAGGCTTCATTCAGTAGGGGGGCAGTGGACTATTCTTTAGTCCTTCCTCTCTTGAAAAGCCATGACTGTGTCCGGCACAGAAGCCCCTCGTGGGCTGGCCCAGCCTATCTTTGCTGGCAAATCTCTCACCACTTGCTTGCATGAATTCATTTTTTCTTTCTTTCAGGTCAGCAAATTATTGCTTTACTGAATTGAAATTCACATACTATAAAATAAATCATTTTAAAGTGTACAATTTAGTGGCATTTAGTACATTCACAGCATTGTACAGACAACCATCACCTCTGTCTAGTTCCAAAGCATCTTATCACTTCTAAAGATGAGTCTCATAAATGCTAAATTGTCACCCGTATCTCACTTCCCTGGTGTGGTGCTGCGGGTTAATGCGCTGGACTTCATGGTCGGATTGAACCGCAAGGTCGGCAGTTCAAGCTCATCAGTCGCTCCTTGGAAACCCTATACAGGCTCAGTATGAGTCGGAACCAACACAACAGCACTTAACAACAGCAATAAGAATCTTACCTCACCCCAGCCGCTGTCGTTGTTGTTGTTGTTGTTGTTGTTAAGTATGTTGACTCCTACCCATGCGACAGGGTTTCTGAGGAATGGCTGGTGGGTTTGAACTGCCAGCCTTGCGTAAATAACATCTTCAATATAATACAATAACAATGTTGTATTGTTGTTGTTAAGTGTCATTGACTCAGTTCCAACTCATAGTGACCTTGTATAGGATTTCCGAGGCTGCAAATCTTTGCAGGAGCAGAAAGCTTCGTCTTTCTCCCATCGAGTGACTGATAGGCCTGAACCATTAGCCTTATGGTTGGTGGTCCAGTGCTTGTAGGGTTCCCGAGGAGCAGCTGATGAGCTTGAACCATTGACCTTGCGGTTCAAACCGACTTTGCAGTCCAGCTCATTAACCCACAGCACCACACTAATCTAATTTCTGTGTCTGTGGACTTGCCTATTCTGGAGATTTCCTATAAATGAAATCATACCATATGTGACTTTTTGTGTTGGACTTTCTTTGACTCAGCGTGTTTTTGAGGTTCATTCACATTGTGGCATGCATTAAAACATGATTGTCTTATACGACTGAGTAACATTTCATTGTATGGATAGACTGTATAGTGTTTCCCCATTCATCTGTTAATGGGCATTTTGGTTGTTTCCACCTCTTGACTATTGAGAATAATGCTACCATGAATATTCATGTATAAATACGTGTTTCAATACCTGTTTTCAGTTCTGTGGGGTGCATACCTAGGGGTACAATTGCTGGACTGTGTGATAATTCTGTATTTAAGTTTTGGAGGGTCCACCAAACTCGTTTCCACCAGGACTGCACCATTTTGTATCTCTACCAGCGACGTATGAGTGTTCCAATTTCTCCTCACTAACACTTGCTCTTTTCTTTTCTTTTTTAATGATAGGCATCTTACGGTATGTGAAATGACATGTCACTGTGGTTTTAATTTGCATTTCCCTAACAACTACTAATAGAGGGTCAGTGAAACAGAGGTAGACCCCCAGTGAGGTGGGTTGGCACAATGGCAGCTACAGTGGGCTCCAGCATAACCACCGTGAGTATGGCACAGGACCAGGCCGTGTGGTGTCTATTGTACATAAGGTCCCATAGGATCACTATGAGTTGGAACTGACTCAACTGCATTTTATAACAACAGCAATTAATGACATTGAGCATCTTTCCGTGTGCTTGTTGGCCATTTGTGATTGTCTTCAGAGAAATGTCTGTTCAAGCCTTTTGCCCATTTTTAAATTGGGTTATTATTATTATTTCTCCATGGGAGAAAGATGAGGTTTTCTGCTCCCCAGAATATTTATTTGAAGCATCAGAAACCGACTCGACGACACTTACCGATATTAAGTAGAATTCTTTTACACATTCTTTTATTGAGCCATGGGAGTGAGCCAACTTTCAGGGCTGAAGGGTGTTAAGGGCCGTAACCTCCAGGTTCCACCAGTCTTTTTCTTTTCTGATTTTGAGTTTTGTTCCACAGTCTTCTACTCTATTCAGGATCTTCTAATATGATCCCTTTCAGAGAAGTTGGCAGTGGTAGCTGGGAGTCATCTAGTTCTAACCCAGGGTTATAGAGACTAATGCTCAAGCGGCCCTTAGTCCCCTGGACTAAATTGTCTCCATCACTCCTCTCTCCTCCAAGCAAGGAGAGACCAATAGTTGCACCTTTGAAGGATCCTCACAAACTTTTAAGACCCCAGTACCTACTCCCCAAATTAGGATGTTGTTGTTGTTGTTAAGTGTCATCGAGTCAATTCTGACCCTTAGTGACCCTGTATAGGGTTTCCAAGGAGCAACTAGTGAGCTTGAACCACAGACCTTGCAGTTCAAGCAACTTTGCTGAGTGATGCATTAGCCCACAGTGCCACACCAGGACTCATTGGTAAGTGTAGGATGTAGAACATTGTATTTGTGAACTATTACGCCAATTAACCTTAGTGTCCCCTGAGACTACTGAGACTATGGTCCTGAGTCCCCAGACCCAGCATCTCATTCCCTCAAAGTGTTTGGTTATGGCTAAGATGTTTTCATAACTTTGCTCCCTGAATGCTTCACCACACTCATGGATAAACACAAAGCCAAGGTAAATAAATACTCATGTACAAACATCCCCTGCCAAAGCTCTAGATATTCATGGGTGTACTCCCAATCTCCTTCCCTTACCTGTTCAGCTTTGCATGAATTCTTGCTTCCAGCCACCTTGGTGATTTTGTTTTTCTTACAAAATGCCCCTTCTTGCTTTTGAGCCTTTGCTTCTGCCATTTCCTTGTGTGGATATGACCTGCCCTCACATGCTCCTAATTACAATCGTATTTTTCTTCTACATCATCATCAAGATCCAAATCTAGATTCTTGTTCAGAAAGCATGTGATCAACACATGTTCTGAGAGTATACAAAACTTTAGCTCTTCCATTTATGAAGTACTTGCTTTATAGAATATTGTATTTCTCCCAACAAATGTATATTGAGCACTTACTACATGGTCACATGCTGTTTAGGTTCTGAGGGTAGTGTGGTAACAAGTCATTCTTGCAAGTGTAACAAGATAGAATAAATAAGCAAACAAATTAATATAATAATAATTTCAAAGTGGGGGAAAAAAGGCGGTGTGACCAAGAATGACTGATGAGGAGCGAGGGGTAACATTTATAAGATGCTCAGAGAAGATTTCTGTGAAAGAAAACAGCATCTAAGTTGAAATCTATGGTAGAAAAGGTTAGTCGTACGAAAGTCAGGGGAAGGAGAATTCCAAGAAGAAGGAACATCAAATGCAAAGGTCATTTGGGAGGTAGGAGCTTGACATGAAAGTGATCATCCGTTTCCTGGAAGGGGAGGGTTTCTGTATTGGGGGGGTGGGGTGGCGGAGAGAAGGATGGGAGGTGTAACCATCACCACTATTTCCAAAATGTTTTCATCACCGCAAACCAAGATTCAGTACCTATTAAACAACACCACCCCATCTCTCCATCTTCTGGTAGCCACTAAATATGTACTATGTTGTCTCCATGCATCTGCTTGTTGTGGATATTCCATAGAAATGGGATGATTCAACATTTGTCTTCTGTGTCTGACTTATTTCACTCAGCACGGTGTTTTCAAGGTTCACCCATGTCATATGGCTGAATCACATTGCATAGATCAAAAAATATACCACATATGTTTAATCCATTCCAACTTTGATGGACATTTGGGGTGCTTCCATCTTTTGGCTGTCATGAATAACGCTGCAGCAGGCATTGTACAAGCATCTGTTTGAGTTCCTGATTTCCATTCTTTTGGATAGATACTGCCTAGGAGTGGACTCTTGGTGTGGCACTATGGGGTCAGCACTGGACTGCGAACCACAAGGTTGGCAGTTCAAACACACCAGCTGCTTCTCGGAAATCTTGTGTAGGTTCGGTATGGGTCAGAACCAACTCGATGGCACCTAACAATAACAAGAACCACAGGTGTGGAATTTCTGGATCATAGGGTAATGCTAAGTTTAAGTTTTTGAGTAACTGGCAAGGGCTTTTTGCGATATTTCTTCATTTCCCTTACATCATACAGCAACCAGATTATAAGCTCTATGTGGATAGGTTCCGTACCTCTCTTGCTTCCTTTGACAGCTACAGTGGTTGACGCGTACTGGGCACTCAAACATATAGATGGATGAAAGCTCACCAGGTAACTGAAGGACTTACCTCTAGTTTGACGGCAATTTTGCAGCAGGGTCAGGGTGGACAGGGGAACTCCTCCATCTCCTTAATGATAGTCCTTGCTAAGACAACCCTGCTCAACCACTGTCTCTGGCTTAATGCCATTCATTCAATTAAGTAAGAACAATGCACCCACTTCCTCTTTGGATTGTACATTGTACAGCTGGGATTTCATATATGAAATGTTTGGAACTTTTGGAAAGTGCTCAATAAATTCAGACAATTCCGTTGGCATGGCTCAGCAGGTGGGAAGCCAGAAGTCACTGTATATTAAAATTTACCCAAGCACCAGTGGGAATGCAATGTGACCAGACCCCTCCCTCTCCACTGTAGGATTTCCAATGTTGGCACCTCTTTTAAGCTTTCGGAATGTAGATAAAACATTCCATCGTGTTAGCAGGGCACTAGTTTACCTTCCTAGCTACTGAGTTTATTGTTGCAGTAATTCCAGGGCTTCCAACTGCTGCGCAGAGGCCTGTGTTACAGTTATTCAAAGTAATCCTTAGTGGAGTGGTATTCTTAGCGAATGGAAGAGACTCTCCATTCATAGAAGCAATAAAGTGGTAAGATTACTTTTCAAGAGCACCAAGTCTAATCAAGAATATAACTAAAAGATTTTTCTAAAACATGAACCCTTATAAAAACCTCCCCATTTCAATAAAAACAAAAACTCTGATGATTAAAACTTACAAGCCTACTTTATGGCAATAGAACCAAAAAACAAGTTGCCATAAAGTCAATTCTGGCTCATGGTGACTCCATACGTGTTAGAGTCTAATTGTGCTCTGTGGGGCTTTCAATGGCTGAATTTTGGGAGATCACCAGGTCTTTCTTCTGAGGTTCCTTTGGGCACACTTGACCCTTCAACCTTTTGGTTAGCAGCTGAACACACTCATTGTTTGCATCACCATGGGACATTAATGGAAGTCCAAGAATTATAAAACTATACATTTTTCCAAGTTTATTGTTGTTGTTGTAAAGTGCCGTCGAGTCAGTTCCAACCCATAGTGACCCTGTATAGGGTTTCCAAGGAGCAGCTAATGATCTTGAACCACCTACCTTGCGGTTCAACCAGCTTTACACTCCAGCACATTAATTCACAGTGCCACACCAGGACTCCATCTTAGGTATATGTAAGCTGAAATGGATGATACTGGCCATTTTGAATTGGACAATCATATGGTCTATTTACTGGGAATGACAAATTGAAGAGGAATGCCATCACATTCATCATTAAAAATAACATTTCAAGATCTATACTGAAATACAACACTGTCTGTGATAAGATAATATCCATGTCTATAAGGAAGACCAATGAATATGACTATTATGCAAATAGTTTTACCACTAATGCTAAAGATGGAAAAATTGAATATTTTTACCAAATTCTGCTGTCTGAAATTGCTCAAACATGCAATCAAGATGCACTGATGACTGCTGGTGAATCGAATGCAAATTTTGGAAACAAACAAGAAGAATCAGTAGTTAGAAAATGTGGCCTAGGTGATAAAAACAATGCCAGAGGCTACGTGATAGAATTTTTCAAGAGCAGTGACCTATTCACTGGAAATACTATTTTTTCAACAACAGTGACTATACACATGACTCTAGTTGGATGGAGTACTCAAGAATCAAATCAACTGTATCTGTGAAAAGAGACAATGGAGACTCTCAGTATCATCAGTCAAAATTAGGCCAGGGACTACTGCAGAACAGACCATCAATTGCTCTTATGCAATTTCAATTCGACACTGAAGAAAGTTAAAAGAAGTCCGCAAGAGCCAAAGGATGACCTTGAGCACATCCACCTGAATTTAGAGACCATCTCTAGAATGAATTCGAGGCACTCAACACTGGTGACTCAAGACCAGAGGAGTTTTGAAATGATATAAAAGACATTCTATATAAGAAAGCAAAAGGTCATTAAAAAGGTAGGGGGGAAAGGCCCAAATTGATGCCAGTAGAGACTCTAAAACTTGCTCTTAAACATAGAATAGCTAAAGTAAACAGAAGAAATGATGAAGTAAAAGAATCGGACAGAACATTTCAAAGAGTGGCTCAAGAAGACAAAGTAAAGTATTAGAACAAAATGTGCAAAGACCTGGAGCTAGAACACCTGAAGGGAAGAACATTTCTCAAGCTGAAAGAACTGAAGAAAAAAATCAAGCATCAACTTGCAATATTGAAGGATTCTATGGGCAAAATCATTGGTTGATTATGTCCTATAGAGTTGGTTCTGAATCACAGCGACCCTGTATAGGGTTTCCAAAGCTGTAAATCTTTACAGAAGCAGAAAGTATCATCATTTTCCCATGAAACAGCTGGTAGTTTCAAACTGCTGACCTTAAGGTTATCAGCCCGACTCGTCACCACTACACTAATGGAGTCCTGGTGTGGCGCTGTGGGTGAATGCGTTGGACTACAAAGTCAGTTTGATCCACAAGGTCAGCAGTTTAAGCTCACTGGCTGCTCCTCAGAAACCTTGTTCAGGGTCGCAATGAGTCGGAACCAACTCACTGACACTTAACAACAACTACAACAATGTGCAAAATACTGAACAACACAGAAGGTGGAAAGAATACACAGAATTCTTGCACCGAAAAAAAAAGAAGGTTGAAGTTCAACTGTTTCAGGAGATAGCATATGATCAAGAACGATAACATTGAAGGAAAAAGTCCAAGCTGCACTCAAGGCATGGACGGAAAAACAGGGGCTGTAGGAATTGATGAAATACAAACCGAAATGCTTCAACAAACTGATGTAACACTGGAAGTCTTCATTCGTCTTTGCCAAGAAATTTGGAAGACAGTTATCTGGCCAACCAACAGGATGAAATCCATATTTATGCCCATTCCAAAAAAAGGTGATCCAATACAATGTAGAATTTATTAAACAATATCATTAGTATCACATGCAAGTGAAATTTTGCTGAAGATAACTCAAAAACTCTTGCAGCAATATATGGAGAGGGAACTGCTAGGGATCAAATTGCTGACATCAGAAGGATCTTGGCGGAAGATAGGGAATACCAGAAAGATGTTGATCTATCTTTTACTGACTATGCAAAGGCATTTAACTGTGCAGACCATAACAAACTACTGGATTAGTTGTTAAGTGTTTGTGTCAACTTGGCTGTGCCTGGATTCTCAGCAGTCTGGCAGTTAAGATTCAATAATCCCTCACGATGAGTTCTAATAGTATGCAATCACTTCTTCCATGATATGACCAGCCATGATCTGATGTAGTTATCCCATGTGTTGTAAATCCTCACTATGATGCTAATGAGGCCAGATGCAATTACAGGATTAGGTTATTTCTTAATCAATTTCTGTTGAGATTTGAAGGAGATTCAACAGGCACTCAGAGCTGAAAGAGACCTACTACCATGAAGAAAGAAGAGCTGGAGTGGAATGTGTACTTTGGATCTGAGATCCCTGCTCTATGAAGCTCCTAGATCCAGAGGAAGACTAATGTCAAGATCCATGGAGATCTCCAAGGAATACTGGGCTTATGGATGCTGAAAGGAGAAATGGACTTTTCTCCTGAGCCAACAGAGAAATCCTTCCCCTAGGAACTGCACTCTGAATTTGGACTTGTAGACTTCTAAACTTTGAGAGAATGAATCTCTGTTTGTGAAATTCATCCACTTGTGAGATTTCTGCTACAGCAAGGCTAGATCATCAAAACAGTGGTTAACATTACGAAGAATGGGAATTCTAGAACAACTTCATTACACTCATGCGGAACCTGTGCATAGACCAAGAGGCAGTCATTGGAACAGGTCAAAGGAATAAAGTGTGGTTTAAAATCAGGAGAGGTGTGTGTGCCAGGGTTGCGTCTTTTTACCATACTTGTTCAATCTGCATACTGAACAAACAATCTGAAGAGCCAGACTATATGCTAAAGAATTGACATCAGGATTGGAGGAAAGACTTATTAACAACCTATGCTATGCAGATGACACAACTTTGTTTGTAGAAAGCAAAAAGGACTTGAAGTTCTTACTGATGAAAATCAAAGATACGGATTGAAATCTCAATATAAAGAAAACAAAACTCCTCACAACTGGACCAACAAGCAACATCATGATAATTCTTGAAGTTGTCAAGGATTACATTTTACTTGGATCCACAATTAATGTCAATGGATGAGGCAGTCAAGAAACCAAACAGCATATTGTGTTGGGCAAATCTGCTGCAAAAGACCTCTTTAAAGTGCTCAAAAGCAAAGATGTCACTTTGAGGACTAAGGTGTGCCTGACACAAGCCACAGTATTATCAGTTGACTCATTTGTACGTGAAAGCTGGACAATGAATAAGGAAGACTGGAGAATGCATGCCTTTGAATGATGGTGTTGGTGAAGACTATTGACTACACCATGGACCACCAGAGAATGAACAAATCTGTCTTGGAAAAAGCACAGCCAGAATGCTCCTTAGAAGGGAGGGCGGCCTGCAAGTCTTCATCTCATGGACTTTAGACCAGTTACCAGTCTTTAGAGAAAGACATCATGTCCAGTAAAGTAGAGGGTCAGTGAAAAAGAGGAAGACCCTCAGGGAGATAGATTGGCAGTGGGGAAGCAGCAATGGGCTTAGGCGTAGCAATGATAGTGAAGTTGGTGCCAGACCAGGCAGTGTTTCGTTCTGTGTGCATAAGGTCGCTATGAGCAGAAACCAACTCTATGGCGCCTAACAACATGGCAGGGCAAGTGATCGCTGAAGAATCCAGAAAGACCGACAGAGGTGAAAGATACACAGGATCTTCAATTAGTTTAATTCTGGACTCTCTGAAACAGGTAAAACCATTAGTAAAAACAAGCCCTCTCGATTCATGCTGATGTTCGTAATGCTTAAGAGACCCAGGACATAGAAGATAGAAGTGTAGGTTTGGGAGCCAGACAGACTTATTTTATTGATTCCAAAAATTACTATACTTGTGTGCTTAGAAAATTATTTACTCTCCTTTAACCTGAGGTTCATAAGGAGCTCTGGTAGTGTAGTGGTTACAAGTCGGGCTACCAACCTCAAGGTCAGCAGTTCAAAACCACCAGCGGTTCCACAGGAGAAAGATGAGACAATCTGCTCCCATAAACCTCAGAAATCCTATGCAGGGTCACTATGAGTCAGAACCGACTCCATGGTACTTAACAACAACAACCTGAAGTTCATAGCCTGTAAAAAAGTATTAAAAGTAGCACCTACTTCTTAGGTAGGAACATAAGACAAGTAAGAAAATATATGTCAAACACTTAGTCAGTACAGTGACCAGCACACAGCGCCTACTCACTCCACCAATGTGAATATTTGCACTAGAACATGATTGGTAATAATAAGGTTCCACTGGTCAGGGTGGGTGAAGATTCTCAGGGTCAGCTGAAGATCAGGTTACCTCATCACTTGGTTTCTGAGAACAACCTCTCTGGGATTTACAGCTCCGGCCCCATCTCTTGGACAGCTTTGCAACGCTGGAAGACATGCCTGGCAAGGCTCATTCTGTCCTCGGATTTCTTTACCCCTGGAGATCAAGGAGGGGGAGCCCAAGCCTTGGATTAGAAAGACATTCTTGTATCTCCTATGTAAAATGATAATGCCAGTGCCTCTTGGCTCCGTCCAAGGCTCCTTGTCCCCACAAGATTCCTATGGTGCCTACTGCTATTAGACCCTGGGGATTATTTCTGAAAGTTCTTGCTTCTTTCCCCCAGTGACTTTGTAGGTCTCGCAGATGTATTTTGCTGGTGAATGCTGCGTATGTTTAGACCCCCTAATACTGGTTGCTGACTTTTTAACACGCGCTTCAAATCCACCAGCCCCTCCTTGGAAACCCTATGCCGGGTTGGTAGGAGTTGGAACTGACTTGACAGCATTTCACAACAGTTGCCTCGGACGGCCTATCCACATACTTTGGGTGGGTCAAGGCTGAAGAAAAATGCTAACATATTTCTAAATACATTTTTTTTAAGAGTGTTTAATATTGAATAGAAGTAAAAAGAGAGGCATGAAGGAGGAAGAACACAGAAAGAATAAAAAGAATCCCCTGAAGTTGTTGGCAAGTAGAGGTTAGTGATAGGCCTTGTCCACACATCCTACTTCATAAAGATTGAGGAAACGCTGCTTTGCACTGTCTCTGAGCCTTCTTCTTTCTGGAGAAATAATGCTGCCTTTAATTCATTTCCTTGGAACTATTTTCCCAGCACACCATTCTGGGTACTTCATCTCAGCAACATGATGAGACCCCAGAACTGTTATGAGGGAAAGTTTCGTTTGAAATGGAAGTGTTCAGCAGTTGGGGGCAGAGTTTCTGAGCACCTACAATAACTTATCTTACTTGCTCTTGTAAGGCTCTTATAAGAAATTCCAAGTCAGCCTCCTGCTTTTGCAGATGGGGCCTTCTGCGAAGTTGGCTGCCCCAGAGCCCAGGGCAACGCTGAGATGTCCTTCCAAACAGCTGAAGGGGCTCCAGTTACCCAAGAGATGAGTGACATGGAGGCCTTGTCAGTTTCAGAAGTGCAAGGAGCGGGGTGAGGGAGGTGATGAGGAGGACAGGGACAGGGGGAGGGCAGCAAGGAAGGAGAGCAGCAGCATGTGCTAGCCACAGCTGTCAAGAGGCCTTGTGGAAGGGAACAGAATGTCCTTTTTCTGACCTGTACTTTGGGGGACAAGAGCGACACCCCACTTTGAACCTCAGGATACCATTAGTGAATTATCAAACCAAATTACACCCCTTCTGAAGTGTAACCATTATAGCTGATTCCCCCTGGGACCCCAGGCCTTTGCTATAAGAGGACCCCCATCCTGATGTCATTAAATCTTCTTATGACAAGGCACTGGAGTCCTTGGGTGATGCAAACAATTAATGTTGCTAACAAAATGGTGGAGGTTCAAATCCACCCCAAAGCACTTATCTAGAAAGGCCTGAGAATTCACTTCCATAAAAATAAGTCATTGGAAATTCTCTGGAGTGCAGTTTTTCTCTGACACACTTGGGGCCTCCATGAGTGGGAAGTGACTCAATGAGAACTTGCTTATGGGAAGGCACTATTGTAAATGAGGCTGCCATCTGTGTGCTGGGCATTGGAGTTTGTCCTCAGCCTTTGATTCAGAATTCAAACATATATTTCTTAAAATTTTTAAACAGTGATTTAAAATGCACAGCATTTGAATACTTTTTATTGTTTATTTGCACTTTCCATACTTTTCTAAAATGAATATGAATTGTTTGGGCAATAATAAAAATAGATTGTCTTTTCTTTTCATGTAAAAATTGAAGGGAGTCACAAAACTTTTTTTTTTTTTTTTAGTTTAATACCAATAGGAATGAAGGGACGTATATCGGATTATAAACCTGGGTTAACCTGTGCGATACGGTGGGATGACGACCGAGATGGAGACTGTCAGTTTAACCGTCTCTGTACTGCTTGGCTTGTTGAAATGAGTTGTTATCACTTTTGTCCTTCTGTTAAAGTAAATTCTAGAAAGGAAGAAAAGAGTAAGAACATTTTTTCTCTTGCCATGTGTTTTTTAAAAAGCGAAAGTATGCCATTGCGGGAAACATCTTTTACTCGTTATTTTTTAATTATGCTACTGTTGCTGTTGTTAATTGGTCAGTTCCGACTCACAGTGACCCTGTGTATGGTTTCTGGGTTTGAACAGCCAAATTTGCAGTTAGTAGTCCAGTGCTTATGCTAGAGCCCCACACCAGGACTCCTTTAATTTTATACTGTTATTGTGTTAAGTGCCATTGGTCTATTCTGACTCATGGTGACCCTGTATAGGGTTTCCAAGGAGCAGCTGGTGGCTTTGAACTGCTGACCTTGTGCTCAGTAGTCCAGTGCTAATCCTACAGTGCCACAACAAGTTGTTGTCAGGTGCCATCGAGTCGGAACCAACTCATAGCGACCCCATGCACAGCAGAACGAAACACAAGTAGACTCTTTAAAAATTGAACATTGTTTTCTTAACTCTTTAGCAAATCTCTCTACCAATTTTACCTGTGTCCAGCCCACCTGAAGAAAAAGGAGTGGCTGGTGAGCTTGAACCACCGACCTTGTGGTCCAAGCTGACTTTGCAGTGCTGTGAATTAACCCACAATACCAGTGGCCCTGTGGGTTAATGTGCCAGTCTGCAAAGCCGTTTGAACTGCAAGGTCAGCAGTTCAGGCTCACCAGCTGCTCCTTGGAAACCCTATACAGGGTCGCTATGTGTCAGAACCGACTCAACAGCACTTAACAACAGCAAAAGCAACCGCACCAGGACTCCGAAATAATATAGTACCTTACATATAAA
>NW_006408572.1:12744849-12755883 GCF_000296735.1 Chrysochloris asiatica
GCTTCCTTTTCATTCCTGAATTCCACTGTATGACTTTACCGCAAGTTTATGATCTATTCTCTTAGTGACAGACCTTCGAGGTATTTCTAATTGGTGTCTCTTATTAAAAATGCTTCATTGACCATCTTTCTGTGTGTCTTCTTGTGCGCCCATTGAAGCAGTGTTCCTAGGAGTGAAGTTGTTGGGTCCTGGGAAAGCCTTTTGAAATTTAAGAGAGAGAGATTTGGAAAAAGTTTTAGGATTTCTTCAGGGTGGCTGGTTATAATAAGGATATGGGGTCATCTCAGTTTACCTGAGGATGAATTCTCCAACTCTTTTTGCCACTTTCTTACCAAATTTGAAAATTGGGAGCCATCTCCATGAAAGCCCTGATTTAGAAGAAAGTGTCTATTGGAACTCCAAGAACTAGTTTACCTGGAGTTGACTAGAAGGGGAGATTGAAGGCTATATATTGATTTGGGAGTCCTGGTGTGGTGCTGCAGGTTAATTCACTGGACTGCAAGATCGGTTTGAACCGCGAGATTAATGAGCTTATTCCAAAGAGAAAATAAGTGAGTATACTTAATAAGTCAAATGATAAATTCAAAATTATGACTCGCTATGAACCCAGACTGAAGGATGGCATAAAGTCTAAGCTGTGTCCCTGTGATGTGACTTTATGGTATTTCCCACCCCCACACACACACCTCTAGATCAATTTCAGCAGGTTTGCAGATTCCAAGTGATGGATAGACAGTTCTGTTTTAATAGTCCATTGGCGCAGGGTGACCTGGGACCTTTCTAGAGGAGGTAAAATAAATTCTCCTGTCTTGTCTGTCCCTCCTCATTCCAACCCTGTCGTTAATAAGTCCTTCCAATCCAAGCATCACCAAGGACCCAGCGACTCCGTGAGGATTAGGTTCTGCCTGCTGCCTAGGGCTCACCTGCTGTCTCTTCAACCCCACAGGTGAACAACTGCTGACAAAGGTCTGACAGCGCCTGTCCAGACCCTTTAAATGCTTTAGTACGGACCCCTCCCTACATGTCTCGAGGTGTGACACCGACTCTGGGCTTGATACACAATGTGGAATAAATTGGCCTACCCCTAAATCAATTGCGATTTCACAGTTATTAGTACTTAGATTTATGTCGTAGATTTTATTTATAAAGACAAGACTAAAACGAGATTTAAAATTTTTTTTAAATCATTTGTTTTCAATAAAAACTCTTCAGTTCATAGATGTGCTTATGACTATGGTGAATATTATGACGTTCACACCCAAGTGGTTAGATTTAGGAACTACTGCCACCATCAAAACTTGCTGTTGTTGTTAAGTGCCGTCGAGTCAATTCCAACTCATTGCGACCCTCTGTAGCGTTTCCAAGGTTTGAACTGCTGACCTTGTGGTTTGCAGTCCCGAGCTCATCCTAGAGAGCCACACCAGGCATTGCCATCAAAACCTTGTATGGTTTAAAGTACTCTAAGTCTCTGAATTGATCAAAATAGAACTGTCAAGTATGTACAGAAGTGGTCAGGCCCTTTGCCTCAGTTTTTTGTTGCTAAGTATTGTCAAGTCAGTTCCAACTCAGAGGCCCTGATCAGGGTTTCCAAGGAGCGACTGGTAAATTGAACCGCTGACCTTATGGTTCAAACCAACCTGCTGTCCAGCGCTTTATCCCACAGTGCCACACCAGGCCTCAGTTGAACTAATGATTCTTAGCCTTGCCTTCATCTTTGAATCAATCACCTGAGCAGTTTTTAAAATGCCGATGCTAATGCCTGGGATGCTTTCTTGACCTGTTAAATGAACATCTCTGGGGACTGGGTAATTCTAATAGGCAGGCAAGTGTGAGAACCACTCAGTATAATGTTGTCTGTGGTTCCTCCCATGTCTAAGATGAATTGGTTTCCTGCTTCCATGGGGAGATTACAAATGAGAAGGACTAGTATCATCACAGCAGAGAACACTCATTGTCCCCTTCAGGTGAGCCAGGTGAGGGCTATACCAACTGGTATTTAACCACTGTCCAGGCCAGTGCTGTGATACTGTAGGGTAAACACTGGACTGAGAACCATAAGGTCTGCAATTCGGGCCCACCAGCAGCTCCAGGGGAGAAAGATGAGACGCACTCATTTACAGTCTCAGAAACCCTATACAGGGGTCCTTATGAGTCGGAACCGACTCATAGGCACTTAACAACAACAACAGGCCTGGTTGGCACTGGTCTAGAGCTGCCAAGGAGAGGGATTTTGTTTGGATGTTACCAATCCCTACCACAGTGCTAAGGAGCCAGGTAACATAGTGGATCATGAGTCGGGCTGCTAGCTGAAAGGTCAGCAGTTCAAATCTATCAGTCGCTTCATGGGAGAAAAATGCAGCTTTCTGCTCCCGTAAAGATTTACAGCCTTAGAAACCCTATGCGGGGTGGCTATGGGTCAGAATTGACTCCACGGCACACCACCACCACCACCACAGTGCTAAGGAGCCTGGTGGCACAAGGTTTAAATAGCTGGCTGATAACAGAAAGTTTGTCATTCAAAACCACTAGCAGCTCCATGAGAAAAAAAGGCCTGGTAATCCACTTCTGTAAACACTGGTGTTGTTGTTAGGGGTCATCGAGTCAGTACTGACTCTATGCACACCAGAACGAAACACTGCGCGGTCCTGCGCCAACCTCACCATCATTGTTACGCCTGAGCTCATTGCTGCTGCCACTATGCCAATCCATCTCATTGGGGGTCTTCCTCTTTTTCTTCAACCCTCCACTTTACCAAAGATGATCTTCCTGACAATATGTCCAAAGTGTGAGAGACAAAGTCTGGCCATCCTGGCTTCCAAGGAACATTCTGGCTATACTTCTTCCAACACAGATTGGTTTGTTCTTTTAGCATTACAATCCTGGAAACCCTACACAGTGGTTCTTCTCTGTCCTGTAGAGTCCTGATGTGGCGCTATAGGAAAAGCACTGGACTGCTAACCTCAAGATCGTTGGTTCCAACCCACCAGCCACTCCTTGGAAACCCTATAGAGGGTTGATATGAGTAGGACCAACTCAACTCGACGACACTTGACAAAACAAAACTCAGTTCTAGTAAGTATAATCAACTAGATGGTCACAGTACTTGGCATACAGTTGGTGCTAAGTAATGTTGGATGAAAAGTGATAGATTGAAGTCCAATAACATGATTTTATCAAGGCATCTGGGATTGGTCAAGTGTTCAGAAATAGATTCATACTAACCAAACTCACAAGAGACTGATCTTTTATACCAGGATTCGAGCTTATGCTTTTCTAAGAGAAACTCCTCAGAGTTCAAGAAATGAACCCAGAGCATTCTCTTCCTGGGAACTGATATCAAATAGTTATTTGGTGGTAAGCACAGAACAAAATTGGGCCTCCTAATGTTCCATTTCTGTCAAATGCTGGTGACCCGATGGCTTGGCCTTCTTTTTCTTTCAGGATCCATCACCTGCATCGGAATGCTCGCTGGATCCCCTAGTGACACCCTGATGAATTTCTACTCTCCAACTTTCCCTTCTTGAATTTCCACGCAGACCACCCCCCCTTATATTTACACCCTGTTACCACAACACACAGTTTCCTAAGTGTCGGATTGTTTTGCATAGAGTTTGGCTGCTTGCTGATGAAAACCTCTTGGGAGAGGTGCTTTAATCTCCTCTGGAAAGTCTCTCCACATCATTCTGCACGGTGCATCACTTCTGGAAAGCTGTCCTGGAGACAGCTAATCCCATCCTTCTTGCGATCTTGACTTACGGAGATGGCATCTGCTGACCTTACGATTTGGGATCCATCTTATTTTGAGGGCTGAGGCGTTCTGTCCACTGTCTACAATTACCAGACTAAAAATACTTGGGGAGGTTGAAGAATCCTCAAGGGGACTTTGTAACCTGGACTGTATTCCTCCTATTTTGATATTCTGCTCCAAAGTCATAGCTTTGTTTCTATGTCAGGCTGCTTACAGATTTTCACTGTTAGACCAAGATTTCACCTTATGGCTGATTGGAAGCCAATCTTTATATTGAGTTTTGTGGTTCCGTTGTCTTCCCACCCTGCTCAGATTCACCCAGTCATGGTGCTCCCTGGGTTTTGCTAGTACCTCCATCTCCCTGAAACTACCATGTACAGAACTGGCCACCCTCCCTGCACATCATGGCAAGTCCTCATTGCTGCCACTCACATGTAAATTTCCATTCAGGGGGTACCAACCATCATTTTCCCATAAACCATCACCACATGGTCCCCCGGTGGTACATCTGAGGAACTTCTATGTAAGCCTCCAACCAAAGGAACAGAGATGTGCTGAGCAGAGATGTGCTGAGCAGACTCTGGGTTTGTCCAGAGAAGAAAAGTATAGGGCATACGGCCCCATGGTCCAAACTGAACCATACTTACTCACGCCATGACTGGGTGGCCTTGTGAATGTCACGCAGCGTCAGCTCATGTGACAACAGATTTCCAGCCCCTGGTTTCAGGCATGCATTTGTCAGGAACTCCGGCCCTATGTCATTTTCTGTACTTGTATACTGCTCCCATCATATAAGGCAAGCACTTGCTCACATATTAAGAAAGCTCTCTGCCTTTTCATGAATTCACATTTTTCTTCTTTTACTTTTTGTCTGACTGGGCAATAGAGGAAGTGTGTGTGTGTGTGTGTGTGTGTGTGTGTGTGTGTGTGTGTAGGACATTTATGGAAGGATATATGAGCAACAATGAAGTAGTAACAGTGGTTACTTGAGGAAGGGGAATTGGTGAACTGGAGGGAATTTTTATTTTAAAACCTTCCTGTGCTTTTGTAAACTGTTTCTTCATCCATTAAATAAGAGGTTACATCTGAGTGAGTGTATGATCTTCTAAGCCCCTTTCCTCACCAAAAGTCTATAATTCTATCAAATTCAGAATACATTTTGTATTTTCTTTCTCTAATCTCTTTACTAAATTCAGCTCTGTTGATTATATAGAAAGACCTCATTTTTCCAGCCTTGCCTGAGAATGAAATTTTCTACACTGTGAATTGTCCAAATAAATGAACCTAACCTTTTATATTGTTGACGTTTATAGTAATTTCTAATGGAATATTTATAAGTTATATTGCATTCCTTCATCTCCTCTTTTTTCCTTGTTTGCAGCTTTTTATTGAGATGTATTTCACACACCATCACATTCGCCCATTAAAAAGCTCAGTGGGTTTTAATATATTCACAGAGATGTGCAATCACTACCCACAGTCTAAGTTTAGACTATTTCACCACCACAAAAAGAAACGCTATACCCATTTGTGGTCCTTCCCCATAGGTCCTTCCCTCAGCCCCTGACAACCACTATTTCTGTCTCTATGAGTTGACTTTTCTGGACATTTCACACAAATGGTTGATAAAATGGTGGTGGTGGTTATGTGCTGTGAAGTCGCTTCCAACTCATAGCAACCCTTCACAGGGATTCCAAGGCTGTAAGTCTTTATGAGAGCAGAAAGCCTCATCTTTCTACTGTGGAATGGCTGGTAGTTTTAAACTGCTGACCTTGCAGATAGCGTCCTGACTCATAATCACTATGCTACCAGAGCTCCTTGGCTGATACAATAAGGGCATGTTTGTGACCTTTCTGTCCTCTAATAGAGGAAAGTTAATAGAGGGTTTTACCTTTTCATGGGGATTTAGGGTTATTACTATTATTACTATTGATGGTTTGTCATGCTCCAGTACCATGGAGTCGGTTCCGACCCATAGTGACCCTGCACAGAGTTTCCAAGGCTGTAAATCTTTACAGGAGCAGAAAGCCTCATCTTTCTCCTACGGAATGGCTGGTAGTTTCAAACTGCTGACCTTGAGGTTAGCGGCCCAATTTGTAACCACTACACTACCAGAGCTCCTAATAGTCTGAAGAAATATTGGGCAAGAATGTTGTTTGCCTCCAGAATCCTAGGTCTGTTCAGGTGCACATGACTTTGTCAGAGCTCTGGTGCTGGAGGTCTTCAGCAACTTTTGGATACCTTGTCTTATGACCTTTAATTCCCACCATAACCACCATTTTCTTTCTGCTCCCAGAATTGGAGCCATTCACACAGAAGCAGAATCTCACTTGACAGACATCCCAGCCTTCTCTGGACCCAGGCTCATGATCAAACTCAACAGTGAGCCTTCTGGGTGTCTTTCTGTCTTCCTCCTGAAGTGAAAAAGAAAGCTGGAATCTTCCCTTCTCTTACTGCTATCTTGAGCATCTTGTATCATTCAGTCAGCTGAATTCCATCTTAGTGATAAATCCCCTACAAGTACTTTATGATCTCTCTGGTCTAAGCAGTAATAAATCCTTTGAGTCCTTGTATCCTTCCTCTCCTCTCTCTTAAAATAGTCTGTAGTCCTGTGTCAAGAACCTTATCAACTTACCTCCCTCAAAAATTGCAAAAATCAAAAGAGAATGCTTTCCCTTACTCCCCATGAAAAGCATGCACAATCAAAACATTCTTAAATGCAAACCCCAGGCAGGGTGGAGCAGGGCAATCCCTAAGGTGAGGCATGCAACATCTACCAAGCCTAGGAACATGTGAATATTTGATATAGAGCAAGATGATTTGACATCTGAACTAACCTGAAAATTAAAGTGTACGTAAGTAAGTTTTCTCTCTTGATGGGAATGGTGGAAGGGGTTTAAGATTCTAATCTGAGGCATTGTCAAGTCTCCGGTCTTTAAGATTGGAGTCCGTTTGACAGGGAGGGAACTGTCATGGTTCTGTATTTGACTAGTGGAGTCTGAAGATCCTGACACAGAGTCAAGATTTGCAGCTGCCCATGGATGTCTGTTGTCAGGAAAATTCCAGAAGTTTGGGGCACTGTACTTGAGAGCAGCACGGAGTCATTCTGAATCTGGAGGAACCCAAGAAAATGTAGTTTATGTCAAGGAAACCAGTCCTACTTCGGGCCTGACTTGGGCTAGAGGAAGGACTGGTAAATAATCAGAGACTGCCCTGAAGTAGGCCCTCAGAGAACATCAGCTGAATGACCAAATGGCCTGTGTCGATCTGAGCAGTTATAGCCATGTGCGGGGCATGTGATGTTGATTCGAAACAGGTTCAGTGGGAAATTCTGTAATTCAGAATTGATCAGCTGTGGGTGACGGGGATGAGGTGGGGGGCGTGAGGGCAGGGGAGGGCAGGGGGTGGGGAAGCAGACTGATGTGAAGGACCTGGTGTGGAAGTCACGCAGACTCAGACACTAAATTACACATGGGCAGCAGGAAAGATTTGGAGTACACCCAACTCCAGATGAGCTGAGATATTAGATAATTTATGTAGACGAACCTTCAAGCCACCCCCGAACCCAAAACAAAGCACCGAACTGCCAGTCGGAGTGGATCCCCGCCCACAGCACCCTCAGGCTCCGCTGAAAAGGTTTAGAATTGCAGCCTCTGTCTGCAGCTCTGGTTGGTACCTCTTCCTGAGTTTACAGACCAGAAAGCAATCCCCTCATAAGTGACCCAGCACCGCCCTCTGGTGGTCAATTACATCAAGTGCACCTTGCTTTTAAAGGATTTGTTTACAATTTCTTAGACGCCCTTAACGTTTGGGTTTGGGGGCTGATTTTATTAATCCGCGTACACCTGATCCTGCAGTAATGTGAGTGTAATAATCAGGAAAACTCAATGTACTCCTCTACCAAGGCTAGTTGCACCAACAATCTGAGGCAATTCCATTAGCCTTTTGTTGTTATGTGCCATTGAGTCGGTTCTGACTCGTAGTTACCCTGTATGGGGTTTCCCAAGAGCGGCTGATGAGTTTGCACCACCGACCTTGTGGTTCAAACCGATTTTGAGGTTTAGTGCTTTATCCCACAGCGCCACACCCATTTAAGCCTTTAAGGAGTACCATTTCATAAATAGGAAGGGGCTTCAAAAAAATTCGTGGAAAAATGACATTAAAAGAGAATAAATTTTTTTCACAAACTTTTTGAAGGCCCCTCGTATTTTAATATGTGAAAGGCTTTTTTATTTGTGCCGTATCATTATTCCTCTAGGATTGTTATTGTTAAGTGCTTTGCAGTGGGTTCCGATTCATAGCCACCCGGTATAGGATTTCTAAGGCTTTAAGTCTCCACGGGATCGGAAAACCGCTCCAACTACCGACTTTGTAGATAGATATTATCATATATTTCAGGTGAAAAACTGAGGCTCAGAAAACAAATGACGGGCTCACTCTTGTAGCATCTGGGAGCCACCAATATTTCAACAGTGGAGTGAGAGGGCCCGGGGAGCACTTTTCTGTTTTGTTTTATTTATTTACTTTTTTAACAAACATTTTATCGAAAATGTATGTTGTTCCTATCATTTAAAAAACAAAAACAAAAAACTTAGACTGAATTCTGATGTCACACCGATGAAGGGATATTAACAGTCCCCATATCGTCTCTCCCCTTGGAAGGATTTGGTCCTATAGGAGTAAGGGGGCTATCTTATAACCCTAGAAGCGCTGAGAGGGCAGGTTGGACTGTGTTAAGAACAAGAGAGCCAGGGAAATAGAAGGTGGATTTCAATTACATGCCAAAAGACCTTGAGGGCTGCCCCACCAGTACAACTGGTGGCCTGAAGAAGTGGGATATCTTTGAAAGGGATTAGGGTTGAGGCCACTAGAAAATTTGTCCAGGAGCATCTTTGATGGGTAGAAGACGGGGACTCTAAAGCTCTAACATCTAGGATGGTAGGAATACATGTTCCTCAATACCCCTACCAGTAGGTCGCAGTATCTTCACTAACCTGTAGGTGGCACTCCTGGGCTAGTAGGGCCCAAGTCTGTTTTCAGACCGTAGTTCTCATGCTTTGCTTGAGTATAGTTTCCACCTGGGAAGGTATATGCTCAGAGAAACTGCGGGTTTATAAGCCACTGATGCTCCTTCAGAGCTTTTGATTTAATTGACTCTGGGTGTGGCCTGGGCATTTGGGATTTAAGATCACCAGAAGATCATAAGAATACTAGCTCATTAACCAAAAACAAAACCAGTTGCCATTAAGTAGGTTCCGACTCATGACAACTCTGTGCATGCTCTGTGGGGTTTTCAGTGACTGTGATCTTTCAGAAGTAGCTCATCGGGATTTTCATCCAGAGCGCCTCTTTCGTTGTTGTTGTTAACTGCCATAGAGTTGGTTCTGACTTGTAGCCACCCTGTATAGGGTTTCTGAGGAGCAACCAGTGGGTTTGAACTGCTGACCTCACGACTCACAGTCCAGTGTTGATGCTACAGCATCACACCAGGAGTCAGACTCAAATCACCAATTAAGACAAAAGGAAACCCATTGTCACTAAATTGATTCTGACTCACAACAACCCTGTCTAGGGTTTCTGAGGCTATAAATCTTTATGGGAGCAGAAAGCCTCATCTTACTCCTGTGGAGTGGCTGATGGGTTTGAACTGTCAACTTTGCAGTTCGCAGTCCAGTATTTATCCTAGAGCACCATACCAGTGATCCCCACACAAACAAGAGGGAGTGAAGAAATAAGAACCCAAACAATGAGGCCAGGACAGGCATTAAATTTCCTCAGATAAAGAATTCAATCCAGCCAAGGAGAAGACAGAGGAACACTCCAGAAAGCAGGTGGTATTCCTCCAATAGCAAGGGCATCAGCTTGTGACCGGTAGTAGTTCTGAAGTGCAGGATTCTTTGAAGTGCTGGTGGTATGGACTGCAGATGTTGACTCACAAGCTGAATGATTAGGGAAAACTTGACCTGAGGGGACTAGGGTTCCTGCCCATCAGGAACGGTGGCTGCCCTCAAACCCACCCAGCCCAGCTTCCGGGTCTCACACAGAGAAGGGGACATCCGTTACAACAGACACAGCCATTCCCACAAGGCTTGGAGACCCCAGAGTATAAACCACTCTTCACTGGACCGGCCAGGACTAGGGGAAGCAAATGAAGTACACAACTCAGGCACGGAAGTCAAGAGGCGTCAAAAAACCCAAACAAACAAAAAAACCATCTCAGCACTTAGGGTCATATTTTCATGCAATCATTTTTTAATTAACATTAATGCAAAAGAATCAATGGTGAACAAACTATCTAAAATGTAAATGAAGATGTGACTAGCATCAATTGCTTTTCCTTTGGCCTTCTGTCTCACGTAGCCTGGCACTGCCCTCTTCCTTTCTAACCAAGGGTCTGGCCAAGGGCCTAGAGGGAGTCTCCCACCTTTCACTCCCACCGTTCACTCACGCCTTGCCGGAGTCTCCACTCAGCCTTGGTCCTCCAGAACTTTAGTACTTGTGGTGTGGCCCGGCTGGGGACTAAGGTGCCAGGCAGAGCAGCAGTGCCACCTAGTGGGAGTCTCTGGTATCGAGGGTGTGGCACCAGCCTGTGAAAGTAGACGCTAGCCGTGTGAGATAGGTGAGACTCGAATCTGGATCTTCCACAAGCAGTACTTTACAGCGGCACCATTAGGATTGCCCCCACGCAGTGCAGTAGCTCACGGTCTCATAGGTTTCATAGGTCCTCCACCCACCCCAACATGGAACTTCTCCGGATCCAGACATTACAGAATCCTTGCGTAAATGTTAGGTGCGATCTAGTCGGTCCTGCGCCATCCTCACAATTATTATCACGCTTGATCCCATTGCTTCTGCTACTGGACCAATCCATCTTATCTTGTTGGGGGCCTTCCTCTTTTTCTCTGACCCTCCACTTTACCAAGCATGAAGTCCGTCTCCAAGGTGAATCCTCAGCAGTGTTTGTTATAGTAGAATAATAGGTGATAAATATCATTGTAGATTGCTTCAATGTAGTATGTAGTATTCAAAATTAGATTCTTTGAATACTAACAGTATGAGACTGCCTGCTCATAGTGAACATGTACAGTCTCTGAAATGCCATGAGAAACAGGTCTACTCTGTTGAAGGATTGCTATGAATTGGAATTCACTCAATGCCAGTAGGTTAAGTGGATATAATAACAAAAAATGATTTTGTAAAATCTTTCTACACTGAATTATAATATTATTGCTGTGGTTAAGTGCCATGGAGTCAGATTTGATGCATAACGACCCTGTAGAGGGTTT
>NW_006408572.1:12756751-12763347 GCF_000296735.1 Chrysochloris asiatica
ATTCATTTTGATAGATTTCCTCAGAAGACCCAGTATGATCACAGGAGCCATTTTAAGGCAGAAATTTTAAGACAATGGAAAAAAACGTATTGGTGAGAAAAAGACCAGTAAAGTTGAGCCTAGGAAATGTTTCCACCCTAACAGTGCACGGGCTCATTCTTTGAGGGCATCTATGTGAATTGCATTGCGAAAATCTTACCTCCTCCATCCTACACCTCTGCTCTTGCCCCTTCAGACTTCTTTCTGTTCCCCAAATTCTAAGAACATTTCAAAGGAATACAATTGGAGTCCCTTGAGGATAACAAAACTGACATTTTGATGTGGTATTAATCAAAGAGCACAAAATTCTTCAGGGAAGGGCTCTAGATGGAAATACTGCCTAGAGGGGTGAACGCTTGACCCTTGAATAGCACAAGGTTGAACTGAGCAGGCGCACATGTATCCAGATCCTCCCCAGACCCCGTTGCTGTTGTAGCAAACTCAAGTGTGAGTGTGCCCAAGTGCAGTAATAAGAAGAGAAAATCTAGAATGGGGGTGTTTCCCTCAGATTACGTTAGTAAATTTGAATGGACGCAGCTGTGACTTTGGTTGCCTTGACATGCTTTGGGGCAAAATTGCTTCTGAAGAACAAATGTGTGTCAAGTCACCAGATCTTCCTGGGCTCCTAGTTTGACACTGTAGGATCAGCACTGCGCTGCGAACCACAAGGTCAGGAGTTCAAACCCATCAGCTGCTCCTTGAAACCCCTATACAGGGTCACTATGAGTCAGAACCGATTCGATGGCACTTAACAACACTCTAAAAAGGGGTTTAAAAGAAGTCATCAAATTCAGGCAGAGACCTGCTGACTTGCTTCTTCCTTTTTCTGTTGTTAAGTGCCGAATCGATTCCGACCCATAACGACCCTGTATAGGGTTTCCAAGGAGCAGCTGGTGAGTTTGAACCATCAACCTTGCAGTTCAAACGACTTTGCAGTCTGACGCATTAACCCACAGCGCCACACCAGGACTTTTTTCTGTAGAGTAGCAATTAATCTTCATACCATTTTTTAATCTCAGGAGCTCAGTGTGATTTAAAACAAAACAACTATTAATATATCCTTAAAGAAATGGCTACACGCGCACACACAAAGTCTACGTTCACACTCAGCCATCTGTTTCAAACAACAACACAAAGACAGTAGTTTACTCTGGATTGCAAGGCAACACACAATTTGAAGGAATAAAGACCAGAGGAAACCAGCTTGGACAACCGAGCATTAACTAAGAATTCAGCCCCCTGCTGGTCAGGCAGCGGAAGTATCCCTGGGCTCTGAGGAATTCAAACCCCAGTTTACAGGCTCTTGTCGGATTCAAAAGCGGTGAAGGCCAGTCCTTTGCTGATAGATAGCAAAGAATCACAGTTTTGTGGGCAGCCCAGTATAATGCTGACCTAAGGTGGATAAGGAGCTCTGGTAGTGTAGTGGTTACGAACCGGGCTGCAAGCCTCAATGTCAGCAGTTCGAAACTACCAGCTGTTCCACGGGATAAAGATAAGGCTTTCTACTCCCGTAAAGATTTACAGCCTCAGAAACCCCATGCAGGGTCGCTATGAGTTGGAACCGACTCCACAGTACGTAACCACCATCACCAAGGTGGATAGAGAAGGATGAGAAAATAACAGGCGGCCAGGAGACACCCTATTTAAGGCTCCCTCTGATGGCAACAGAACCTTCTAGGTCACAGCTACTGATCTTCCCAAAGGGAATGACACCTATTCTGCCATCTAAAAGGTGAGAACGAGCCCCGTGGGGCTGCCCACTGCCGGCTGTGGGAGATTCATGATACCACAGCAAACTGAATTAGGACATGTTCATCCACCACTCACTGTGTATAAGACCCTGTTGTGGTCTGGCCTTTACTGTGGAGCTAAGACTTCTGGTGTGGCACTGTGGATAAGCACTAGACTGCGAACCACAATGTCAGCAGTTCAAACCCACCAGCTCCCCCTCGGAAACCCTATACAGGGTTGCTATGAGTCAGAACTGACTCAACGGCACTTAACACCACCACCAACAAAATCAAGTCATTTACAGAGATTACAAACTGTTGTCCTATTCGTCTATTTTCCAACAAGGAATCATCCTGACAGGTAAGGTCTCCACCTGCCTCCAGGAATGATAGTAGAAATTGTATCAAGTTGTATATGTTAGGTCCCTGGGTGGTACAAATGGTTAAAGCATCTGGCCACTAACCAAAAGGTTGGCAGCACCTCAGAAGAAAGGCCTGGTGATCTACTGAATGAACATCAGTCCCTGAAAACCCCCAGCAGGCACAGTGAGGCTTGATGCAACTGGAGTTTGGGGTTAGTGTCTATCTGACGGAGTGTAAGGCATAGTCTCTGGAACAGCCACAGTTGCCATTCATTCTTCAGGCACTAGAGACTGAGGCGGTATGGAGAGAAAGGGACCAACTTCCTTGTCTCTTTGTCTGCCTACCTGGTGTCTCAGGGAGCAGTGTGGGCTTCACCTCTCAGCAGTCGAGAGAAGGAAGCATGTAGTACGCTTGTCTTCAACCTACCCCCACCTCCATGGCTGGAGGGGGTCACTGGGAAAACATATTTCTAGCTGAAAGCAGTTAATTGAAAGACAAATCTTTGCCCCTGGGAACAATGCCAGCATGCCCGCAGCCCCCAAGTGTGAGATCTTGCTCTATGAGTCTCAACACCTATTGTTATGCAGGGGACAGAGACCCCAGCTGAACCCAAAATAGACGCAGCTGCTGCGGATGCTCCAGCCACCTAGCACTGAGTGGAGCTGGGCCATGTTTGGAAAGGTCTCCCTGCCCAGCCACTGACTCTCTCCACCGGGAGCCTCGGGACGATCCAACAGAGGTTTCTCTCCTCCTTTTTTCTGGTCTAACTTCCTTGGGGACTTTTTTGTTTTTCTCATGCTCTCTTCTAAGCACATAGTAGGTAGTTGTTATTGTTAAGTGCTGTCAAATCAGTTCCAACTCATAACAGAACAGTATAGGGTTTGAACCACCAACGTTGAAGTTAGTAGTCCAGTGTTTATCCTAGAGCAACACACCAGGACCTTTACCCTATATGTTGTTGTTGTTGTCTACTGTTGAGTCGGTTCTGATTCATAGGGAACCTTCATAGGATTTCTGAGAGTGACCGGTGGGTCTGAACTGCTGACCTTCCAGTTACTTACTAGTCCAGTGTTTATTCTACAGAGCCACACCAGGGCTTCCTCAATTTCTCGTCATTGTTGTTGTGTGTCACTGAGTCCATTCTACAGGACAGAGTAGAACTGCACCCTACATTTTCCTAGGCTGTAAATCTTTACAAGAACAACTTTTCTCTGGTGGAGCCCTTGGTGGATTTGAACCATCAACCTAGGGTTAGTAGCTGAGTGCTTTACCACTGTGCCACCAGGATTCCTTAATTTCACATCTCCTGTATTTATTTTCTATCATTATTTTGAGGTACTTGTGGTCCTCTTATTCTTCTTGAGACTACAGTTCTTTTTTATTTGTTTATTCCTGGGCCACTGAGTAACCCTTTGGGATGACAACCATCCATTTCTGTCTCTCAGGAAGTTGGTGTTAAGGTTTTCACTGAAAGTAACCTAAAGGGTGTCCATCTCTGGCTCTCTGATGTCTACTGAGGGTTCCTAAACCAGGGCCGCCTCTCCTTTGATAGAACTGGGAGAAGGCCCATGAGTACCAAGCAGTTGGTGCTCACTGCTCACTGTCATGGAAAACATGAAGCATAAGATGGCCCACCACTGGGGCAGGTGGGCCTGGGGAATGTCTGGGCATTGCTAAGGGTAACCAGACCACTGCTCAGCCCCACCCACATCTTCAGAAACCTCTCAGCCTCAGCTGTTCCTGAGCAGTGGGATTACGGGTCAGGGTGTAAATAGCCTTCCGTGTTCTGGGCGGCTTCCTTCACCCACATTCCTAGGTGCCCTTTGCTTTATGAAAGCTCTCAGCTGTCTCGATGGTTCATGCTTGGAGAAGTGATAAAGACGACTCTCATCAGCTGCAGCTCCCTTCTCCCCCATAAGGGCATGCGACTCCTATTGGAAGCTGTGTCCCTTGTATGTCCTTAAGAAGGAAACCATCTGCCAATCATTAATCAACATCTCCTCTGTTCCAAATAAAGGAGTCTCCACATCTAGTTGGCAGACCCTTTATAGTTCACAGGTCTTTTATTAAATCCTGTGCCTGAACATGGAAATAAAAAAAATAGAAATCCACTATGAAGAGATTTGAGTTTCAAAGTAAAGAATTCAGACAGCCAGACATTTCTAGATACATGAGAATTGCAGGGGGAAACATACATGTCATCTCCTGATGCAAGAATCACAATAAATAAATAAAAAGGGAGTAAAAGTGAGGCTCTTTAAGAAGGAAAAAGAAAGCAGACTCTTAATTTGGAGATAGTGAGATCCGACCCAGAGAAGTTAGCCAAGAGAAGACGGGCCCTTCACCTTTTCTTGTCATCCTGTTTGGGTCTCACGTATGAAAAAGCTGGTGAATATCACAAATGAACTGAAGAACCACATACGTGTTCTATCGAAGGGGAGATTCTCTGAGGACAGGATGGGTTGAGGTGGTGGGCAAGACAAGGGTGACAGTAGGACCCTTGGGAGGAGTCAATGGTGGCAAAGTCCAAGGACTTTGTGTGCCTCCTTAGAACTACTAGCCTAGTTTGAACGTACTGTCTCAGGACTCGCCTCCTTGTAGGGCATCTCAGGTCCATTTCACCTGTGCTTACACTTAGCTTCTGGAGAGAACCCTTGTTGTTGTTGTGAAGTGCCATTGACTCGGTTCTGATCCATAGCGACCCTGTATAGGGTTTCCAAGGAGCGGCTGGTGAGCTTGAACTGCCGACCTTGCAGTTCAAACGGCTTTGCAGTTTGGCACATTAACCCACTGAGCCACACCAGGACTCCGGAGAGAACTCTAGTTCTGCCCTTTTGACTTTGAGGAAGTTACAGCTGGTTATATCCTTCACAGAATCAGAGTCTCATAGAGATAGCCACGGGGAGCTTCCAGAACCCACTTCCTCACCTTCTCCTGTGTGTGAAGTATCACTCTTGGCCAACAGGAGGACAGGTCAAGTTCTACAGTCAGTCTCAGATTTTCAAGTTCATGGCCCAGCTCTGCATAAATTGCATCTTCTATAAATTCCTTAAATCTGGAATTCTATGAGGGAAGATGCACAAGAACACCCATACTTGCAGATAGTACCCACTTGACCTGGCTTCAATGGCTGGATGATCAGAACTCAACTAGAAGAAGAAAGAAAAGGGGAGGAAAAAAAGAGTAACCTGCTACAATTTGATGAACTTTACCTATACTTATGGATGTAGTAACTCAAAAAAGGGGACAAATCTTTACAGGGAGGATCACTTCTACCCCCTCGGTATGCCGGGTTGACAGGGATGGGCAACTTAGACATTGGCTACCCAAAATGCGGGGCCTATAAAGGCAAGAAGTGACTGGCTTACAAGCTTTCAAGAGAGAGCCTAGTTCCAGACAGGGCGGGGGAAGGTAGAATCAATACTGAATTATTTACAATCCATTGGGACCAGGCTGAGGAAAGGAAATGGGGATAAGACCCTTGTGGTACAATAGTGAATAACTGTCATCAGGACTGACTGTAAGGGTAGGAAGTACAGAGGTAGATGTTTTTTGACAAAAGGAGGAGATTGATTGATTTTGCAACCCAGGAGCGGAGGTCCCTGGGACCATCAAGTGAGAAGAACGGAGAGCCTCCCCAGAGAGGCAGAGACGCCAGGGATGGAGACAGACACAGTGATGTGGAGAGATGGCGCAGCTGGGGATACTGGACTCAGGGAGGGAGAAGGGCTGTGTGCTGGCGGTTGGGGGAGCGGGCCTGTGTGGTGTACCCTTTTGGGTTATTTGATGATACATGGAGGGGATTGTAATCATTGCAATGAAACGAATATGATAGGATGAGTGTAAAGCTGATGTTCTCCCATGTAAACCTCACAATAAAAAATAAAAAAAAATAAAGTTAAAATCTGAAATTCTGTGAAGTAAGTTCATTTCCCAGTTAGCTCCCTTCCTTTCTTCCTTCTGTCTTTCCTCACTCCCTCTCCCCTCCCCTTTCTTTTTTCCTTCCTTCCTTATCTGTAAATAGTTTAATATGTATTTTTAAAAGACAAGGAGTATTTTTAAATATTCGACCTTTAAAACTGACCATTTTTTATCACTATCACCTATGTCTAGTTGGGATACATATGCGCATGTGTTTATTTTTTAACAGCTTGTTTGTACTAATCGGAAGTGGTGGTGATGGTGCTGGTGGTGAAGGTGGTGGTGATGGTGATGATGGTGGTAGTGGTGGTGGTGGTGATGGTGGTGATGGTAGTGGTGGTGATGATGGTGGTGATGATGGTGGTGGTGATGGTGCTGGTGGTGAAGGTGGTGGTGATGGTGGTGGTGGTGAAGGTGGTGGTGATGGTGATGGTGATGATGGTGGTAGTGGTGATGGTGGTGATGGTAGTGGTGGTGATGATGGTGGTGGTGATGGTGCTGGTGATGATGGTGGTGGTGATGGTGATGATGGTGGTGATGGTG
>NW_006408572.1:12763707-12814186 GCF_000296735.1 Chrysochloris asiatica
GTGGTGGTGATGGTGATGATGGTGGTGGTGGTGGTGATGGTGGTGGTGATGGTGATGATGGTGGTGGTGATGGTGCTGGTGGTGAAGGTGATGGTGGTGGTGATGGTGATGATGGTGGTGCTGGTGGTGAAGGTGGTGGTGATGGTGCTGGTGGTGATTGGTGTGCTGTCGAATTGATTCTGACTCACAGTGATCCTGTGCAGGATTTCCCAGGTTATAAATCTTTACAGGAGCAGAAAGCCTCATGTTTCTCCCATGGAACAGCTGGTAGACTTGAACATATAACTCACTACACTACCAGGATTCCTTGGTAGGTTCATTGTATCTCTTTTAATCTGTAGATCTCCCCTTCCATTTCTTTTATGTTATTCCCTTGCAATTTATTTAAAAAAACAAAACTAGATGGCATGTCCAGTCAAGTTCCCCAGATCCTAGGTTCTATTGGCTGCATGTTGTCTCTCTCCCCTATGTTTCCCATGAACTGAAAATCATACCTAGAGGCTTGACCAGTCCCAAATGAGCTCTTTGGGCAGGAACTCCTCACAGGCAATGCCTACTTCTATCAAGAGGAGGCATATCATGTCTGGTTACCTTCTTTTTTTGTGCTGTTTGTTCTTGTTAAGTGCTGTCAAGCCGATTCTGACTCACAGCGACCCAGATAGGGTTTCCGAGGAGCGGCCGGTAAGTTTGAACTGCCAACCTGAGGTTCAAACCAACCTTATAGTCTAGTGCTTATCCTACAGCACCACACCAGGACGCCACTGTTGTTGTTAAGTGCTATGGAGTTGGTTCTGACTCACAGCGATGACCTGGTATAGGATTTCCAAGGAGCCACTGGTAAGTTTGAACTGCCAACCTTGCTGTTCAAACCAACCTTGTAGTCCAATGCATTATCCCACAGCAGCACATTAGGACTCCAGGATGCCAGTAGGGATTACAAAATAGTGAGATTTCTCTTCTTTGATTCCTCCTTTATTTATTTGTTGGACTGTGAGGAGAAACTTCCTTTGTTTTATCTATGACCTGCTTTCCCCTGCAGGTGGCAGTGCATTCTGAGAGGGTCTTAAAGGCCATGACCTTTGGGCCTCTTCTCATTGTCGCGACTTCCTCTCAGCGACAGCCACTATCAGAAGGACACGCCACTTCTTAATCATCAACCCGGCCATGAAATATAGTTATGTTTGAGAAAAAATGGTCTGAGATCAAAGATAAGTCTCACCTGACTCCTATTATGACAAATCAATAGCTGTTCGGCCTTTATGGCAAAGTCAAGGAGTTGTTCAGCTTGGTATTGGGTGCTGGAAAGATCTCCCTGTTCGTCTTCAATTCCTAACAGAGTCAAACGAAGCCGCCATCTAATCTTTTAGAATCAGATGCGGAAAACCTGGCGACTATTTCTGATCGGCTTATGATAATCAACCAATTATTCCAGTTAGAATGTGCAGTTTCCAGGGGTAGGACAGCTCCTTATTCTGAACCCTCCCACAACATAGTATTGTCAAGGAACCCATGGTGGTGCAGTGGGTTAACTGTTGGACTGCTAACCAAAAGGTTGCTGGTTGGAACCCACCAGCTGCTCTATGGGCGATAGATGTGCAGTCTGCTTCTTGGGAACCCTATGAAGGCATTCTCCTCTGGGTTTCAGTCATAAGTAGGAATCGACTTGATAGTGCTGGGTGGTTTCTCTTCCTAAGATACAGACAGGTTTACTCGAGGCACAGGGCAAGCTCTTCCATGACTCAGATTTGAAATAGTGCCAACCCAGCCAAGAAAAAAGGCCTGATGCTATTTGAAAGAACCAACAGATCTGTGTTGGAAGAAGCGCAGCCAGAGTGCTCCTTAGAGGCCAGGATGGCCAAACTTCGTCTCTCATACTTTTGGACATATTGTCTGGAGGGACCAGTCACTAGAGTAGGACATCATGTTTGATACAGTAGAGGGTCAGAGAAAAAGAGGAAGACTCCCAAAGAGATGGATTGGCCAAGTGGCAGCATCGATGGACTCAAACGTGGCAACAGTAGTGAGGTTGGCCCAGGATCGGGCAGTTTTTCGTTCTGCTGTGCATAGGGTCGCTATGGGTCAGTACCGACTCGATGGCACCCAACAATGGTTGTTAGGAGTCCTGGTGAGGTGCTGTGAGTTAATGTGCCAGCCTGCAAAGCCGTTTGAACTGCAAGGTCAGTGGTTCAAGCTCACCAGCTGCTCCTCGGAAACCCTATACAGGGTCACTATGAGTCGGAACCGACTCGACAGCACGTGACAACAAGTGCCCTCGAGTCAGTTCTGACTCATAGCAATCCAGTACGGGCTTTCCAAGGAGTTACTCGTGAGTTTGAACAGCCGGCCTTGTGGTTCAAAACGACCTTGCAGTCCTGTACTGCTAGTTAGCACGATTAGGAATCCTGGTGTGGCATTGTAGGATAAGCACTAGACTGGTAACCATAAGGTTGGCAGTTCAAATCCACCAGCTGCCCCCTAGAAACCATACACAGGGTTGCTACCTAACAACAATAGTTAGCACAGAGCTAGTTGCCCCAATAGACTATGTTGCCATTGCTGTTAAGTGCCATCGAGTCAATTCTGACTCATAGTAACCATGTATAAGGTTTCCAAGGAGCAGGTGGTGGGTTTGAACCATCGACCTTGAGATTCGAAGTCCAGTGTTGATCCTACAGCACCTCCCCAGGCCATAGATGAAGAGAATCTGGTCTCCTTTCCTAAACCAGTTCTTTAACTTGAGACATGGGTTTGCTGAACTTAACTTTTGTATTTCCTTCCTGGTATATTTCAAGGTGGCTTTTTTGACAACCCCTGCACCCTAATACTAGGAGTATTTTTTTTCTTTAGAATCTAATCTCAGATTTAAACCAAAAGCGATCTCTCCTTCCCTCCCTCCCTCCCTCCACATATACACACCAACTGAACTCATCAAGCCATCTGCGTTCTGAGATTTCAACATTAGAAATACAAATCACCAACCTAGGAACCATCTCTGAACAGGGAAGTGGGGCAAAAACTCCAAATTGAAAACAAAGCCAAGTTTATTGCATGTGAAAAGCAGTCACATGAAATGAAAGAATAATAGTCAGGAACCATGAAAATAGACATTGTGTGTATTTTCCATCCTGCTATAGAAGGCTACTCACTCTTCACTCTCATGCACTGCCATCTGGAAAGAAAGCACACTTGTTGGTTTATGTCAGAGACCAGAGAGATATTCCCTCCCCCACCCTCTTCCACATCATCATGGAGTGTTCTGACACATTTTATCAAACACAAGGGTATTTATTCTTTTGGGCCTCAAGAAAATACAAAATTACATGTTGTTGTTGTTTAGTGCCATCAAGTCAATTCCGAATCTGCAACCTTGTCTAGAGTTCCCAAGGAGCGGCTGGTGGGTTCAAACCACCAACCTTGCAGTCCAGTGCATTATCCTGCAGTGATACCACAATTGTATACCTACAAGAAATTCCTCATAGCCTGAGAAACTGGCCCTCAAAACTCTTCCATTAAAACAGCCCCATACTCAGTCAGCAGCAATCTGCCTACCTGGGTAGGGACTGACTACGCAAATCTCAGGGCCATGGTGGCGCACACTGTAGGATAAGCACCAGATTTCTAACCGCAAGGTTGGTAGTTCAAACCCCACAGCCACTCCGTGGGAGAAAAATGGGGCTTTCTGCTCCAGTCAAGATTTACAGCCTCTGAAATCCTATTCAGGGTCTCCATGAGTCAGAATTAATTTCACAGCAGTGGGTTGGGTAGGGTTTGATTTTTGGACTCCTGGTGTGGCACTGTAAGGTAAGCACTGGGCTGCAAACCCTAAGGTTGGTGGTTCAAACCCACAGCTGCTTCTTGGAAGCCTTGTACAAGGTCTCTCTGAGTCAAAACCCACTCAATGGCACTTAACGACACTCAATCGACTCTGGAAGGCACCCACACAGTGGCCAGAAGAGGGCGCTTGAGAGCTCTCAGGGGGACAAAGTTCACGCTTTTTCAGGAGAGTGTTTTTGCTCTCATTTCTTTTCTCTTCTTTTGTTTTAACTGGGTTACTTTCCCTTATCTTGCCGTCAAGTCTATTCCAACTCCTAGAGACCCAACTGGACTGCCCCACATGGTTTGGAAGGCTGGGTTTGGGATCTTTACAAGAGCAGAACTCCATATCTTTGGGTTGAACCACGAACCTTTCAGCTAGCAGCTGGGCTCTTGACCACGATGCCACCAGGTAAGTATATAGATAACAAAACATTTGTCATTTCAACATTTTTGACATTTGTCACTCAGGAGTCCTGATGTGTAAGATAAGCCTTGGACTACTAACCACAAGGTTGGCAGTTCAAATCCACCAGCCACTCCTTGGAAACGCTACGTAGGGTCACTGAGTCAGAACTGACTCGACAGCACTCAACAACACCTCAGTAGCATTAATAATGTCCATCATGTGGTGTAACCATCACTACTCTCCGTCTCCAGATTTTCCCATCATCCTTCACTGACCCCTCAGCAGTGCCTCCCCTTCTCCCTCTCTCTCCTTGGATATTGCTAGCAAGCTTTGGTCTCTAGACACTTGCCTATTGTAGCTATTTCATATATGTGTCATTGTTGTTAAGTAAGTACAGTGAAGTCAGTTCCTGTGTAGGGTTTCCGAGGCTGTAAATCTTTATGGGAGCAGAAAGCCTTATCTTTCTCCCACTGAACCTAGTAGATTTGAACTACTGACCTTTTGGTGAGCAGCCCAACTCATAACCCACTAGGCTACCAGAGCTCCTTCCTTCATACACGTACGTGGTGGTGGTTATTCACCGTGGAGTTGGAACCGACTCATAGCGGCCCTGTGCAGGGTTTCCAAGGCTGTAAATCTTTACAGGAGCAAAAAGCCTCATCTTTTTCCCACAGAACAGCTGGTAGTTTCGAACTGCTGACCTTGAGGTTCACAGCCCGATTCGTAACCACTATGCTATGGACCAGGAAATACATGTCCTGTTGTGCCTGACTTATATCATCAGCAGCACGCATCCCAGGTTGTTCCAGGTTGGAGCATGTATCAGAACTTCATTTCTCATCGTGGCAGACTATACATATGAGGGGGCTTCAAAAAGTTCGGGGGAAAAGGTAATGGAATTTTTCCACAAACTTTTTGAAGCCCACTCATACGTGCCACACTTTGTTTATACATTCGTCTGTTGATAGACATGCAGGTTGTTTCCAGAGAGTCTTTAATTTTTTAATGTGACCTGCAGATCTGGGATCTAGCTGTGCTCTGTCACAGCTCAGATCATGACATTAAGCAAGCCCCTTAAAACAAATCTTTCTGAGTCTGAGATTCCCCATCTCTAAAACAAAGGGATCTCTAAGATTCCTTCCAGCTCCAAACATCCGATGGTCACTGTGGATTCCACCCCGTCACCCAGGAACACATAGCTGCTGCCCTCCATTTCGTGCACAGCGAGGACTCACCCTGCTGGAGGAGAAGTTTCGGGTCTTAGCTCGAAGCTTATTGACTTGAGATTCCGCAATATCAGCTCGCTCTTCGGCCTCCTCGAGCTCATGCTGAGCTTTTCGGAATTTGGTGAGATGAACATTGGCTTGTTCATCCTAAAACCAAACAGCCCAGGCCAGTGAGGTCAATGTGTCCCTCCCTCACTGAGAAATGGTTCTGAAGCCACAAATGGATAGAACTTACAGCCTCCTCAGCCTGCCTCTTGTAGGATTTCACCTTGACTTGCAGTTTATCCACCAGATCCTGCAACCGTACCACATTCTTCCTGTCCTCTTCACTCTGAACATGAGGACACAGGACTGTAACTACAGGGGACGGGGGCATTGTTGCACAAGGCTGACACTTTCTACCCAGAGACGTCATGGTGGGATTTGCATTTTACAGAAAACATGAACCAATTCTGCCTCATGGCAACCCTCTGTGTGTCAGAGTAGAAATGGGCCTTCTAGGGTTTCCAGTGGCTGATCTTTCAGAAGGGGATCACTAGGCCCTTCTCCTGAGGCGTCTCTGGTGGATCCAAGCCACCAATCTTCCATTAGTGGCCAAGTGTCCGTACTGCCCGGTGATCCCTCTTTCTGCTTACCTGGTACGTTAACTCCTTGACCCGCCGCTCGTATTTCCTCAGGCCCTTGACAGACTCAGTGTTCTTCTTCTGCTCCCCTTCAAGTTCAAACTCCAGCTCTCGGATCTGCGGGAAATGGTTGGGCCATCATCAGTCTGGGGCTGTAGCCTGAAAGGGAGAACTCTGGAAAGTTCTGCCTCCCGTGGTGGGATTCTTCCCACAATTACCCGCGTCTCCAGTTTCTGGATCTGCTTCTTGCCTCCCTTCAGGGCCAGCTGCTCAGCCTCATCCAGACGATGCTGCAGGTCCTTCACCGTCTGCTCCAGGTTCTTCTTCATCCGCTCCAGGTGGGCGCTGGTGTCCTGCTCCTTCTTCAGCTCCTCAGCCATCATGGCCGCCTGAAAAGCAACCAATTAAACCCACCAAGAGTTAAGTGTGTTGGAGCTTAAGTCCCAGTTATGGCCCAAACCTGGGTATCACAGAGAACCAAGGATGTTCAAAAGCAAAACGGACAACAGGTAATATAATGAGCAAGCAACCTTTCCACCATGACTATGAGAAGAGCTCCACCAATTTTAGGAGATGATACCCACAAGGATTGGATTGCAGTGATTTCTTCCCTTTCTTAAATGGGCCTCCTTGGGACCTTCATTCCACTCTGAGAAAAATCTCTCATTTTCACTGTTGAATAGAAAGTAACTACAGATATTCCCTCTCTTTGAAAGTTCATTTTTCACACCACTTGGCTTTTATGAAAGAACTGTTGTTCGCTAACTGAAAGATCCAAAGAGGATTTTTGCTTTTACCAAAACAAGTGTTCAGCACCCCGCACAGTTATAGTAGGGTCCCCAACTTCCTTCCTCAGAGGCTACACTCAGCATCTCAGCATTAAGCCATCATAGCTCTGAACTGTGTCTGTGAGCTCTTGTTCCGGTTGCTGCCAAGTGCTGTGAAGTCAGTTCCAACTCATAGCGACCCTGTATAATGTTTCTGAGGAGCAGCCTGTGTGTTTGAACCACCAACCTTGCGGTTAGCAGCCCAGTGCTTATCCTACAGTGCCACACCAGGACTCCTGTATGTTAGGGTTATATTAGGTTTTATGTGCTGTTTAGTGACTTTGGTAGGTTTTTTTGGGGGGTTTGGGCCTGCTCAAAAATGTTTACATATAAATGAATATTAATTGCATCTTTATCTTATGCCATTTCAGTTTCTGAGAGTTTCATAGGAACGCTGTACTTTCAGATAGTGGGGAAAACCTATTATTTTCAAAGATCCTGAAACTTAAAGGAGTTTGATCTGATTTATAGGATAAGCACAGGACCATCAGGTTGGTTTGAACCACATGGTCGGTGGTTCAAACTCACCAGCTGCTCCTTGGAAATCCTATACTGGGTCGTTATGAGTCATAACCAACTCTACAGCACTTTAACAACAACAACAAATCATAGGCTTGTGTGCCGTAGGATAAGCACTGGACTTCTCACCACAAGGTCGGTGGTTAAACCCACCAGTTGCTCCTTGGAAACCCTGCACAGGGTTGCTTCAAGTCGAAGCCAACTAACTCAACAGCACGTAACAACAATCACAGGTTTGGGAATAGGGGTATTAAAGGACGGCTTCATGAAAAAGATGAAGCCATCTGCTCTCATAAAGATTTGGTGGTGGTGGTTATGTGCCGTGGAGTCAGTTCCGACTCATAGCAACCCTGTACAGGTTTCCGAGGCTGTAAATCTTTATGGGAGAAAGCCTCATCTTTCTCCTGCGGAACAGCTGATAGTTTCGAACTGCTGACCTTGCGGTTCGCAGCCCGATTCATAGGATTCGTAACCACTACCCTACCTGAGCTCCTACCATAAAGATTTACCGTCTTGGAAATCCTAAGGAGCAGTTGGACTCTGTCCTATAGGTTTGCTGTGAGTCAGAATTGACTTAATGGCTCTGGTGGGGTGGGGGGGAGCGTCTTGAGACTTATGGGGTGTGAATGTGCTGAGCAAGTTGAAGCTGAGTGGTGATGTTCTCTCATCCACAGCAGGTGGCGCTGTTGTAGCTGTGTATGTCAGGGAGAAGGCCAGCTACGAGATGCAGGAAGGGGTTTGATTGGCGGTGTGAGGGAAGCTGGCTCCCTGGGAGGTGAAATTTGGTGAGGTATTAACATGAGAGGGTCTCGGTTTCATATCTGGAATAAGTTAAATGTTGGAGGAAAGATGAACACACCTCTTAAGACATATAAAGAAAAAACCAGAATAGAATCCCTTTCTATCCTTTTTTCATGCTCTTATTTCTCATGGAGTTGTAGTGTGGTGCTGTGGGTTAATGCACAGGACTGCAGGGTTGGTTTGAACTGCAAGGTCAGCAGTTCAATCTCCAGCAGTCACTTCTCAGGAACCCTATACATGGTTGCTATAGGTTGGAAGGGACGCAACAATTATTTCTCATGCCCTCCTTTGAAAACCTGCACAGTCAGGAAGAAGCTGAGTTTGAGGAGAGTTGGAGCAGAATCCACACCTCATGTGTCCTGGGAGAGGCCCCAGCCTGTCTAATAGCATTAAACTCCAGTTTGAAGCAGGGAGGAGACTTTCATGCATACTAATCCCAGCAGCCAAACAATGGGCAGGAATGAAAAACCTTACATCTGTGATTGACTTCTTTGCTTTCTCTTCAGCATTTCTTGCATCCCTGCTGGCGTCTTCAACCTCACTTTGAAGCTGCGCGAGGTCTGTCTCCAGCTTCTTTTTGGTGTGAATGAGGCTGGTGTTCTGGGACAAGAGATGTGGTGTTAGCCTGGTGGATTGGCCTAGCTGGCACCTCTTGTCTGTTCCTCTCCCTCCTCTTACCTGAGTGTGCAGCAGCTGCACTCTCTCATTGGAATCTAGCAGCTCTTGTTCAGCCAGTTTTCGGGCTCGCTCCGTCTGCTCCAAAGAGGCCCGCAGCTCCTCCACCTCGGCCTGCAGCAGGCTGCCTCTGCGCTCCACAATTGCCAACTGCTCCTTCAAGTCCTCCTGGCCCCGGAGAGCATCATCCAGATGGAGCTGGGTATCCTAACCAGAGGGAAGAGGAAAATTCCACGTGAAGTTGAGGCATGAAGACCACTAGCCTAATCCACATCTTCAAGTACGTATCACGGAGTCTTCTCAAACCTTCAGCTGTCCCTGGACACTCCGAAGGTGCTTAAGGGTCTCGGCAGCCTGGCGATTGGCGTGGTTCAGCTGGATCTCAATTTCATTCAGATCTCCCTCCATCTTCTTCTTGATCCTGATGGCCTCGTTCCTGCTCCGCACTTCTGCATCCAGGGCACTTTGCATCGCCTCCACTGTCCTCTGGTAGTTCCTCTTCAGTTGCTCGTTCTCTTCGTCTTTCTCAGCCATCTTTCTGTCGATTTCCGCTTTTACCTGAGTCAGTTCAAGCTGGATTCGGAGGATCTTGGCCTCTTCGTGCTCAAGAGCAGCCTTGAAAGAACAAAAACAACACAGAAAGACCCCAGTGGCGCTACAGAGCCTGCCATACTACCCTCTTGGGTAACACTACCCTTTGGGGGAATAGTCAGTGGGCTAGTCCGAACTCCAGACAGTGGTGGTTCAGTGGAACAATTCCATGTGGGAGAACCACATTTGAGTGCTGGCAGGTGTGGCCGTCGCCTGTCTGTCAGTGCAAGCTTTTGTGTTAGTTTGGTGCTTAGCAAATTTCATCAGAACTTTCAAATTAGGAAGTCTAGGAAGAAAGGCATGGCAATCTGAGTCTTAAAATTGTTATTAAGTGCCATCAAGTCGGTTCTGACCCATAGCAACCCCATATAGGGTTTCCTAGGAGTTACTGGTGATCTGGTATCATAGTGGTTACAAATCAGGCTGCAAGCTGCAAGGTCAGCAGTTCGAAACTACCAGCTGTTCCACAGGAGAAAGATGAGGCTTTCTGCTCCCGTAAGGATTTACCGCCCCAGAAACCCTGTTCAGGGTCGCTATGAGTCAGAACCGACTCCATGGCACTTAACAACAACAACTGGTGATCTTGACTCGCCGACCTTACGGTTCAAACAACTTTGCAGTCCAGTGCATTAACCCACAGCGCCACACCAAAATTAACCAGTAAAAACCATATGGAACACAACAGTCCAATTTTTTTTTGCATGGGATCACCCTGAGTTGGGGACCAACTGAACAGCAGTTCACCACAACACGACATTCCTAACTCTAACTCAATACTACTTAAAACTACACAGTGGCAGCTGTGATGGATTCATTCAAACGTAGCAACGATTGTGAGATTGGTGCAGGACTGGGCAGTGTTTCATTCTGTTGTGCATCGGGTCACTATGAGTCAGTACCAACTCAATGGCACCTAACAACAACAATTTATCTTCAGTGCAGAGATAAAATCTGTTCATTGTTATGTTTCTGATAAAACCATCAAACAATGAATCCATATTTAAGTCATTGTCCTGGTGTGGCGCCGTAAGATAAGCACTGGACTGCAAGCCACAGGTCAGCCATTTGAACCCATCAGCCGCTCTTTGGAAACCCTATACAGGGTCACTATGATATGAGTCGGAACGGACTCAATGGCACTTAGTTAGCAACAATGAGATTCCTAAGCTTCAAGCACTTTATATTTTTAATGCATCTAAGATCTTCATAGAAATCTCATTTTTTACCTCATTTTAGTACAGTGCCTTTCTGCAAGACATTCAACATCATTTACAAACATTGTATCATTTTCCTTATGGCGGCCATTCAATTTGACAGGAAAAGAGCAGGCATGAGGAATATGGTTTTACAGAAGCAGAAATGGGGCTGCTGAGTGGGGTCAGCGAGCCCCCAGACCACAGCTCTGGTGTCATCGCATGTGTACCCACTGCCCCTCCCCAGGGTCCATGCTCACCTCTGCTTCCTCAAGAGCCAGCTGGACGTCAGCCTTCTCCAGCTCCGTCTGCTTTCTGGATTTCTCCAGTTCGTGGATGGTTTTACCATTTTCAGCGATCTGTTCTGTGAGATCTGCTATCTCCTCTGCAAAGAAACAAGTTTCAATAACAGGGTTTGGGCAGGATAAGCACCAACTAAGTGCTTTTTAACTAGTTTATTATAATTTTAAGAATTCATGTTTCCTAAAATCCTGGTGTGGCGCTGTTGGATAAGCACTGGACCGCAAGGTCTGTTTGAACCACAAGGTCGGCAGTTAAAACCCACCAGCCACTCCTCAAGAGACTGTACACTTGGTAACTATGCATCGGAACCGACTCCATGGCCCTTAACAACAACAACAAAATTAAGATACTGTATATGTAAAACCAACCAATTGCCATGGAGTCGACTCTAACTCATAGTGACCTATGTGTGTCGGAGTAGATCTATGCTTTGCAGAGTTTTCAATGGCTGATTTTTAAAAGAAAATGGCCAGGCCTTTCTTCTTAGGTACCTCTGATTGAACTCTAATCTCTAATATTTCAGCTACAGCCAAGCAACATCAACCATTTGCAATGCCACGGACACTCCTGTGTATATATAAGAACCAAATCCATTTCCATCCAGTTGATTCCATGACAATCCCCATGTTACAGGTTAGAACTGCTCCATAGGGCTTTCTTGGCTGTAATCTTTATGGCAACAGATTGCCAGGTCTTTCTTCCACAGCACCACTGGGTGGGTTTGAACCACCAACTGCTAGGTCAATTATTGTTGTTGTTAAGTGCCGTCGAGTTGGTTCCGACTCATAGTGACTCTGTATAGGATTTCCAAGGCTGTAAATATTTTGCAGGAGCAAAAAGCCTCATCTTTCTCTCAAGGAGCAGCAGGTGGGCTCAAACTGCCGACTTTATGGTTTGCAGTCCAATACTTATCCTACAGAGCCACCACGCTCCCATTTAGGTGAATAGCCAAATGCAATTAGTTTATGTTGCCCAGTATAACCCCTCTAATGACAAACATTTTCTGAGCACACAGGTAGGGACCAAGTGGTCTAAGGAATGATCAAGTAACAGAGTCATACCCATTCTAGCACACTGTCTGACCATGCAGTGTGAAGGTAGGTTTCAAACTACTTACGCTCTAGGTTCTTATTTTCTCGTTTCACAGTTTCAAGTTGATCTAAGGCTTCCTCATAGGCGTTCTTCAGCTTGAAGAGCTCTGTGCTCAGCGAGCGAGATTCCTTTAACGACGCTTCCAGCTCTGCTTGGCTCTCCTCACACTTTGTCTTCCACTCGGCTAGCACCTGAAACACCAGGTTGGGAGGCATTCCTTTTACTAGCATGTCTCCAAACGTCCATTCAATAGCACAAGTAGGGGGAGTATTCTTGGATTAGGGTGAAACATGGAGTATTCTTGGATTAGGGAGAAACATGGAGGTCTCTCTTGCCTGGCCCCTTGTTCTTGATTATTAGACCAACCAAGATTTTGTTTCATAAATTTACTCAAGATAAGCAGCCAGTCACAAGTAAATTTGCTTCAATAAGCAAATTGATCCTTTAAGAAGGAAATCAACTGGGCATATGCTGCACTTTTTAATATTTCATTAAGACTCAAATCATCCTTGCTTACCACACTGAAAGAAGAAGGGCTTCCAGAAAACTTTCTCATGGTGCCTAAATTAGATTCCCACATGTCAACCCAGCAACATGGGGGAAGACAAAATGTTTCAGACTGAACAGCACTGCAAAAATTCATTTGCTTCCAGTGACTGTGTTTAAAAGGGTGTTTAAAAGCCCTCTCCTATTCCTGTTCTGGTTTACAGGTGAGGAAACCACATCCCAGCAAAGTTCAGGGACCTGGCCAAGGTCACAGGGCTAGTGTGGGAGAGTCTAGACATTCCAGTGTGGGGCAGACCACTCACCTTGTCAAAGTTCCTCTGCTTCTTGTCCAGGGCAGCGGCCAGGGAGTTGGCTCTTTCAACATCAACCATCAGGTCCTCGACCTCTCCTTGCAGCCTCTGCTTGGTCTTCTCCAAGGAAGCACATTTGGCATTCACTGCCTCAACCTGTTCCTCAGAATCTTGAAGGCGCTGAGCAAGTTTTTTCCTAAAGGAAGATCAGCAAAGGAAATGCTATTTAAGTTGCCAGGCTTGAACATCTCGATTCATCAGGTTGGAATTGCTAATCTCAGTGATTCAAATACACCCACTCCTCTTTCATCCACAAAACTTCCAAAGACCAGGTCATTATTTGAAAATCAGTTATGCAGAAACGGAGGATGACCACTTCACCTCACCTGTACTGATAATGGCCACCTCACTCCTGCAGAGGTCTCCTGCCATGGTCTCCTCCCCTTCTCCCACAAGGCCCCCAGGAAAGCTCAGCCCCCATGACCACCCACAGGGGAGCTCTGGCTAGTCTTCCAGAGCTAGAACGGTCCAAGTGCCACCCCTTCCCCATCACTGGGGGCCCCTCCTTTTCCTGTCCTCACCATATTTTCAGATGGGTGACCCCAGTTCATTCTCTCAATGACCCCCAAATGCCCTTGGTGGCTGTCAGGCCCAGGAGACTCCCTTTTCATGGGTGGGATGGGTGCCATGTAGCGGGGTGCATGCTGACCATGAGGTTCCCTGTCCCCTAGTCTGAACATCCCCTAACTGTCACTGGGCAGTCCTGTCCCCTCTTTGTCCTCATGTCCTGTGAGGATGGACACTCCAGAGCTTCCACTGAGGTTGTGATGACCAAATCTGGACTCTGCCCTGATCCTTAAACTGCAGCTGCTGCTGACCCCTCAATCGCTGACCGCACCCTCACCTGGATAGTGTCTTGCCTTTGCCTATGTTCACCCCGGAGGGAGCATCAAAAAGTGTAACGGGCTTTCCAAGTGCCACAAATGAGGTCTCACAGGCCCTGGGCACCCGAATGTCCCATTTCAGGTCTCCTTGTGACCACAGTCGACCCATCCCTGATGTCCCTTGGGGCTGGAGCTGGGGCTAGATCCCAGGGTCCTGCTTCCTCCTTGCCATGAAGACAGTCCACCATCAGGACACTGGTTGCCACTGTCCGGGCCTCAGCCCCAAGACCCCAAGACCCTCCAGGCAGCATCCCGTCCCCACCAGCCTCACTCCAGCCCTCCTCCATTCTGCCCTGTACCCTGGTAGCTCAGAGAGAGCACGCCCCCCTTCCCTCCAGGGTGGTAAACATGCACAGGGGGCCCACCAGTCAGGAGCCTGTCAAGGACTTAGGTGTTCATTACTGCCAGACTGGTGTCGTTAATGCGCACAGTGGTTGGAAGTAGATTTGTTACTATTGGCATAATGCAAAATGTCAGATAATGAGATCATCGATAAGTGAGGAAGGAGTAGGCATACTGTTTTGCTTCCATCTGTCCAAGAGAATTTCTTGTCTGCTAAGAATCCATCATCAATAACTGCCTTGTCTCTAACTATGATCAAAGCTGTTCTTCTTAATGAAATGTGTCAGGTCCCTCTAATGAAACAGTATTGCATTCAAAGAGAAAGGAGATGAGGAAACATCTATTATCAAGACAAACTCATCCCCAAGTCGTTCTATAGTCAGCCCTCTGGCATGTGATTGTTAAAGGGTTCCAGTGCTCCTAAAGACAGACAGAGTAACATACTTAGCCTCCTCCAGTTCCTCCGTGCGCTGGATGGCGTCCGTCTCGTATTTGGTCCTCCACTGGGCAACCTCCGTGTTGGCCTTGGACAGCGCCCTCTGCAGCTCAGCCTTGGATTCCTGCTCCTCCTCATATTGTTCCCGCAGCAGGTCACAGTCGTGACGGGAGGACTGCAGGGCGTGGGCCAGGGCGTTCTTGGCCTGTGGAAGTAGATTCAAATCAATGCCTTGTGCATGATGCAACCCAAGCCTGCTTCTGCTGATGTCATCTACTGAATAAAATGGCTTTAGTTTCTGCAGGTGCTATCTGAAAGGTGGGTCTGGAAGCATTCCCTTATAAAATATACCTTGTTCTCTTCTTCTAGCTGCCTCTTGAGCTCTTCTATTTGTTGGGTAAACGCCTGCTTACTTCTGGAAAGATGGGATACGATGCTTTCCTTTTCTTCCAGTTGACGGCCCAGTTCACCTGTGTCCAGAGGTAAATATTTAAATTTTATTCACAAATACAACGTGTTCTAAAAGCTGGGGAAAACATAAGTGATAAAATGTAGTCCCTTCCTGGGAGGGAAGGGAGATGTCCAGAAAAGGGAAATTAAAAGCACAGCTTGATTTAAAAAAACAAAACATGGTTGGGGGGAGTAGGTAATCTTACATTCCAAGAACAGAGGCCCCTAGGACCATCAAGAGAGAAGAGCATGAGCGGAATGTGGGACTCTATCCAGAGAAGCAGTGACACCAGAGATGGAGGCAGAGGTGAGCACATGGAGAAAGGGAGCAGCTGAGGACTCTAGCCTCATGGAAAGAGAAAGGCTGTGTGCTGGTGGCCAGGAGGCAGGCTCACCCTTTGGTTGCTTAAATGATTCCTGAGTGTTTTTGTGCATAGCACCCCCCACCACACCCCCCCCAAAAAAATACCCAGAGGAAATAGAAGCAAATACTGTTGAATGATGATGCATGGAGGGGATTGTAATCATTGCAATAAAACAAAATACGATAGGATGTGTGTAAAATTGATGTTCTCCCATGTAAACTATCACTCAATTCATAATAAAAACTAAAAAACAAAAAGTGATCAGCATGTAAAAAATCACAAACAAAACACCATGATTATACACTACTGGAAAATCAGAGTGACTTCTACCCTTGGAGAACAACCTTGAATGTGAAACCTCTTACAGTGTCGGCATTTCCTGTGCAATGCTTACCCGCTTCCGTTTGCAGGCGAGACTTCTGGGTAGTTAGCTCACTCAGGGCCCTCTGAATTTCCTCATTCTTGCTCCGGGATTCACTTAGTTGATCCTCCAGAGTTCGGCATATCTTTTCAAGATTTGCCTAAAGGATTAAGGTGGGGAGTGGGAAGGAAGACATTAAGCCAACATTCCGATTTTCATAACCACAGCGATAGAGCTTTCTTGTCAAAAGCCCTGGGTGGCATCCCGCTCGGAGCACCTTGGATTTCGAAACGCTTTCCACGTTGCTGGAGAGGTCATCGATCTCGAGCTTGAGGTCGCTCTTCTCCTTCTCCAGCTTCTGCTTGACCCGCTGCAGGTTGTCAATCTGCTCCCCGAGCTCCACCGTGCTGTCCCCGTGTTTCTTCCTCAGCGCGGCAACCGTAGCCTCGTGCTGCAGCGTGGCCTCCTCCAGGTCCCTGCGCAGCTTCAGGAACTCGGTCTCTCGCTTCTTGTTCAGTTCGATTTGCGTGGAGGTGACGCCTCCCGCCTCTTCCAGCCGCTCGCTCAGCTCCTCCAGTTCCCGGGCGTAGTCGCTGCGCTGCTTCTCTGCCTTGGCACGGGTTGCCCTCTCGGCCTCAATCTCTTCCTCCAGCTCTTCGATTCGAGCCTGCACAGGACAGACACACAGCCAGTCGCCCCAGAATGACCGAATGTCAAGAACGGGCTCCTTTCCATTCCCATTAGATAAACAGATTCTTGGACTTCTCCCAGACAAGGGTGAATGTTGTCATTTCCTTTAGTATGCCTTTGGGTTTTTTTTCCCCCTTCAGCCCCCAAAGTGGTTATTACCCCTGAAGTAACCAATTCAGGATCTTTTCCCATTCTATTAAACATTAACCAAAATTGTCTTAAGTATGTATTTGTTTTTTTTAGTTTATGGAGAACATGTGCGACACTACTGTTGATGCTGTGTGCCATCCATAGTGACCCTATCTAGGGTTTCTGAGAGTAGCTAGTGGATTTGAACTGCCAAGCTTGTAGTTACCAGTCCAATGTTTATCCTATAGAGTGCCAGCCTAGAACAAAGGGAACCAATGAGACAGGAAAGACCCACGACCCTGCCCATGTGCTCCACCTGGCTCACAGCAGACAGCATCCAGCTCACTGTGTGTGACCAAACCCAGTGCCTTGGAGTCAGTTCTGACTCACAGCCACCCTATGTAAGGGCTCCAAGGCTATATAAACCTTTACCCAAACATCTTTCTCCCATGGAGTGGCTGGTGGGTTTGAACCATTGACCTCGTGCTTAGTAACCCAATGTCTAACCTACATTGGAAAGGAAAATTCCCCCTTACCTGGAGTTCTTTGATTTTCTTCTGAAACTGGAGGCCCAATGTCTGCTCATCTTCCACTTTGCTTTGTAGTTGACTATATTCAAAATCCTTCCTGTAAGGAGAAACACAGACCACATGAAGACAAACTATCTGAGAACTTGCCACATTGTAATCAGGGCTTGGGGCCCTTACTTCTTGAGTCTTTCATCTAGTTGCTGCTTGTCATTCTCCAGATCCAGTATGGATTCCTGGGCCAGCTTCAAGTCTCCCTCAAGCTTCCTTTTGTTCCTTTCCAGGTCCACACGGAGCTTCTTTTCTTGTTCTAAGGAGCTCTCCAGCTAAAAAGGGCATTGAGAATCAATGTCTTACACCAAGAGGACCCTTGGAGGCACTTCCAACCCTGAAGGTCTAGACCTCCCAATGAATGTTATTTACTTACATCATCAACTTGTTGTTCTAGTTTGGTCTTGATTTTACTCAAAGAATTGACTTTGTCTTCTTCAGCTTGGAGGTCATCCAGGGTCTGCTGGTGGGCCTCTTGGAGGGCTTTCTTCTCCCTGGTTAACTTCGCTATTGTTTCATCCAACCCGGCAAGTTCCTCAGTAAGGTTTTTAACCTAAGAAGAAATCACAACCTATTGTAAGAAGAAAGAAAGTTTCAACAACCGTGACTACATCAGGCTAGAAAGACCTACAAAGAGAAGACCTTGTTCTCCGTGGCATGCTTCTCCTTTTCAACCTTGGCCAGTGTCAGCTCAAGGTCATCTATGTCTTTCTTGAGCTCTGAACATTCATCCTCCAGTTTCCTCTTCTTGGCCGTCAGCTCAGCATTGATCTCCTCCTCATCCTCAGCTCTCTCTGTCACCTCTTTGATTTTGGCCTCGAGTTGGAACTTGGCTTTGATCAGCTGGTCACATCTTTCCTCTGCATCCAACAAGTTTTCACTTTCCTTTTAAAAAAGACGATTGTAACATCATTTATTAAGATAATGTGTGTGCTATTCCAGTAGTTTGTTATAGATGAAGTCCTTTATAAAGCATTCCAGCTGAAAAGTGAAAATCCCTGCCAATGGCCCAGTTTTCCTAAATAATCAAATCTAGAAATTAAAAAGAGAAAAAATTTTAAATACTTACAGCTTGCACCTGGAGCTGCAGGTCATTTTTCTCTTGTACCAATGTTACCAATTTTTCTTCTAGCTCCTTCCGTTTGGCCTCTGACTTGGCGAGTTCTTCTTTGGTTTTTGCGAACTCCTCCTTCATGGTGGCCATCTCCTTCTCGGTCTCCGCACTCTTGAGAAGGGGCTTGATCTTGAAGAACAGCTTCATCCAGGGCCAGTGTTTGACATTCATGAATGAACGAATGTTGTACTGAATGCAGAAGATGGACTCCCTAAAAGCAAAGTCTTGGTTATTCCCCAAAAGGGACTCATCCCTTTCCCCGCCCAAAGAGCTCATGTTTGAACAATGATGCTGCTGGACCTTCTCTGCACCATCTTCTGGAATTCCACACGCATGAGAAACCCTCTGCATACAGCTTGGGTGCGGGTGATCAGTTTGGCCAGGCGGTCATCCCGCATCTCTTCCAGTGTTCCCAGCAAGCCAGCCTTGAAGAACACCTGGTGAGGAGTTGAGGGGAGAAGGGTGACGTGAGTCCGTTTTCTGGAGGAGTTGGTAACTAAGCAGCCAACATCTGTCAGAACAGATGCATTACCTTGGTGTGGCCAAACTTGTACTGAGTGTGGTCAATGTCAATGGAAGCCAAGAGCTTTTCGCAAGCCTTCTTGCTGTCGATGAATTGTCCCTCGGGGATTGCACTGGCATTCAACACTCGGTATCTGCCATTGTTGACACAGAAATCATCACAGATGCTTAGCATAAAGAGATGGCGAGCATCTCTTCCACTAAGGCAATGAGCTCAAGGTCCAGAGTGGTAAAGAAAGTTGCCCAAAGCCACACAGCTAGATGATGGCCTAGAATGGAGACCCCCCTGACTCTTAACTAGTACCAGTAACAGTACCAGTTCTGACTCATGAAACTCTAGATGTGTCAAAGTAAAACTGTGCTCCATTGAGTTTCCAATGGCTGCTTTGGAGGAGGGTTTTCCTCTGAGGCACCTCGGAGATGCCTTGAACCTCCTCACTATTGGTTAGCAGTCATACAAATGAACCATATGCACTTCCCAGGGATCACCCTGATTCCTAGGCCAAATTGTATACAAGTTAAGCTCCTGAGAAAAGAAGAAGAAGCAAGTATCACACTTTTGTCAAGTGGTAGAATATTCATGTTTATAATTGTTCTTTTGATAAAGGTCTTTTCACATCTATCTTTGTCCCTCTCAAATTATACCATTTGCGTATCTCACTAGGAAGCATGTAGGACCTTTACATGACACACCTTTGTTTAAAATCTCCATAGAGAATTCTATTTGGGAATCCTTTCCTGCAAATGCGGATGCCTTCCAATACACCGTTACACCGCAGCTGATGGAGGACAAGGCTGTGTTCCATCGCCCCTTAGAAGAGAAGCCAGAAACGTGAGCATCACACACAACTTCTTCAACACTGAGCGCCACCTGGAGAGTCGGCGGGTGTCTTACCTGGGGTTTTGGTTTCGTTGGGAATGATACAGCGCACAAAATGAGGGTGAGTCGTTCTTAAATTTGACATCAGCTTGTTCAGGTTTTCCTAAAAGAAGATTAAATTTGACGGCTTATTTTGTTGTTGCTTAGTGTCGTCAAGTCCGTTCCGACTCATAGTGGCCCTGTTTAGGGTTTCCAAGGAGCAGCTGGTGGGTTTGAACTGCCGACCTTATGGTTTGGAGTTCAGTGCTAATCCTACAGTGCCACACCAGGAGAAGCCTAGAAGACTTTACAAATCTAATTTGTGATGAAATATAAGATACAGGCTTTTAATTCATTATGAATTATCAGAAATAGCAAAATGAACTCCTTCTTTTAATTCTTGCCATGGTTTGGAGTGAACTTAGCGGCAATGAGAGTGGTTTGGGGTTTTTTTGGGATATGGCTAGAGGGGGTGACAAACCAGAGACTAACATAGTACAAAATTCTTTCTGAAATCAACTCAAGGATGTATCTATCTAACTCTCCTGGAAGCATGGGGTATCATTTTATCCTTACAACATCAGAGTGTACTGACGATCCACCTTCCAGCCCAGGACAAAATGGTCATTAAATTCTGGACCTGTCTTTCTTAGACCTCCTGATTCTATATTATTATATTCTCATTCAACCTTACTAAGTGACAGCAAATAGATCAGGACATTACTCTTCTACATTGTCCATTTTGAGATGGTATAAACCAATCACAAACAAGCAAGCAAACTGTGTGGCATTTTCTCCTACCCTGAAAAGGGCAGACACGGTCTGGAAGGAAGAACCCTTCTTCTTGGCAACTTTCTTCTTCCCACCGTCCGCTGCAAGAAATGAAAGGCAACACAGACTGTTAGCATAAGGAACAAGTGACTGGAGACAGCATGAATACAAGACCTTTCTGAGAGTCCATTACCATCTGTTGTAGCAAAGGTGGCATAGAGGTGAGCCAGAAGCCTGTTTGAGGACTTTTGGTACAGCCCGACCACAGTCTCATTCAGGGGATCCTTGTTTTTCTCCAGCCAGCCCGAGACACTGTAGTCCACTGTGCCGGCGTAGTGAATCAGTGAGAAGTGGGCTTCAGCCCTCCCCTTCACCACCTTGGGCTTTTGGAAGTTGCTGGACTTGCCCAGGTGTTGGTCGTACAATTTGTTCTTGAAGGAAGTGTCTGTAGCCTTGGGGAACATGCACTCCTCTTCCAGGATGGAGAAGATGCCCATGGGCTGGATTTGAAGACACATGGAGTAAGTATGAATGGTAGTAATGATCAGCAGAATGAAGGAGAAGAAGCTACTGAGTGGAGAGGTGGAGAGGGGAGGATACCTTCTCGATGAGTTCAATGCAGGCCGCCAGGTCCATCCCGAAGTCGATGAACTCCCACTCGATGCCCTCCTTCTTGTACTCCTCTTGCTCCAGCACGAACATGTGGTGGTTGAAGAACTGTTGCAGTTTCTCGTTGGTGAAGTTGATGCACAGCTGCTCCAGGCTGTTGTACTAACATCAAAATATAATGTTAACATGAGAAGTCCCACTTCTTTCAAAATCAAACGCCCATCAACATTCCTTCTCCTGGCCTCAGGCTGCCACCAACTCATTTAGTTAGGGTCCCTTCAAAGTCCAGCTGAGGTCACTTCACGGGACTTTTTGGACTTCCCACTAGAAGGTGTTTCTCCCTTTTCTGATTAGCCAGGGTCTTTGAAATTACTTAACAACAACAACAAGGCATCTCCTAGAAGTCCTGGTATTGCACTGTGGGTTAATATGCTGGACTACAAAGTCAGTTTGAACCACAAGGTTGGCAGTTCATGCACACCAGCTGTTCCTTGGAAACCCTATACAGGGTCGCTCTGGGTCGGAACCGACTTGACATCACTTAACAACAACAGCAGGTATCTCCTAAGGAGCTCTAGTAGTGTAGTGATTACAAGCCAGGAGCTAACCTCAAGGTCAGGAGTTTAAAACTATCAGTCATTCCGCAGGAGAAAGATGCTTTCTGCTCCCATACAGATTTACAGCTTCAAAAACCCTATACAGGGTCGCTAAAATTCGGAACTGACTCCACAGCACATCACCACCATCACGGGGCAGCTCATGAACACCAACCATGTTCTGTCTTATTTTGTGGTTCCCTGGTGTGTGCCTTATGTGTTTCTCTGCTTCCTCTACCAGGAGTATTGTAGTTAGGTTTAAGCTTATCGGTTCAAGCTCACCAGCCACTCTTAACAACTAAGTGAATAATTGCGTTTGTCGTCTTTTGTTTTGTTTTGTTTTGATCCATTTGACAACGTTCTCTGAAATTCCACTTAACAGGAGCCACCCTCTCTCTTAAAATCGCACAAACCCCTCCTTCCTAACTGGAACTTCCATTCCACCTCCATCAGTTAGTTGATACCTTCCCTCTTACATTTAAAAAACAAAACACAGTTTTGTGTTTATTGAGTCCAGTCTGACTCCCGGCTACGTCATGCATGTCAATGTAGAACTCCGCTCCCTAGGGTTTTCATGGTTGGTTTATTCAGAAGCAGATTCCAGGTACCTCTGGGTGAACTCAAGCTTCCAGCCTTTTGGTTAGCAACCAAGTGTTATCCATTTGTACTACCCAGAGACTCCGTCTTTCCTATAGGCTGATGAGAGACAGCCTCCAAACCCAACACACACACAAAGCCGTATGAAAACACAACATGGCTATAAGTAACACAAACCTCGAAGATTTCAAACCCTGCAATGTCCAAAACCCCGATGAAGTGCTGTCTCGGGAGCTTGGTGTCCAGTTGCTGGTTGATACGGGTGACCATCCACAGAAACAGTTTTTCATAAACAGATTTGGAGAGGGCATTCACGGCATGGTGCACCTGTCAGGGGAAGAGAGGCTGATGGGTCACTCACAAGTCCATGGGTACCTGCGCCCCTGCCTGGCCCCAGAGCAGCCCCTCACCTGATCCACAGTTTGGCCTTTGGTAACATACTCATTCCCAACTTTCACTCTGGGGAAGCACAAAGCCTTCAGGAGGTCTGATGAGTTCAAGCCCATCAGGTATGCTGTTTTGTCAGCCACTGTTAGAATAGAAGGGTAATTATGGAAGGGCGCTCCAGGTGCTTGGAAAAGCAGAAGAGCGACTCCAAAATTCCACCAGGTATTTCAAAGCTTGGAGAGGCCCACTACTGTACGGTTCTGTGCTTTGGGGTTTTGTTTTTTTCATCCTGAATAATACCCAATGCAAATGAGTATTTCATTTTTCTTTTTTCTGTCAACACTCACCATTTCTTACCAAAATGTTTTCATTGCCCCAAATAGAAACTCTGCACACATTAAGCAATAATTCCCTATTTCCACCCCCACCCCCAGTCCCTGGTAATTACTAGTCTATTTTCTGTCTCTATGCATTTGCCTAAGGAGCTCTGGTGGCGTAGTGGTTACGAATCGGGCTGCGAACCTTAAGGTCAGCGGTTTGAAACTACCAGCTGCTCCGCGGGAGAAAGATGAGGCTTTCTACTCCCGTAAAGATTTACACCCTCGGAAACCCTGTACAGGGTCGCTATGGGTCGGAACCGACTCGACGGCACTTAACAACAACAACAATGCATTTGCCTAGTCTAAATTTTTCTTGTAAGGGGGATCCTACAATATTTGCCCTTTTGTGTTGCCTCAATGTGTTTTACCTTCCATATCCCTAAACTGCTTATGAAGCCCCAGGGTGATGAAAACGGTTCTGAGGTTCGAACCTGCCAAGAGGCTCTTCAGAAGACGGACCTAGTGATCTGCTTGTGAAAACCCAGTGGAGCACAGTTCTACTCTGACACATGGGGTACTCACGAGTAGGGATACACCAGGCAGCAACTAACAACAACAACAAAACTGCTTCTATGTGGCCAATGGAAACAAAATCACTGAGAATAGGAAAGAGTTTCTGAAAAGGCAGGATCAGAGTCCAGAAAACCCCGGACACTTCTCACTGTGTCTGAAATAGGGATATTCCCTGTGATTTTGCAAATGTGGATGCCAATGGTACCGGAAGCCATGTGAGCCAGGTGGAAGAGGTACCAGATGATGTCAGCGGAGCCATTCCGCTCCTAGCCCCACACCCCCAAACTCTGGCTTCCGGTTCATTGCCTTGGTTTTTTACCTTCCGTGCCATCTGGCTCTGCCTGCTCCTCTCGCTGTTTCTGCTTGAACTTCATGTTCCCATAATGCATCACAGCCCCGGTCAGCTTGTAGAGCCCAGATTTCTCTTCTGGGGTGAAGCCCAGGATGTCAATGGCACTCTGGCATTCACAAAACAGTGCGTCGATTGTTGTCCCGAGTGATGGAAGAGGAACACTCCCCCCCCACACACACACACACCTTTCTCTGGGCCCCTACTTACATCTGTGGCCAACAGCTCCTCAGCGTCGTCAATGCTGGCCACCAGGATCTCCCCTTGGCTGATGAATGGGTAGTCGTAAGGGTTGGTTGTAATAAGCAGCAGCTCTGTAATGATAAATAGTCTGGGATTCTATAGATGTGAAGAACGTATCCACCTAGTTGGTTTGAGCTCCTACACCCTGAGCTGGATGTCCACAGGTGTTGAAAGCTTGACTGAGTCTACCCAGAGACATGAGGAAGAAAGGTTTGGCATTCTACTTCTGAAAAATCAGCATTGAATGGAACACAGTTGTATTCTGACTCACAATCAATTTCATAGCAACTGTTCTTGGTTTTTCTTCTTTCTTTCTTCAAATTTTTGTTTTTTTTCTTAACTTTGGTCTGTGCTTTTACTGTTGGATCCCAAATTGAATTTTGAGTGAGTTACAATTTTGTTTTTAGACAGCCTCATATACTCAGCTGTGGTTAAAGGGAAACTCCAGGGAAACCTTTGCAAGGTGTGTGTGTGGCACTGTAGGGTAAGCACTCCACCACAAAGTCAGTTTGAACTGAAAGGTTGGCGGCTCAAACTCACCAGCTGTTCCTTGGAAAGCCTATACAGGGTCGCTATGACTGGGGACATACTGGAGGGCACTTAACAACGACAAAATGCAAGGTAGTGATGAAGCCTCCAGAGACCATTTAAATTCTGTTGCTTTGCATATATTCATATGCCCACTATTCAGTGCCCAGCAGTGGTTGGGAAAGACTAATAGTGGAAACTGACTGGGATGGGTTAGGACTCATGAATGGGCTCATGAAATGGGTTCATGAGCCCATTTGTGTATACTGTTGTTGTTAAATGTCTTGGAGTTGGTTTCAGCTCATAACAACTCTATATAGGTTTTCCAAGGAGCAGCTGCTGAGTTTCACTTTGCAGTTCAAACTGACCTTGTAGTCCAGTGCTTATCCTACAGCATCACACCAGGATTCCCTATGTAGTATTTGTTGTTGTTGTTAAGTGCTGTCGAGTGGGTTCCAACTCATAATGACTTTGTGTAGGGTTCCCAAGAAGTAGCTGATAGGTTTGAACTGCTGACCTTATGGTTTGTAGTCCAGTGCTGATCCTACAGCACCACACCAGAAGTCCAGTGTGGAATGCTGTTGTTAAGTGTCATCGAGTCAGTTACAACCCATAGAAACCCTGTATAATGTTTCCAAGGAGCAGCTGGTGAGCTTGAACCCCCAACGTTACGGTTCAAACCAAGTTTGCCGTCAAGCGCATTAACCCACAGCGCCACACCAGGACTCCCAGTGTGGTATAGTCATACATAACCTTTTCCAGACTTGCTGCTGCCAACACTGGCTCCAGGCTGGAGACCAGCAAGCTGAATGAGCACCGCCAAAGTGCAAGGCAGTCAAGGTACGTGAAAGCTTCCAGGGTGTGCACATCAAAGAGCAGAGTAAATATCCCCGGGTTAGATTTTTTATCTAATTTTAGACTCGAATTTGGTGACAGGCCATTTCCATTCTAGAACACAAGGGGGAACAGGACACATGCTTACTTGTTAAGGTTTTTTGATTAATCAGCTGAATTTCGAAAGGTGCTCAGCAGCTAAACAAAAAGGTTGAAGGTCACTAACGAAAGGCCTAGTGATCTACGCCCCCCAAATTAGCCATTGGAAACCTCAGGAAGCACAAATTTACTCTAACACTCATGGGATTACCATGAATCAGACTAGACGCAACAGCAACTGGTAACATTCAATTTGATTGTTTTTGTCTACACTGGCATTCCATTATCCAAGTACCACCCTCCCTTTCTAAAATAAACTCCATTGCCTGTTGAGTTACCCGTGCACAAGAACAATGAACTCCCATTGGTCGAGGGATCTAGGAGCCAAAACACCGAACAGGCCCAGCCCACAGACGGAAGCACGTATTTCCTCACCTATGAGCTCAGGCTTCTTGTTGGAAAGAATCTGGTAGAAGATATGGTAGCTTCTCTCCGCCTTCAGCTGAAAGGTCACTCTTGATTTTTCCAGCAGATCTATGAACACAAGCACAAGACTGCTTTCCCAGGCCGCTCCCCTCCTCACCTTGAGACGTGGTCTGATCCCATTCATTTACTCACAAGTTTCAATATCCGCAGAGGCCAGCTTCCCAGTGGTGCCAAAATGGATTCGGATGAACTTGCCCTGTGGGAGGAGGAGGACGGGATCTCACGGGGTTGCAAATGGTTCTGACTAGCCTCCTGGAAGGAGTCACTGGGCAGCACAAACGGTTAATGTGCTTGCTGAAAACAGAAAGGCTGGAGATTCAGATCAACCCGGAGACCCGTTGGAAGAAAGACTCAGCCATAGATGTCCAGTAAAAACCCTGTCCAGCCCAGTTCTCCTGTGGCACACCAGGGATGGCGAGAAGCAGGTGTCTTCCTACCTCTTCTGCCTTATCTGTCTTATAGCTGCCCCCTTACCTACCTCTCCACAGACACAGGGACCTTCTTTAGGTCACCTCAGAGACTGCACAAGCTCTTCCCTCACTCCGACCCTTGTCCTTCCTGTTCTTTTCAAGTCAACCTGGCTACTTCTCATTGTGCAGGTCTCATCCTGCGCCCCCATAGATGCCTCCCTGCCAAGCCTGCCTCAGTAAAATGCCTCCCAGGTACATCTGTGTGAAGTTCGTATCCCAGGGCTTACCCATTTGCCTCACCCAGGGACTCCTGTGTTCCTCACACATCACTCATACCTGCTTACTTAACTCCTCCTTTGTCATTATCTGAAATGGTTTTAACTTATTTGTTCCCAGTAGTCAGTCTGTAAACTCTGTGAGGAGCCCAGCCTAGCCTGTAGAACACAAAGAAGGTCCCTCTTAACAGAATCCAGACTCACAAAGCGAGAAGAGTTGTCGTTCCGCACGGTCTTGGCGTTCCCGAAGGCCTCCAGCAACGGGTTTGCGCTAATGATTTGATCTTCCAGAGTTCCCTAATGCAAGAAATCAAGAGAGGAAGCAGAAACACGTTTTAGGTCCCAGAATGGTCAGCAGAAGTGCTCATCAGCTCTGTCTCCTGCCTGCCCTTGCCAACTCCTCTCTAATTGTCCAATTTGAAGACCTACCAACTCTACAGCCTATCTTACACAGAACACTTCTGCCACTCAGATATCTTGGACTATTTTGTTATATATTTCTTCACTTTTAAATTCCTCCAATGCTATGATTCCTCGATTTTCGGCAGGTTGTCTGCTTTTGTGAAAATACATAGGTTTACAATTTTCTCAAGCTGATAGATGTGATTCTGCCATAAAAGGACAGCCATGAAGCTGCCCCCAAACTTATCTTCCCCAGTTAAGCTCGAAAGCTTAACTTTTTAGGATATCACAGGTGCTGGTCCCAAAAGAGCACACACAAACACACACACACACACTGTTGTCTAAGATGACCCACAATCCCCTGATGTTTTAAATCCCAAACTGCTTTTCTTTCCTTGAAGAGGTCCAGTGCTCTGCTACCAAGAGTGTTTGTTGCCAGCCTCTGCCTCCTCATTCTGAAGTCAAGACAAAAGTTAGAAATGGAAGCAAAGCAGGACTTTCTCCCGGCTCTCCCCATCCCATACCTTCATTTTGGACTCCTTCTTCTTGGTAAGGTCCCCAGTTGCTGCAATTGTTGCAAAATACTGGATGACCCTCTTGGTATTCACAGTCTTTCCTGCCCCGGATTCTCCACTATCCGGAGCGACCGAAAGAAAGAAAGCAAAGATAATAAGCTGTTAGTATGAACAGTTTCCCCCAGATGGCACCCTCATTTTGTTTGCTTGGGAGCTCAGGAAGGTGGCCAGTCACACCAAAGTCTGAACATACTCTGAGCCACACTGGACACACACCTATCAACATAGGGACCGGGAGAAGATTCATCACAGCCACCACTGAAGGTGATCCAAGAATGGCTAACTCCACTTTTCCAGGGCCTTAGACATACCTCCTTGCCCATCCCCAAATCTATGTTTTCATCATAGACTGAGTTCCAAACACTTTTGAACTAACAGGCTATAACAAGTAGTCTATTAATTCATTGCCTTCAGCTTTGGTGACAGTGGCCACATCTATGAAACCATGTGTGCTGTGGATACTTACGTGATCAGAATCGACTGGTTTTCACGATCTGCCAAAGAAGAAAGACAGTAAAGCAGAGTTGACGGCGATACGTAAAAGTTTCACAACTCTACTCTGTTTCTCGAGCAGTCAAGAGTGGAAGTGCACACTCCTTCCTCCCTGTAATGTGTTCTTCGCTGATAGATGAGAACCTAGAGTCCCTGGGTGGTAAATGGTTAATGCACTCAGCTGCTAACTGACAGGCTGGAGGCTCAAGTCCACCCGGAGGTACTGCAGAAGAAAGGGCTGGACACCTACTTCCAAAACATCAGCCATTAAAAATCCTACGGAGCACAGTTCTACTCGGATACACATGAGGCCGCTATGAGTCAGAGTGGACTTTCAGGTAACTGGTAGATGGGAATTGAGCCTTTTTGAGAATGACACTTGAAGAGATTAAGCCCCTCCTTAAAGCTAGTCAGTGGTGTCTTACCAGTTAATGGCTTTTAGGTTGAAGGATAATGCACATGACTGCAAGACCGGCGGTTCAAACTCATCAGCTGCTCCTTGGAAACCCTAAACAGGTTCGCTGTAAATCAGAACTGACTCGAGGGCACTTAACAACATATGAGATTACCAATCCTTGTCTTTGACCCACTAAAATTTCATAGGGTTCAGTTCGTAAGCCGGTTGCCTGATTGTTTTCCTGAGTTATCTCCGAATAATGGCAGCCTCATGTATGCAGAGTCAAATTGCACTTAGAGGATTTGCAAGGCCTTTTCGAAGCAGATTGCCAGAACTTATTTTGAGGGACCTCTGAGTGGGTTTGAATCACTAGGCTTTCAGTTAGGAATTGAATACCTAACCAGTTGTACCACCCAGAGACTCCAAACTTTCACCCTCCTATGCCCCGTGCTGGGTGGCATAATACTAGACAGGCCCAGGGCCAGAGCAGCTCTCTTGAGCCCTGTCTAATGCATGTGCCCTCATATGGAAACATACCAGTCAGCATGAACTGATAGGCGTTGTCAGAGATGGAGAAGATGTGGGGCGGAGCCTCCTGGCGCTTTTTGCCTCGGTAGGCATCCACCACCTCGGGGTTGTACACCGGCAGCCACTTGTAGGGGTTGACGGTGACGCAGAAGAGGCCTGAGTAGGTCTGTGGAAGTTAATAATAGTAATTGTAATTATTATTATTATGTATGAATATATGTGCATGTGTATATAAAAACTTGTGCCTTCCCAACATTTTGGCTTCTATCACCTCTCCCATGCTGGATGCCCTAATGCCAGACAGCCACCGCCCCAAGGCCAGAAAGCAGCTCTCCTAAAATCCTTCCTCGTTTCCTGCTTCATCCTCAACCGTCGAAGTCAGTCCTGACTCATAGAGACCCTGCATAGGGTTTCTGAAGAGCAGCTGGTGGGTTTGAACTGCCGTCCTTGTGGTTCACAGTCCAGTGCTGATCCTACAGCGCCACACCAGAAATCTGTTAGTGCCGCATTTTTCTTTATGAAAACCTTCTAGAGGAGAACATTACAATCTCTATGTACAGAAGGCAATCCTGGTGTGGCGCTGTGGGCTAATGCACTGGACTGCGAAGTCGTTTGAACTGCAACGTTGGCGGTTCAAGCTCACCAGCTGCTCCTCATACACCCTCTACAGGGTCGCTATGGGTTGGAACCAACTTGACAGCACTTTACAACAACAACAACAATGTGTAGAGGAGGCAACTGAGACTCAAACTGAGATATAACGGGACCTCACACAGATCATAAGTGTAATGCCAAGACCCAAACCTAGGCCCCATCCTTTCTGTTCTCCCGCTTTCCCTCCTCCGAACGCTCTTTCCAACCCCTCTTCCTTCTATCCTGTCCATGCCCTGCTTTCTCATCTTCTACCTGCCTTGATTCTCATCCACTTTTCTGCTTTTTCTTTTTCCTGTCGTTTTCAACAGTCTAGTCAAGCCAGCATCTGTGGAAACCCTTCTCCCTCCCTCCAAGGACCTAGAAAGTGTGGTGAGATGGGCACTGACGTAGATCATCCAGGAGGTGTAGCGGTCCTTGAGGTTGTACAGCACCGCCGGCTCATTCAGGTGGGTGAGCATGGCCATGTCTTCGATCCTGTCGAACTTGGGAGGGTTCATCGCATACACGTCCTCAGGTCTGACCACCAGGGTCTGAAAGAGAAGCAGCGCAGCCCCCCAATGGTATTCTCTGTTGCAGAGTCTGCCACCCAGAAAGAGACTCAACCCCTGGTCTAGAGGGGAAACGCCTAGTTCACAGGGAGGTGAGGTTGTAAGGATAGTTAGTCCTGGTGCGGATGGAATGAGCTTTATGTCAGTTATTCATGATTCTTCTTCATCTCCAAGGGCCTAAGGTGGAGGGAAGGATAAAGGAAGTTAGAAAAGAGGCTTTCTGAGGGAGGATGAGGAAGGGAGCTAGCAGGAGCCCTTTAGCTGGTGGAACCAAAATTCAACTCTAACAGCCAACCGGGCAATTTCCCATCTAATCATAGGAAATAACATACCTATTGGTGCTTCTCAGGGAACACAAGAAAAGGACGGGGTGTGTTGGACCACCAGGCTAGCATGCATGGTATTAACCAATGTTCTGAGTGCTCTGGAGGTAGCGGCCCAGGCCCCCACCTGCCCAGATGTGCTCCCCCTCACCCTTCATCGCTCCCTGGATGGAAGAGTGTGACAATCCAAGGCAAAGGTACAATGAGGCAGAACAATGGTTCCAAATGCTTCCCTCTAAGGAAAAGCCCCTTGCCCCAATGCCCTCAGGCCCTAGGTGTGTGGGGCTGGTCTTCCTCTCCCCTGCCCCACCCGCACTTTCTTCTTTCTTCCTCCCTCTGAAGATGGTGGCGGTTCCTTCTGGGTCTCTGAACAAGGTGGGAGAAATACCTTTTTCGTGCATGCAAGCAGTAACCGCTTAAGTCACCCCATGCAACTGACCCTTCTTCTGAATGGGCTCTTGTATTAACTTTTCTTTTCATTCATTAGGTCTAACTCACATCCTTCCTGCTACTTTGTAAGCTTATTCTTAACTAGTTCGTCTGAACATGCTGTCTCACAAAACCACAGTGCAATTAGGGTCCCTTACATGTTTGGTAAGGTGGAGGGTCAGAGAAAAAGAGGAAGACCCCCAGCAAGATGGATTGGCAAAGTGGCAGCATCAGTGGTCTCAAGCGTGGCAATAATAGTGAGGTTGGCCCAGGACCGGGCAGTGTTTCGTTCTGTTGTACATAGGGTCACTATGAGTTCGTACCAACTCGATGGCACCTAACAACAACAACAACTTCCCTGAGTGGGTACCTTAAACTGGAAGAGATTAAAAGGGAAACCTAATCTATCCAAGCAGTGTGTTCTGAAACAGCGCCTTCTAGTGTTGGAGCTCAACTCCACACCCTGGGCATGAATGGAGCTGGTCTCTTGACCTGGAGCAGCTTGCTCGTTGACAAAGGCTCCTGAACTCTAATTGCTTTGCTCATCTACAGTCAGATTCTTCTTCCAACCCACGATCTGAGGGCAGTACTGCTGGAAAGGTTAAGGTAGTGTGTGGTAGGTACGTTGGGAAGTGGGCACAGTATGAAGAACAGAGAGAGGGGCTGGAGGCCTTGCAAAAGGGAGAGATCAAGGCTTACCCTGTTGTCTTCCGTTTCCACGGTGACCTTCCCATCTTGAGTACTCTTAATTTTCCCCTTGGCATATTCTTGCTTGGAGTCGACCACAAAGCAGTAGGTTTTGGCATCAAAGGGCTGGTTCTGAGCCTCGATTCTCTCTTTCTCCGACTTCCGGAGAAATAGAGCGGCAGAGCCGAACACTTCCATGTCTGTATCACTGCTCATGCTCTAGCTGGAAGACACGCACATCAAGTGTGCTAAGTAAGCCACCTCGGCACCCGCACCTGGCTTCCTTCCGCCTTAGACTGCAGAGCCCACACAAACCAAGTCTCAGTGGCCCTCCCCCAGTAGGATTTCAGAGCTGAGAAAATCCAATGGGCGCCTATTTGTTGCAAGGAGTCCCTGGGGTGGGGGCGGGGAGAGATTCATTACATGCTGGGCTGCATTGGAGGTGCCTTTGAAGAAAGGTATGGTGATTTGCTTCTGAAAGATCGGTCATAGAAAACCCTATGGAACACAGTTCTACTCCGACACACAAGGGGTCGCCATGAGTCAGCATCGACTTGGTGGCACTTGGCAGTACTCTGTACCAAGGACACAGAGAGCAGATTTCATCCAAGCGCCTCGAAGATCTGAGGCTTAGATTGGAGGAAAGTCCTTGTAGTGCTTAAGACTCGGGCTGCAAACCTCAAGGTCAGCAGTTCAAAATTATCAGCCGTTCCATGGAAGAAAGATGAGGCTTTCTTCTCCCATAAAGATTTACAGCCTCAGAAATCCTGTACAGGGTTGCTATGAGTCAGAACTGACTCCACAGCACATAACCACCACCACCTCAAAAAGAAGTGCCCTTCTCTGAACCTCATTTGTCTCTGCTGTGAAACTCAGGCTAAGGGAAGTCTTAAAAATAAAATCATAGAAAAATAAATAAAGTATGAGAGTGGCTTCAAAAAATGTGTGGAAAAATTCTATTCCCTTTTGATTCCATTTTCCACGGACCTTTTTTGAAGCCTCCTTCTTCAAAGAGAATGTTTCGTACTCCGTGGAAAAGAGTTCTTGAACTATTTTGATTCAAAGTGTCTACCTCCACGGACAAATAAATCAGCCTTTTGTTAAGAATAGAAGCTAAGTCTGACCTCACACCATTTGGAAAGTCTCAGATCTCCTTTCTGATCCTCTCCAGCTTAGCCTTCCCTGATCTGAGAGCTCTAGCTCCTTGGGGTCTCTGTGCTCTAATGCAATGGACAGGAGGAGAAATTGACAAGCTTTGACCATCTGGAGACTTCCTACAGCAAAAGGGGCATGATCTGAAGTCTCACCTGGAGTCACACCCACAGGAGGATAGCAGATGACAACAGGAACTGCAGAAATTCCCACCTGCAATAAATACACAAAACAAAACTTAGTCTCACCTGGGAGCGCTTGGTTCAGTGATGAATCAACTCTTGACAAGTTCATTAATAAGGATGTTGTCACTAGCTGTCACTGAATTGGCCCATGACGATCCTTGAAAAACTAGATGGAACTGCTGTGATCTGTAAGATTTTGCAAACAGATCGCTGGGCCTTTTTCCCAGTTCGTTTTAGTGAAGAATCTCTCCTAAAACCTGTTCAGCATCATGGCAACATGCAAGCGTCCATGGACAGATGGGTGGTGGCCATGCAGGAGATGGATCCAGTGGCCGGGAATTGAACCTGGATCTCCCATACGGAAGGCAAAAATTCTATCACTGAGCTGCCACTGGCATCTATTAATAAGAATAATGAACTCGTAATTTTGAAAAGCAGATGGGACATGACCCACTGCCTACCAACTGCCCTGAAATCTGTCTCCTCCCATCCTACCATGGCGGCTTCCTCAGTTCCTGCTTACTCCTCAGGCCACAAGGACAGAATCCCTGTTAAACAGCTTGTCTCATCAGGAAAAGCTCAGATGCCCTTGTTGCCTGTGACCATGGAGAAACTTCTGAGACTGGCTCCCAGGGAGCTACTGCAAGTGGACGACACACCCAGCAGGCAGAAAACCCAGGTAGGGAAGGTCAGGACAGGGGAGGGAGTCCCATTGGCCACTGCACAGATTAGAGAGGCACCAGAGATAGGCAGATGCCTTTGGCCTGTCCAAATGCACTCTGCCTCACATAGCCCTGAAAGAAGAGGACCAGGGAAGATGGAGAAGAGCAAACAGCCTGAAGGACAGCCAGGTGCTGACCTCAAGCAGGCGTGGGAGGCGAGGGTGTGCCGGCATCTAGGCCTGGGGATCTATCTTCACATCTTGCCATGGAGTCAGCTCTGACTCATGACACCCCCATGTGTGGCAGAGTCCAACTGCACTCCATGGGGTTTCTAATGACAGATTTTCCAGCAGATGGCTAGATCTTTCTTCTGAGGTGATCTTTTCAGTTAGCACCTGGGGACTCCAATTCTACACCATCTTAGAAACAGACATGAGATGCTGCCACACAGAGCCTGCAGGGCCATGCTAAGGTGGCTTAAGCAGCCTTTGCAAGAGGAGGTCAAGACTTACCTCTGCCTACCCCGAGCCAGTGAGCGAGCCACAAAGGGGCTGCTGCTCATCCTGGGCTTTTATAAGCCACTGCTCACACCCTGGGTTCATTCCTGCTCTATATTTGGAAAGAGAATGACCGACAACACAGGCTGAGAAGCAGCTCCTTCCTATTTTTTTTCTGTCATTGCCAAGGGAAAGGTATATATAGAAATGAACAGGGTCGACAACCATTTTTCCGACTGTAGAAAAGTTGCAAGTTTGAGATGCCTTTCTCTGAAAGTGGAGCTGCCATATCTTCCCTTGAAGTGAAGGGGCCCATCGCTGTGGGGAGCCCACCCCGCCAGGACTGCTGGATCCATCACTGTGAGACCCCACCCTCATGTGGACTAGAGGCCACCCCATGGGGCAATGTGCTTGGAAACCCCATCATCTGGAAAATGAGTGATGCGGGAGATGAAAATCTTAAATTCTTCTAGGCACTTGGAGTGAGGTTCTGACAGCACCATGTGACTATAACACTTGTGCCCAGATATTTTCTTTTCTGTTTGTTATGTTTTGTTTTGTTTGTCATGATGTGACTTTCTGCCTCATTAGACTCATTACTAACTTAATCCTTTCTTATGCACCAGTAGGACCAACAAGTTAATTAATGACAGGGAGCTTTTGTGTCAGTTAGTGCTCACAACAACAGCTGTTCTAGGATCCGTTCTTATTAGGATAGATCACCAATTAGGAAAGGCCAGCTGCTGGCCTAGATGGGGGGCGAAGGGGGGGTGGCCTGCAGAGAAAGGGAGGGCTGGGGGCAACAAATGATTCGATTCTAAATCAAGATTGAGAGGAAGCCTGAGGAGAGGGACAAGGTTAGACTGAAAGCTTTCGTCTATTCCAATTCTGTTTTGTTAATGTGTTTTCCTTTATTTCTAACCACATCTCTGAGAAGGCAGCATGGTGAGTGCCTAGGGCTAATTCGCTCAGAATAGAACTGCCTCTAAGTCAATTTCCACTTGAGGATGAAGACCCTTTGTCATGTTCCCAGTACACCCATGCCAAGCCCAGACTCAAATAAGGGAGGAAACCGAAAAGGAACAGGGCTGCAATCCCTACGATAAAGGGACTTTTATTAAATACCTGCTGTATGTTGACCCCTATAGAGACTATGAAGTCCTAGTGTGGCACTGTAGGATCAGCACTGGATTCTTGGCAGTCTAAACCCACCAGCTACTCCTTGGAAACCCTATACAGGGTAGACATGAGTCGGAACCAACTCGACTGCACTTAACAACAACTTCACAGCAATACAAAGCATTACTAGAGGAAACAGCCTTTACTCTGAGATCATTTATCTTATAAATGATGAGTCACATGGATTACACAGACTCATTCTGAAGATTTCAGTGATTTCGTAGTGAGGCGACACTGACTTAGTCTGTGCCTTTTGTGTGTCTGCTGCAGGAATAAAGTTGAGACAGCCCCCATCTCAGTACCCCACTTCCTCAATTTGCACTGGAAAAGAGAAGCCCGTCCTCACCCAGGAAGAGAACACCGGTGCTCCTTAAATGTCCATCCATGTCCTAGAACAGATACGGGATGGGGACAGTCATGCCTAACTCACAGACCTGCAATGAGAACTGTCCACATACGGACACATCCTGTCTAAGTGCTGTGTTTGGCTTTATTGCAGGTGTCCGAAGGTTTCCATGGACCATAGGACCACTGGATTTCTTAATGACCACCCCCAGTAGAGTACATTTCTCCTCTGACACACACACACACACAGGGTCATCATAAGTCAGAACCCATTCACAACCATTGATAGCTGTTGAGATGTGGGAGGCAGAGACGGACACATAGACTATTAATAAAATAAAACAGAGTTCCAAAGAGGTAGAAATCTTGGAGGAGACACCCTCTTACGGCTCAAAGAGGCCTCTTTCCCTGACTACCTTGTTTGGAATTAATTCCTCCTCTGATGAATGGGGGACAGATGATTTATCAGATGATGATTCTCAGTATATTCTGAGCCAGTTTGGGAACAGGAGGAGCTCTTGTTCTTTCAGCCATCACACAGCAAGCGATAATCCCCACAGCAGGGCAGAGAGCTGCATTTATCGGGGCAGGAACCAAGAAAAAAATGTATTGTGTCTAAAGAATGCACGCCAGGCTCCGGAGGAGACAAATTGAGCAGAGAGGGCCCTGGGATGGGCCCTGCCGTTCCTCTGGCGTGGTTTCTGTTTGGTATGCTATGCTGCCTCGGGAGCAGGCCTCTCAAGACCACCTCTCTGCCAGCACATGAAGTCACTCTGGGGAACACAAGCTTCCTGGATCAAGTGGCTTCTCCGTGTCCCACTGCGAGGGGATTAGGTGTCACCGGAACTGGAGTATTCTGGGCCAACACCGCTCTCTGACTCTGAGGTGGAGGCTGGGGGTCTGGAATTAGCTCTTGGGGGTCCCAAAAAGAAATAATTCATTTCAAACAAGCACTCACTTTTCCCATTGCAAAAATTTCAAACATAGGGCTAAATGAATGAGCATCCTTTTTCATCTCTTTATTAGTTGCCAGGGAGTTGGCCCTCATCATGGTAACTCACGTGTAACAGAATAAAATACTACCCAGTTCTTCACCATCCTCCTGATGGGTTGACTATTCCATCATTGGAATCCATAGGATTTCCCTTGTCTGATTTTCGCAAGTAGATCACAAAGCCATATGTTGTTGTTGTTGTTAGGTGCCATCGAGTTGGTACCAATTCAAAGCAACCTTATGCACAGCAGAACGAAACACTGCCCAGTCCTGGGCCAACCTCACCATAGATGCTGCCACTTTGCCAATCCATCTCATTGGGGGGTCTTCCTCTTTTTCTCTGACCCTCCACCTTATCAAACATGATATCCTTCTCTGGCGACTGGTTCTTCCTGACAATATGTCTGAAGTATGAGAGATGAAATTTGGCCAGCAAAGCCATAAGTTGTTATTGTTAAGTGCCGTCGAGTCAATTCCGACCCATAGTGACCCTGTATAGGGTTTCCGAGGAGCAGCTGGTGAGCTTGAACTACCAACCTTGCATTTCAAACGGCTTTGCAATCTGGCACATTAACCCACAGGGCCACACCAGGACTCCAACAAATTTACTCTCCATTGAAATTCAACATCTGATCATGATTTGCCAATTTGTTGTCGGTCTCTTTATCTACACACACGCGTACATATAAGGAGTCTCAAAGAGTTTCTGGGAAAATCCAGTTACCTTTCAATTCCATTTCTTCACCTTTTAAGCACCCTGCTCGTGTGTGTGTGTGTGTGTGTGTATATATATATATATATATGATGTTGTTGCCAAATGCTGTTGAGTTGGTTCCTACCCACAGCGACCCTGTATAGGGTTTCTGAGGAGCGACTGGTGAGCTTGAACTGCTGACCCTGTGGTTCAAACTGGCTTTGCAATCCAGCACATTAACATTAACCCACAGTGCCACACCAGGACTCCATATATATATATATATGTGTGTGTGTGTGTGTGTGTGTGTATATATATATGTGTGTGTGTGTGTATATATATGTGTGTGTGTGTATATATATGTGTGTGTGTGTGTATATATATGTGTGTGTGTGTGTGTGTATATGTGTGTGTGTGTGTATAGTTCTTTTTTGTTGTTGTTGTTGTTGTTGTTTGAGAGTGTATGAAGCTTCACCCACAAATACTTCAATATATATCTCAAAAAAAAAAAAAATGCCCCATTTCCACCTACAAAAATTAGCAGTAACTTTGTAATATCATCTTTCATGCCGTCTGTATTCAATTTTCCCTAATTTTTTCCAACAACTGCAATAACTATATAGCTTTTATTTTTTTCAAATCAGGATCTAATGTAATTTGGGGAATTACATTTGGTGGTTATGTTTCTTTGGTTTCTGTTAGTCTAGACCGTTCTCTCCATCTTATATTTTTGAAATAATCAAATTATTTATCACTTTTATGTGCTAAGTACTCAACACCATGCAGAACACAGAGATGTGTGTGGCCTGGCCTTTGCCTTCATGCAGGTCTGCCTCTAGGGGTGGGAAAAGGGATTAAGAGAAATTTCATCTGAATGAACTGTGTAGTACCTAGGACATTCAAACAAGGGAGGAATCGTTCACTGCCAGGTGAGTACGCCTCCAGCAGGGGGCATGAAAGAGCAATTCGGAACAAGACTTTAGAGTTGGACTTTGAAGCGTGAATGGAGCAGCAACTTGAAAGACAGAGGTTGCAGAAAGACGCATTCTTGGTGAGAGGAAGGTAGGAGTAAATACACAAAGGTAGGAAAGTTTGCAGAGCGCTAAGGTGTGGTGCTGTGGGTTAATGTGTCAGACTTGTAAAGCCATTTGAACTGCAAGGTTGGCAGTTCTGCTCCTTGGAAACCCTTACAGGGTCGCTGTAGGTCGGGATTGACTCGATGGCCCTTTACAACAAAAAGGAAACGTAGGGACTTCTAGCCTGCAGTCCAGTGAAAGACAAGTCCATCGGAAGCAAATCTCTTACTGATTTTTCAGAAGTTCCGTTTCTGGAGAGGAGTACCAGATGGCTGAGAGGACAGAGGAGACAGATTTACGAGTCGGGCTGTTAATCTCAAGGTCAGCAGTTCGAAACTACCTGCCTGTCCGCAGAAGAAAGATGAGGCTTTCTGCTCCCATAAAGATTTACAGCCTCGGAAACCTTATACAAGGTCACTATGAATCCGAACTGACTCCGTGGCACGTAACCATTTACCATTGTGGCACTTCGTACCTGGTACATGTATGAAAGGTTTCAAAAAGTTCATGAAAAAAATTCCACCATCTTTTAATTCCATGAACTTTTTGAAGACCCCTCGTATAATCTATTCCAAAAAATTAATTAATTAAAATGGAAAAAAGATATCCTATGAAAAATGGTCCAACATAAAACTACACGTTATGGCTGCTTTCAAGAGTGTGCTTGCCACAGAAAATGCATTCTGTGGTTTGTTGAATCTCATTAAAGATGGGAGTGAGGTGAAGGGGTGCATCACAGTTCTCCATTTCCCCCTCCCTTGTCCCCTCTTTCCAGATCCACTCACTCACTACCCTGAAACCCCAGAACTGAAAATCTCTCTTGGTTTATGCCAAGTGGCTTCGTCATCATCCTAAACCTGGACGCAAACCCACCAGGGGGGAGGGGGGATGGCGAAATTGCACCCCAGGTAAAGCATTTCCTTACAAAACCAATTCCACTCTTAAGACAGAGTCTCACAATAAATGATTCTAAAATAGCATTCTCTCCATTTTCTGACCCCCGACCTGCCTTTGACACTCAGGGTTGCACCCTGGAACCCAACAGCAAATGGCTCTAAGGGGCCTATAGGGTGTCAGCTCTCCCCTGCCATGAACCTGCTGTTGCCACATCACTGTTTGCCACCTCACTGTCAGTTTGCCTCACCAATTCCTGTACACCTGATTTTACAGCTTCCCTCTCAGAGGGATGGGAACAGTCCTGTTTCCTTGTGGTCAAGGTGCACGGGTTCTCACCACGCCAAGCATTGGATGAATGCAGAGCAGCCTCCCATCAGCCTCGTCCTGCGAGGGCCCTCAGGCACCATGCTGCCCTGTGTCCCATGCTTCTTCTCTTTCCAAACTGTGGAAACTCAGTGACTTTTCCAAATCCTGTAATGGTCTGGAATCAGGGCCCTGGCTAAGACTCATCCCTTCAAGAAAAATATATCATGGGGGAAACAAGATGGCCGACTTACCGTAAGGAGCTGTCAAGGGCTGGAAATAGGTGTGCCTAGCAGCAGATTTGAAAAGCAGTTTCTCTTCACAGCATCTCTTTTTATACCATCTGATAGCATCTTGATTCACCATGGCAGTGGCAGCAGTAAAATGGGCTCTATCAAACAGAACTGCTTTGAAACATTTACTTCCAGTTCAAAATGGCGCTTTATATTGTGTTTGTCATAAATCTACATATTCTTCTCTTCCAGATGACTATAATTGCAAGGTAGAGCTTGCTTTGACATCAGACGGCAGGACGATAGTATGTTACCACCCTTCTGTGGACATTCCATATGAGCACACAAAAGCTATCCCTCAACCAGATCCTGTGTATAATAATGAAGAAACACATGATCAAGTGCTAAAAACCAGACTAGAAGTAACGGATGAGCCCCTTGAGCAAGGACCCATGATAGAACAACTTAGCAAAATGTTCTTTACTACTAAGCACCAGTGGTATCCTCATGGATTGTATCACAGACGTCATAAGAAATTGAATCCTCCAAAAGACAGATCATTTCAAGGTTCTCATTAGGAATCAGAGAAGAATGTTATACTTTGCTCATTTGCCACTTGAGAAAATATGATCTGGTGTAGTCACTACTATGTTAAATAATAAAATAATAATAATATAATATAAATATATATATATATAATGGGTTCTCTAGGAAACTGGGAGGCCTGATGTGGCACTGTGGGATAAAACACTGGACCACAAAGTTGGTTTGAACCACAAGGTCAATGGTTCAAACTCACCAGCCACTTCTTGAAAATCCTATACAGGGTTGCTATGAGTCGGAACCGACTCACCAGCACTTAACAACAACAACAACTAGGAAGGGGCCTTGGTGGGACTGTAGGATAATCACTGGACTGCAAATCACAAGGTCAGTGAGTCAAAGGGATTTCTGTGAGTTGGAATCGACTCAATCGTAGTGGTTACGGAACTGGGAATGGGAATGACAAGGGGTGGGAAGAAGAGTAAATGTTAAATGATTTGGTAATCAGACTTTGATTTCCCAAGTTTTGTTTTCCTGATTACAAACCTAATATCCACATAAAATTTTTCATTACTGGAAAGTATAAAATAAAGAAGATAAACCATTTTTGTCTTTGCATGCAGTGCTGTTGTTGTTGTTAAGTGCCTTGGAGTCGGTTCCTACTCATAGCGACCCTGTACAGGGTTTCTGAGACTGGAAATCTTTACGGGAGCAGAACGCCTCTTTGAGTTCTTTGAGTTTGAGGGGCAAAAAGAAATTTGAAGGAGCAAGATTAGGGCTGTAGGGTGGATGGGGTAAGGTTTCCCAATGAAATTCTTATAGTATAATGCGGGAGTCCAGCTCTCGCAGGGTCGGGAGATTCTAGAGGAGATGCGGAATTGGTGAAAATGAAAGTAATTGAGGAGTCTCTGCTTAGTTGGCTGATGGAGCTCAACTGCCCCAGCTTAGCAACAGTCTTTATTTATACTTAAAGTTACACAATGCATAACGATCTGACACATTAATATTTTTCCTTGAAGTACTACACATTTTTGATTATATCAATCATTCTTTTACCTTGTGATTATAAAATATTAACAAACGTATTTCTACAATGTCCCACTTGACCTTTCCATATCCTGTTCGTTTTCTTATCATTAGATACTTTTCTTCTGATATCATCTCTTCTTCTACATAAGTGATAAACTGTCTTTTCTTATTCCTATTAAAAGGTCAAGTTAAACTTTAGACAGATGATTTTTACTTTTTAGACTTTTAACTACATTCTTTTTCTAGTATAAGTTTCTGTTGACTCAATTATCTTTGCTTACACTATCCCATTGTTTTTTCTAGCTATTCATTAATCTTTACCCTACATAAGGTACTACTCATATTCTCTATAGCAACAGCATTGCCAACATTTATTCAATTGTTTTGTCTTTCTAAAGTATTCATTAAATTGCCTAGCAACAGTGTTTCTATGTTTCTTTCTTACTTCTGGGGTCATGAGGCATGCTGAAGGGCCCAACCTGGCTAATTGGTGCAGAAAAGGAAGACTACTAAAATGTGTCCACTTTCCATTTATGTTTACCATTCTCTGCCCATCTATGTAGGCTCCTGTATATGTTAGTGGGGGGTTTATGGGTTCTGGTCAGTAATAGGTAGTCCACTTTCCTTGAGAGGGTCACCATAATTTACCACCTATCTTAAGTGAGATCCATGGGGGTTGGTCAGCTTCACTTTTGCTTTTTATCTGCTTCTATGATCTCATAAATGCAGCTGCTTTGTATTCGGGTTTTTCTGTGGGAGGGAATAGGTCATGCTGCCTTGATTTATTTACAATTCCCTTTGAATCTAATCCAGTGAAGTTGAGACAATTTTGCAAGACTGGTTTTTCCTAAGCTCTGCAGAACTCACAGTGGAAGCCGTGAATGTGGCAGTACACTCTATCTCCACAAGTGGTATCAGAACCATCCCAAAGAAGAGAGATAAAGGGTGCTCTCCCAAAAAACACCTGCCATGCGGATGCTTCTTTGCTGGGGGACTATGTCAAACGGCAATAGGGGGCTGGCTCCCAGCAGGATAACCTTTGCTGCCTGGGAAGAATGAGCATTGTTCTTCAGCAATACTTTCCTGGCCTTTTTCTCACCAGTGTAGTGTTCAGTTTTCTTAAAACTTCCTCCAAATAAGTCCCTGTGCTCATCCTTTGAGAAAAATCTCTTGAGATGGCTCTTTTTTTTTTTTTTTTTTTGAGATGACCCTTTTCGATTAAAAAAAAACACCCAGTTGCCGTAACCTTCTGAATTGACCTTTCTGCCTTCAGAGGCCACTGTTTTGATACGATTTTAGCGCTGTAGGATAAAGCCCTGGCTCACAAGGTTAGTTGAACCACAAGGTTGGCAGTTTAAACTCACCAGTCGCTCGCTCCTTGGAAACCCTATACAGAGTCACTATGATTCAGAACCGACTGGACAGCACTTAACAACAACAACAACAATAAAGTGTGGTGCTGTAGGATCTGCAAGGTCAGCAGTTAAAACCCACCAGTCACTCCTCAGAAACCATATACAGGGTGGCTATGATTCAGAATCGACTCAATGGTACTTAATAACAACAACAACGAAACTAAGACAAGTTTATTACTGAGAGAACGTGTTTGAAGCCCTCCACTGATGGCAGAGACATGCTTAAAGATGTTTTGTTTAGAATAAACTGGAGCATATATGAACTAGAACCCAAGTAGCAGTACTTTTTGACTCTTACTCTTGTGAGTGTAAACTTGTATCTTTTGAGCATTTTTCCAGTTATTTCTTTACGATAAACACCAGAAGCAGGGTTCCTGAATCATGCTTTTGGAACATGTAACCATATTACTCTTCTATATGATCAACTCCATTTGCCATTCTCCCCTCCACATGCATACACACAAACATGTACACACACGTCTATGCATACAGACTCACTGTGCGAGGATTTATCTCCCCACATCTTTGCAACTGTATATCACCACACAAATTTTGCCAATGTTATAGTTGAAAAAAATAATTTACTAGGGTTTTCATCTTTTTTTAAAAAAAACTGACCATGTGTGGAACTGAACTTCATTTCATATGCATTTTGGTCACATGGTTCTTCTATGAATAACCTTCATATTCTTTGGCAATTTTTGTGGTTTATTTAAAGGACATTCCTGAGTCTAAGATGGTAGTAATCCCTCTCGCATATTGCAGATGTTTCCCCCATTTAGACATTTGTCCCTTATCTTACTTGAACCTCACAATAATCCCATGGGCTAGGCAAAGCAGCTGGCATGATCCCCACTTAATTGATGTGGAAACTATGACTCAGCGAGGAATGGGTTGCCCAAGGTAACAACACTCTTGAGGTATACCAAGCTGTTCTGTTGCTCAGAATTCTGCCCACATCCTTAGGGATTCTGGGTTAGGCATTTGTCTTGTTAATCAAAAGGTGACCAGTTCAGATCCACCAGCTGCTCCAATGGAGACCTATAAGGCAGTTTGCTTTCATAAAGACGGGCAGTCCCAGAAACCTATGAGGCAGCTCTATTCTGTCCTATACGGTTGCTGTCAGAATGGACTCAATGGCAGTCGATTTTATTTTTATATAAATTTAATTAAGCCTTGGGCTGCTGACCCAATATGTTGATGGGTCAAACCCATCAGCTACCCTGCAAGTAAAGGAAGAGAATGTCTGCTCCCGTAAAGATTTACAGTTCTGAAAAACATACAGGCTCTCTATGAGTCACAGTTGACTCAGTGGCAGGGTTTGCTTTGGGTATATAAATTTAAATTTCTTAAATATCTGGGCTTCTGTTTTCTTCCTGCGTCAGAAAGGGAGCTGAACTAAATGATCTCTCTCAAACTCTCTTCAGCTCTATTGTCTTCAGATTCTGTGATTTCAGGAACAAGAGTGAATCACATGGATACAAGGGCAGTCTTTATCCTCACAGCACAGATGTGACTGTTGTGTGGGTGGGCGTAGGCACAGCTGAGTTACCCTCCTAGTGGCCCTCCCCTCCTCCACGTCTGCAGAGCAGGAAGGTTCCCATGACTAAGGGTCATGTTGTCACCCCCAGGTGGAGAATGAGGTGAGTGAGGGCCTTCAGACCTGCCACGCCTCCCTTTTATCAAAAGGAACCAAACAGGGCAGCAACAATCAACTTCAGCATTGTTTTTTTTTTTCTTTCCAGGATTGGAAAATACTAGATCAAAGGAGCAGCTACTTCTTTCCATGACCTCAGCAGACATCATTAATGGATGCCTGCACACACCCTCTGAGCCTGCCTTCATCATCTTCCTTAGCACTACATAGCATGAAGCAACTACTATTGACTGAAATCAACAATGAGGGTAGGGGTGGGGGTGGGGGTGGGGGAGGGGAGTAAAACCTTGCTTCCAAAGTGCAGCTGACTAAGGGATCTAATCATTGACTTCTCCATTAGCAGCCCGGCACTTAGCCCAGCACACCACCAGAGCTTAGAAAATAGATCCTCAAAAATCAGAAGACACATAGTTAAGCTTTGTTAACCGCGAGAAAGATGAGGCTTTCTGCTCCCGTAAAGATTTACAGCCTTAGAAACCATACAAGGGGTTGCTATGAATGGGAACCAATCAACCAACCAACCAGCCAATAGAATGAACAAATCATTCTTAGGGGAAATACATCCAGAATAGTCCTTAGAAGCAAGAATGGTGAGATTTCAACTTGCTTGCTTTAGACACAACGTTAGGAAAGCTCAAACTCTAGAAAACGCCATTGTGTGTGTTAAAGTCGAAGGTTAATGAAGCTGAGGGATGGACTGATACATCAGCTGCAACAGTAGTCTCCAACCTATCAACAATTAGGAAGATGCCGCAGGACCACTGATTGTTTCTTTCTCCATGAGTTGGAGCTGACTTCATGACAAATAACAATATGGCCCTTTCTATGGAAAATTCATAAAGGCAGAGTGGTTGACTTGCTACATGTTGATAAATTTCCATCCAAAAAAGTGGTCACATTTACCCTGCCACCAGTTGTATGACTATACATTTTCCCATATCCTCATCCTCAATGGGTAGCATTATTCTTTTGATTGTTTTATCAACCGGAAGGGAGAAAAAGTCGACTCTTAATTGCATTTGATCAATACTAAGGTTATTTTTTTTTTAATGCAGCTATTTAACTATTCTTTTGTGAATTACCTGTTTATATCATTTGCCATGATTTTTCTTGGGGTGTTCATCTTTTATTTCCTTTTGGATTTGCAAATATTCCTTATACATTAGTGATAGTAATTATTTGTCATATATATTTTTGATCAAGTCTAGCAATGTTTTGGAGTCTTGGTGTGGCGCCATAAGACAAGCACTGTACCACAAGGTCGGTGGTTCAAACTCACCAGCCTCTCCTTGGAAACCCTATACAGGGTTGCTGTGAGTCGGAACTGACTCAGGGGCACTTAACAACAACAGTAATGTTTTACTTTATACTTTCTGCCTTTAAAATCGTGTTTACAAAACTCTTCACTGTTGTTTTAGTCTTGGGTTTTTTTGGTTGTAAGAAACACGGTTATTCAGAACCTTCAAAGGAAGTTGGGTTACTGTAAGAATAGGTGAGTTTCATAAATCACAACTCAATGTAAAGAAAGCAAAAGTCTTCACAACTGGACCAATAAACAGCATCAAGATAAAAGGCGAAGATATAGCTGTCAAGGATTTTATTTTGCCTTGATCAACCATTAGTGTTCATTCATGAAAACAGCAGTCAGTCAAGATGCCAAACAGCATATTGTATTGGGCAAATCAGTGTGGGGGAAAAAAAAAATTTTTTTTCCCTGTTTATTGTATTCGGGTAAGCTCTCTTTTTAATTTAGGATTGCTCTTTTTTTCTTTTAACTATTTCCTGGAGTAAAGAATTTATGATCGCTCTCATTTTCTTTTCCTAAAGTAGGAATACGCACCTTAAAAATTTGAACTAGCCAACCGGGTAAGGGAAAAGATTGTGAGGTCAAAACCCTAGCCAATAGGGTGAGACACAGCCTTGAGACTCGCATCAGGGATTAAAAACCCGAGTGGACTGCCCACTCGGTGTGCTCACTGGCCTGTTCCTGTATGTACGGCTATGCGCACGCACCCTCTTGCAGGAGTAAATTTTGCTATGCCAAGATAATTTAGTCTCACCGAGTGTCTTTTATGTGACATCGGTATTCATTTCTAATAATTTGGGGGCCCTTCCGGGATTTCCCATTCCCTTTGGGAAGCAGCGTCAGCCTTCTCCTGCTGTCAAGTTACAGAAGCCGTCAGATGAGATCTGCTGAAGTCTCCCAAGGAAGAGAATAAATCCTGACCCTTGGCAAAGTAGCAAAAAGGCCTACTAAAGAACCACGTGGCACCCAGATAACTTCGTGCACAGATCGAAGGTAAGGAAAAACCGCGGGGGCGAACCTTTGGTGGTTGGGACATCCCGGAGGTTGTGTGTGTGTGAAAGAGACGTGCCCTGGGCACGAAGCGAGTGTGGAGTCTTGATCCGCAGTTCCGTGACCACCTTATACCGCTGAGGGCGGTCTCGAGTCAAGGACTCGATCCCAGTCGGGGGTTTATACCTACACGCCAATTGCTAAGAGGGAACCAATGTTCTCACTAGGGAAGTGGCCAGAGATAGACGAAGAGAAAATAAAAGACAGCAAGAAACCACCAAGTATAAGGGTGGATTGATCCTCTTTGTAAACAGCCAGGTAGCTGGGATGGGAAATTACACTAGTAAAAGAATCTCTAGAGAAAATGGAACCCAAAACAACAAAATCCCCCTTGCTAGTCCATTGGGATTAATGTTAAAATCCTGGAAAGAGAACCCTCGGACTAAAGGGAAGAAAATGGTTAGATATTGCTGTTTTATTTGGACACAGGAACTCATCCTCAAACCCTCTTCTATCTTTGGCCCAAATTTGGCACATGTGAGGATCGGATTTGTCAACTCTTGATTGAGTATGTAAAGGATAACAGCCCTGTGTCCCAGGAAGAAATTGACTATGCTCTCTGTAGGAGGCAGGGCCCAGTTGTCCTTTTCCCCCTTAAAGCTAAAAATAAGGAAGGAGAAAGGGAAGGAGGAGGATTGGCCCAAGAAACCAAACCCCCTTAATGGGATCCCCTCTCTTCCCTTTATAATCCTCCCCCCCAGCCTGTGTCCCAAGCTTCACCTGATTAACCCACCCCCACTCTTGACCCTGCACTAGCCTTCCCGAAAAGCTCCCCCAGTCCCCTTGTCCCCATTAAATAACCCTCATTGCCAAAACTTAGAAAAGAAATCGAACAATGCCAAAAGGATATCCAAAATTTCCCCTTTCCTCCTCTCCCCGAGGCTCACCCTCAGCCGTTTTTTCCACCGAGAGAACTTCCTTTAGGGGGAGGAGGAATTTGTTAACACACCCTTAACTAGCTTCGAAGTAAGGACTTTTTAATAAAAGAATTGAGACCATTACTTGAGGATCCACATGGGGTCGTGGACCAAGTGGATCAGTTCCTGGGTCCTCAGTTATACACCCGGGCAGAATTAATATCCATCCTTGGGATCCTCTTTTCAGGGGAGAAAAGGGCAGGGATCCGTAGAACAGCAGTGGCTGTCTGGGAGCATGAACACCCTGCTGGCCCCGGGGGGTCCCAGCAGTTGACGTTAAATTCCCTAACCAGGATCCCCAATGGGACAATGATTCTTCCACTCACAGGGGTGACATGAGAGGTCTGAGAGAGATGATAATAAAGGGAATCAGGGAATCAGTCCCCATTCCCAAAATGTATCCAAGGCCTTTGATGTACAGCAAGGGAAAGATGAAGGACCTGCAGAATTCCTAGAAAGACTTAAAGGACAAATGAGAAGATACGCTGGGCTAGACTAAGAGGATCCTATAGGACAAGGAATGTTAAAGCTCCATTTTGTCATTAATAGCTGGCCTGATATTACAAAGAAATTACAAAAAGTAGAAAATTGGAAAGATAGGTCTTTGGAAGAATTATTGTAGGGAGGCTCAAAAGGTATATGTAAGAAGAGATGAAGAGAAACAGAGACAAAAAGCTAAAATCATGCTGCCTACTTTTGGACAGGCAACCCAAGGGATAGCTAAAAGTCAAAGAATCAAGGGACCCCAACCTTCACCGTTAGGATCAAACCAGAGGTCCGGGAACCCAAAAGTAATTAGAGAAAGAAGAGAAAACAGATGCTTTAAATGCGGAAAGGGGGGACATTTCAAAAGGGAAAAGACAATAATCCCCCTTATGACCTTTGATGAGGAATAGGGGGGTCAAGGGCTCTTTTATGTTGATAAGCCCTACCAGGAAGGAGCCTTTGGTAAATTTAGAGGTAGGGCCACAGAGAGAAATTATAACCTTTTTAGTAGACTCAGGGGCTTCCAGATCATCCTTTTCTAACCAACTTCCTGGTCTCTTATGCTCCCCTGAGGAAATTTTAATCTCAGGGGTTAAAGGAGAAGGATTTAGAGTCAAGAAACTTGAAGAAACATCTCACTGTTAGACTCAAAAAGAGAACAACCACCATTAAATTTCTTCTGGTACCAGAATCAGGAACGAACCTACTAGGGAGAGATTTAATGTTTAAACTAGGCTTAGGTTTACATATAAACCAAGAAAGAATTCATATATCTTTAAACCTCCTAACTCCATGGGCAGAGAAACAAATTGACCCCATTGTATGGACTAAGGAGGGGAATAGAGGAGGACTCCAAATATCTCCCATTCAGATTAAATTTAAAAATCCAGGGGAGGTCACAAAAAGGAAACAATAGCCTATCCCCCTTGAAGGCAGGTTGGGATTGAAACCCGTAATTGAAGGATTAATTCAAGACAAACTCCTCAAACCTTGTATGTCCCCATACAACACCCCAATTCTACCAGTAAAAAAACAGATGGCTCATATAGTTTAGTCCAAGACCTGCGAACTATAAATCAAATAGTGCAAAGCAAACATCCTGTAGTTCCTAATCCATATACTCTACTCAGCCGGATTCCCTACCGTCAGTCACCAGTGGTTTAGTGTAGTAGACCTAAAGAATGCCTTCTGGGCATGTCCCTTGGCAGAGGGCTGTAGGGATCTGTTTGCCTTTGAATGGGAGGACCCCCACTCAGGAAAGAAACAACAATATTGATGGGTGACTCTCCCACAGAGGTTAACCGACTCCCCAAATTTGTTCAGTCAAATCCTAGAGCAAATATTAGAAAAATTCCTCCTCCCATCCGTGTGCCTCCTTCAGTATGTAGATGACTTACTTCTCTCTGGTAATAACCAGAAGGAGATCACTAATATAGCCATAGATTTCCTAGATTTTCTGGGCTCCCAAGGGCTATGAATCTCCAAAAACAAACTCCAATTTGTGAACTGTAAAGTGAAATACCTAAGGAGCTCTGGTAGCGTAGTGGTTACAAATAGGGCTGTGAACCTCAAGGTCAGCAGTTCGAAACTACCAGCAGTTCCGCGGGAGAAAGATGAGGCTTTCTGCTCCTGTAAAGATTTACAGCCTCAGAAACCCTGTGCAGGGTCACTATGAGTCAGAACCGACTCTGTGGTACTTAACAACAACAACAAAGTGAAATACCTAAAACACCTAATTAGCCAAGGGAAATGAAGATTAGGACCTGAGAGAGTAGAAGGAATTGTAAGCCTCCCTTTGCCATGTGCCAAACAAGAACTCAGACAGTTCCTAGGGTTGTTTAGATATTGTCTCATATGGATTGATTCATATGTCCTAAAGATTTAAAAATGTTTATCATTTTTAAGGGGCCGGATCCTCTCCTCTGGACTACTGAGGAAATCCAATAGGTAGAAGAATTAAAACAGGCCCCTGGCTTAGTGCTGCCATCCCTGCCTTGGCGCTGCCATTGTTAGAACAACTCTTTCATTTATTTGTAAATGTCAATAAGGGAGTGGCGCTGGGAGTATTTACCCAAGAGTCTGGGGGGG
>NW_006408572.1:12814966-12816560 GCF_000296735.1 Chrysochloris asiatica
AGTTACCTGAAGAAATAGCGATAGTCCATGTTCCAGGGCACCAAAAAGGCCCTAGTTTTGAACATCGAGGCAACAACCTAGCAGATGAAATGGCCAAACAGGCTGCTCTGTCCCCAGAGATAGCTATTTTTAATTTGGCACCATGCCTTCCTGCCCCAGTTACCACCCCAATTTTCACCCTAGGTGAAAAAGAGCAATTGAAGAAAATAGGTGCGGAGGAGAATCCAGAGGGCAAGTGGCTATTGTCTGATGGAAGATAAAAGCTGTCTAAACCATTAATGAGAGAAATCCTGATGCAATTACATCAAGGTAGCCATTGGGGTCCCAAGGCAATGTATGATTCAATCCTCCGGGTTTATGGTTGCATGGGCATCTATACCTTAGCTAAACAGGTTTCTGAGGCATGTCTTGTGTGTCACAAGACAAACAAACGAGCCTTAAGGCAGACACCTCTGGAAGGGAGGAATCCTGGGTTACGGCCTTTCCAGAGCTTTCAAATCGATTATACAGAAATGCCTAAAATAGGCCACCTCAAGTACCTCCTCATAATTGTAGACCACCTTACCCATTGGGTAGAGGCTATTCCCTTACCAAGGGCAACTGCTAACAATATAGTTAAGACCCTTGTGGAAACTATTATACCCTGGTTTGGTTTGAGAACATTGACTCAGATAATGGTAGTCACTTTACTGCTAGTATAATCAAAGGACTTGTACAGACTCTTGGAATTAAATGGGAGTATCATACCCCCGGCACCCCCACCTTCTCTGGTGGAGTCGAAAGGATGAATCAAATGCTGCAAAATTAGCTTACTAAATTAATTTTAGAAACCAAGTTACCTTGGACTAAATGTCTTCCTATAGCCCTTTTAAGAATCCGAACAGCCCCTCGAAAAGATATTGGCCTATACACACATGAAATGCTTTATGCGTTACCCTACCTAAGCTCTACTACTAACCTTCCTACTTTTGAGACCAAGGATCAGTGCCTTAAAAACTATATACTTGCGTTGTTTACCACTCTATTTTCTCTTAGGAAAAAGGGTCTCCTGGCGCAGACACCTCCCTTAGAGTTCCTGGTACATCCTCACCACCCTGGTGATTACGTATTAATCAAGAGCTGGAGAGAAGAAAAATTGGAGCCAACCTGGGAAGGACTCTTTCTGGTACTTTTAACCACAGAAACTGTAGTTTGTACAGTAGAAAAGGGCTGGACTCATCACACATGGGTAAAGAGAGCCGCCTTCATTACTCAGGAAAAATGGTCTGCGATTCCAGGACCCACTCCTACCAAATTATCTTTCAAAAGGACTTACTCATCTTTTTCTTTCTCTTTCCCCCCCTTACTGAAGGACATTTTACCATTAACATAACTCAGGCCAACTTTCCCCGGACTATTCAGTTTGATGCTTGTTCTATCATCCCGTGTGGACAAGAGGCGTCTCAGAGACAATTGTCTAATGTTGATAAATACCTCTGCCCATACAGAGCAGCGGGGCGTAAATATAAATATGGTGCCTTAAAGGGCCCCTGTAATGACTGGAACGATGTGTGGTGGACCACCCAATATCGAGGGTGGACCTATAACCCACCCT
>NW_006408572.1:12816660-12818298 GCF_000296735.1 Chrysochloris asiatica
GGACTATTCAGTTTGATGCTTGTTCTATCATCCCGTGTGGACAAGAGGCGTCTCAGAGACAATTGTCTAATGTTGATAAATACCTCTGCCCATACAGAGCAGCGGGGCGTAAATATAAATATGGTGCCTTAAAGGGCCCCTGTAATGACTGGAACGATGTGTGGTGGACCACCCAATATCGAGGGTGGACCTATAACCCACCCTCTACACACTCTATGAGAGCACTAAAGAACAAAATCCGACTCATACGAGGACCCACCCCCCACAACTGTAAACCTTTACAATGCAACCCATTACTTTTAATTATAAATAATCCTAAAACCATGACCAGAGAACCTTCAATAATAGGAGACTATGGGTTGGGGGCCGATGTTGCAGGAAAGGATCCTATAGGGGTCTTCTCTCTAAAATTAATCAGATAAAACTCAAGCCCTACCTCTACTAAAGATAGAACTCAAACCCAGAATCCTAGAAATGATTCAAATCTAGTGCCCCCGCCCTTTAAGTTCAGGAAATGACCCTTCCAAAGTAACAATTACCTAAGTTAAAGACCTAAGACACACTGTAGCTATAGAAACAGGATATGGGGATGCGAATGCTTGATTGGAATGGATTAAATATTCTCTTCACACTCTAAATAAGAGCGATTGTTACGCCTGTGCCACAGGAAGACTGGAAGCCCAAATGGTCCCCTTTCCACTTGATGGTCCTCAGACTCTCAGAGCATGCACTGTATGGTTGCTGTCTTCCAGGACCTCATAGCCTGGGGCAACAAATCCTGTAACTCATTGTCACAATTGTTCCCCAATGTCACGGGTCTTTCAGGTCAGCCCCCGAGGACCATTAGGCCTCCGGCCTCAAATGTCAATTTCAATTCATGTCTCTCCAGACATGGGGGGAATTTGATGTTCATCAGAAACCTGACAGGATGCGGCAAGCACAAACTCTTTGAAGAGCTCCAAAATCAGTCAGCCCTGGATATTCCACAAGCAGATGTCTGGTGGTACTGTGGGAAACATTTATTTGGGGCTTTACCAGCAAATTGGAGTGGCACCTGCTCTCTGGTACAATTGGCCATCCCTTTCACCCTGGCATTCCATCAATCAACGACTACAGGAAACAGGCATAAAGCCAAAAGAAGTGTAACTACTCCCCATGGACCTTTCGATCCCCATGTTTACATAGACAGTATAGGAGTTCCGGGAGGGGTGCTCAATGAATTCAAAGCAAGAAACCAAATAGCTGCAGGGTTTGAATCTGTATTATTCTGGTGGTCAGCCATTAACAAAAATGTGGATTGGATTAACTACATCTATTATAATCAACAAAGATTTGAAAATTATACCGGGGGTACTATAAAAGGAACAGCAGAATAATTAGGACCTATTAGCAAAATGGCCTGGGAAAACAGGTTAGCCCTAGATATGATATTAGCAGAAAAAGGAGAAGTTTGTGTTATGATCGAAGTCTAATGTTGTACTTTCATTCCCAATAACGCTGCTCCTGATGGTACCATTACCGAAGCATTACAAGGGCTGACCACCTTAGCTAATGAACTTACTGAAAATTCAGGCATAGATGACCCCTTTTCTAATATTGTGGAACAATGGTTCGGGAAATGGAAAGGGCTTATGACTT
>NW_006408572.1:12818660-12834658 GCF_000296735.1 Chrysochloris asiatica
TCATTTATGATCACTCTCTTTTTCTTTTAACTACTTCCTGGAGTAAAGAACTTATAATTGCTCTCGTTTTCTTTTCCTAAAGTAGGAATTTGCACCTCAAAAATTTGAACTAGCCAACCGGGTAAGGGAAAAGATTGTGCAGTCAAAACCCTAGCCAATGGGGTGAGACACAGCCTTGAGACTCGCATCAGGGGTTAAAAACCGGAGTGGACTGCCCACTCAGTGTGTTTGCTGGCCTGCTCCCGTATGTACGGCTATGTGCACGCACCATCTTGCAGGAGTAAATTTTGCTTTGCCAAGGTGGAGTGTCTTTTATGCTAAACAGGAAAAAAGCAAAAATTATTCACTGCCCTCTCTGCCCAAGGAGGCAAGCTAAAATGCTAATCGGGTTACCAAATGGGACCAATCTTCCTGGTTTTCCTCCTGCCCGCAAACAGGTATGGAGCCTGGCCCCTCCCTGACTCTTACCCCATATAGTCCTGTGTTACTCGCCATTTGGGGCTCAGAATCTGGAGAAATTAGCTCCTCTGAGTCATTGTGCTTAATAAAATCTGAAACTCTGCTTCACCACTCCGAGTGGCCTTGGTTTCATCAACCACCAATCTAAAACTGCTGTAACAATGCAATATCAGGATTCATTTCTTACATCAGCTACACAAGACCTCTTTAAAGTGCAGAAGAGCAAAAATGTCACTTTAAGTACTAAGGTGCAGCTGACCCAACCCTTGGTATTTTCAGAGACCTCATATGCATGTGAAAACTCAGCAATGAATAAGGAAGAATGGAGAAGTGATGTATTTCAATCATGCTGTTAGCCATGAATATTCTAAGAACCACTGTCTATCAGAAGAACAAACAAATCCTTGTTGGAAGAAGTGCAACCAAAAGGGAGGATGATGACACTTCTGTACTTTGGGCAAGTTGCCAGGAGGGACTAGTCTGTGGAGAAGGACATCATTCTTGGTCAGTGAAGGAGAGGGAGACACTCACTGAGATGCGTTGATGCATTGACACAGTAGCTGTAACAATGGGCTCAAATGTAACAATTGTGTGGTTATTATAATGTTAATCTTTGGCTTGTATTTTGCAACATGGGTATTGTAGTATACAGTAAACATTTGATTTTTGCATACCTATAACTAGACACAGACTAGATACATAAAATATTCCCAAGGGATTTGGCAAACGGAGATAAAATGACCTAAAAACTGTCCTTTGTGATTTGCATGTCAGAAGCACTGCCCAGTGGCTGAGTTGATCTATAGCTCCCTAACACTTAGCTTTGCATCACTGTTATTGTTGCTGTTAAGTGGTGTTGAGTTGGTTCCAACACATAGCAACCTTATGTAGAGTTTCCGAGGGGCAGCTGGTGGATTTGAACTGCCAGACTGTGGTTAGCAATCCAGCGTTTATCCAACAGCACCACACCAGGACACATTACTGCTGTTGTTGTTGTTAGGTGCCATAGAGTTGGTACTGATGTAGTGACTCTATTAACAACAGAACGGAACCCTGCTCAATCCTGGGCCAACCTCACAATCAATCATTGCTGTTTGAGCCCATTGATGCTGCCACTGTGCCAATGTTATAGCAGTTTTAGATTTGAGAGTGTCGCAGCAGCTCTTGATCCATGCCTGAAGAAACCATGGCCACTTGAAGAAGTGAAGCAGAGTTTCAGATTTTATTAAGCCGGCTGGCTCAGAAGAGCTAACGTCTCCAGATTTTGAAACCTGAATGCAGGGCAGTGCAGGCTTACATGGGGTCAGAATCGGGGAGGGATTAGGTTGTGGACCTGTATGAAGACAGAAGGGAAACCAGAGAATTGTTTCCATTCAGTTACCTGATTAATATTCTAGTTTGATTCGTCGGTGGAGAGGACAGTGAATGTTTTTACCTTTTCCTTTCACCAATCCATCTCGTTGGGAGTCTTTGTGTTTTTCTCTAACCCTCCACTTTACCAAACATAATATGCTTCTCCAGGTACTGGTCCCTCCTGACAGTATGTCTAAAGTATGAGAGACAAAGTCTGGTCTTCCTGCCATCAAGTCAATTACAACTCTTGATGTTCTATAGAGTTTACATTGGCGGAGACCTTTCTAAAGTAAATCACCAGGACTTTCTTCCAAAGCATGTCAGGGTGGATTCAAACCATCAACTTTCTGGCTGGTAGCAGAGCATTTAATGATGTGGCATTGTAGGATAAGCGCTAGACTTCAAGACTGGTTTGAATCACAAGGTCGCCGGTTTGAACTCACCAGCTGCTCCTCAGAAACCCTATCCAGGGTGGCTATGAGTCAGAACTGACTTGATGGCACTTAACAACAAACAGTGTCCTTTAGCCTGATATGGCTGGCTGGCTAACTGTGCTGTTGTGTCGTTTCCAACTCACGGTGACCCTGCATAGGGCTGGCTCAAGCGCAAGCAAGGCACTAGCGTTGTCCTGATGCCCTCTCCATATCACGGTTCTCATTTCCTCCAAACCTACCTTTCATAGGAACTCTCCTTCTCATTTCTGGGGAATTATAGTTGACACAGAGTCCTGGTATGATGCTGTAGGATCAGCACTGGACTGCTAACTGTGAGGTTGGCAGTTCAAACCCACCAGCCACTGCTTGGAAACGCTATACAGGGTCACTATGATTCAGAACCAACTCGACGACACTATATAAACCATCAACCAGATTAAGCTATAGCTTTCCATCACTCCAACATGTTCCCTCATGCTCCTTTTCCAATCTCAACGTTTGACAAAGAGGTAAGCACTGTTTTGACTTCTGTTGCCAAAGATTCATTTTCGCTTTTCTTGAACGTTATCTACATACAAGTACTTGTTCTTGTACAGTCTTTTCACTCAAGAATGTTGTGATTCACCCGTGTTATTCGTATGCTTACAGTTCATTCTCTCAATCACTGTATACTATAACATCGTGTGAGCAAACCACTTCTGATTTATCAGTTCCGGTTGATTGGCATTTGGGTTGGTTTCACTCTGGCTATTATGAACAAAGCCAAATTGGCATGGATTTCTCAGGTATACAACTAACCAACACTATAATTCCCCAGAAATGAGGAAGAGAGTTCCTATGAAAGGTAGGCTTGGAGGAAATAAGAACCATGATGTGGAGAAGGCATCAGGACAACGCTAACACCTTACTTGAGCTTGGGCCAGCCCTATGCAGGGTGGTTGTGAGTTGGAAACAACATTACGTCACAGTCAGCCAACCAGCCACATCAGCCATAACCAAATACCTGTTGCTTTTGAGTTGCCCCCAACTCACAGCGCCCTCTTGTGTGTTCCGTAGGGTTTTCAGTGGTTATGACCTTTCAGAAGGAGCTCTGGTAGCATAGTGGCTATGAGTCTGGCTGCTAACCACAAGGTCAGTAGTTCGAATCTTGCAGTCACTCCACAGGATTAAGATTTACAGCCTAGGAGACAGGATCATGATGAGTCGGAACCGACTCAGTTCTTTTAGAAGTAGATCACCACACCTTTCTTCTGCGATGCCTCTGAATGAACTTGAACCTCTAACCTTTCTGTTAGTAGTTGGGTGTGTTAACTGTTAACAGCACCCTGTACCACTGACAAGGACTAGTTATTGCTGGGCCTTAAGGTAGGATCTGTTTGTCTCTGGTACATACTGCCAGTTCTCCAAAGGACTGGAATCAATTTATGTTCTGTTCCCATCAGCTGGTTCTTAGAGTCCCCCAGGTGTTCTTCAGGAAGTGACATGAGACATAGAGTGAAGGTGAGAGCCAGTTCTGCACACCCACACATCAGATGGTCTCCTTTCCGGGAGCCGCCGTGCACAGGGAGCTGATGCGTAAGAGCCACCATGGCACATCACAACAAGAGGGGCACAGGACTGAACTTCTCATCTTGCATGAGAATCACATTATGCATGCTATTCACAGGGAAAATGACAGGCTTCCACAGTAGCTGCCAAACTGCCATTTCATAGAAAGGAAAAGGGCATCATTCTTGGTAAAGTGGAGGGTCTGTGAAAAACAGGAAGCCCTCCAACAAGATGGATTGGCCAAATGGCAGCATAAATAGGTTCAAACTTAAGGACTGTGAGGATGGTGTGGGATTGGGCAGTATTTCATTCTGTTGCGTATAAGGTCGCTATGAGTTGGAATCGACTTAATGGCACCTAACAACAATAGCAATGCTAGTGAATAAAAGGTCTCTGGGTGAATAAAATGGTTTGTGCTCCAGCTGTAACAGAAAGGTTGGCAGTTCAAACCCAGTGGCACTGCAGAAGGAGCTGCCTGGTGATCTGCCTCCGTAAAGATTACAGCCCAGAAAGCCGTGTAGAGAGAGCAGTTCTACTCTGTAACACACATCTCGAGACCATCAGGGTGAGCCACAGACAAGATGAATGAATGAATGACTCTAGCCCAAAGCTACAAAATGCTGATTCCTCCCCTCTCCCCACCAAATAAAGAGCTCTGGTAGCGTAGTGATTACGAATCAGGCTGCAAATCGCAAGGTCAGCAGTTCGAAACTACCAGCTGCTCTGCGGGAGAAAGAGGAGGCTTTCTGCTCCCGTAAAGATTTACAGCCTCGGAAACCCTGTTCAGGGTCGCTATGGGTCGGAACCGACTCCACAGCACTGAACAAAAACAATGAACTTCAAATAGATGTCTATGACTTGTTATATTTGTTTAACTATCTAAGATGCCTAAGTTTTTCAAGAATAGGTCTGAAATATTTCTTCAGAAGGACTAGGCTTCACTATCGGCATGTGGCTGTCTAAAATATCAGACGTGGAACTCCTGGCGGGCAAGGAGTTGTTTTTTCATCAGTGTGCTCCAAGTGCCTAGCAATATGCCTAGCACCAAGCAGAAATGTGGTAAATACCTGGAGCCAATTAAGAGATAGATGGACACCCATCCTGGAGCAAGAGGATGCTTGGATGGGAGGAAGCCATGGACCAGAGGAGGAACTGACAAAGGGGAAGTTCGCCACCTCCACTTCTGTTTCAAGGGGCTTTGCTCAGGGGGAAGTGAGTCCCCGTTCCCCTTCGCTGGCGGGGTTCCTGTTTCCAGGCTCACACAGACACCTCATCATTCCACTTTGACCAGGCAGATGGTGCTTGGCGCTTAATCGAGAAGAAACAGAGCCCTCCCCAGGACGTGTGCCCCATACATTGCTAAGGCTCTGATGCGTTCATAGCAGAAAAACTCACTCTGCATCTTATTTTATCCTAACACACTTATTTCTGTTTGACAAATTAAAAAATAAATAACACAAGTGGGTTGGTTATTTTTACTCTGGTCCACCAAGCATATCACCACCATCTCTGAATGAAAATGCCCAGGGGAGGCAGGGAGGGGAAGGCTCACTCTAAACAAACACAAAGGCTGTGTCTCACCCCATTGGCTAGGGCTGTGACCACACAATCTTTTCCCTTACCTGGTTGGCTGGTTCAAATTTCAAAGGCGCGCATTCCTATTTTGGTGGTGGTGGTGATGTGCTGTGGAGTCGGTTCAGTAGCAGAAAGCCTCATCTTTCTCCCATGGAATAGCTGGTAGTTTTGAACTGCTGACCTTGAGGTTTGCAGCCTGATTCATAACCACTACACTACCAGAGAAGAGAGGTATCTTAAGGTCTTTATTCACTCCAGGAAGTAGTTGTGAGAAATAGCTGTCGGTGGTCCACCTTCAGAATCAAGGAAATCTTGGGTGTAGTAAGTTGGCATGACAAAAGGGAACTCTGAGAAGAGGAGGGGACTAGTTTGACCTGATTGTTGTTGTTAAGTATCATGGAGTCGGTTCCTACTCATAGCGACCCTACACAGGGTTTCTGAGGCTGTAAATCTTTATGGGAGCAGAAAGCCTCATCTTTCTCCCGCAGAACAGCTGGTAGTTTCCAACGGCTGACCTTGAGGTTAGCAGCCCAATTTGTAACCACTATGTTAGACCCTTTTAAAATAAGAATACACCCATCAAATAAGTAGGGTAAGTTCATGGGGAGGGGATGAAACTAACATTAGATGAGAATGCTCCCTGTAGGGGCTAGTAGGTGACTTTGGGGGTGGGGGTGGTGGTGAAGATTGTAAATGCCAAAGTACCTTGTAAAGGAGAAATGGAGGAGGGGCTTTTCCCGAGTTAGGTTAATAAAACTCTTTGTCAAATGGCCACACAGCACGTCTGCCTCTCGTCTATGGTGCTGGGCGCCCGATTTTGCAAAATTGAATAAAGAAAACCTCACTCTCGCTAAAATAAGTACAATTTAGATTACTTGAGCATTTGTCAGTATGGATAACATTTCTCACAGTAGTGAAAGGAAAGGAGAGCGATCATAAAGTCTTTACTTCAGGAAGTAAAGGAAAAAAAAAACAAAGGTTACCCGAATACAATAAACAGGATTATAATAAATCCCGCCCCCCACTCACTCACCCACACACACTCTTGAGTATGTTTGGAAATATCTGCAGTGAAAAGGAGACTCAAGTACTCTTTCAATGAAATATCCACATGGATGTGCTCAATGTAGAGTCCCCAAAGGGGAGTGACTTAGATTCCATACAGGGGAGACATAAAAGAATCACAGTCCCAGTCATGGACGAAGTAGGTCAGGCTCCCTCCACACGCATGTATCTGTCAACTCTGGGGTCCCCACAGGACGTGGCCTCTGGGCATCCCTGACTGGGTTTCCTGCTGCTCCCTGGCTCACCTTGCTGCTATCACACTGGGTTGCAGGCAGTTCCAGGGACAGCCCAGGTGCAAACGGAGTCAGGGTCCACCCCAATACTCCCATGATGCTCTCTGGTTGTAGGTTCAGCTCTGCTCTGCGAGGGTCTCCTGAAAGTGCCCTTCATAACACTCATAGGCCATCCTCCCATTACTCTCTACTCCCCACCCCCATTTTAGTTTTCTCTGGAGTGTCAGAGAAGGAAATTTCTAACAGGTATCTTGCCCTGACAGGTCAGTGTTGGAGCCACAATGCTGTTTAGAAGCCAGGACGGTGAGACTTCGTCTCTCATACTTTGGGCATGTTATCAGGAGGAATCTATCCCTGGAGAACATCATGCTTGGTAAAGTAGAGGGTTGACCCTCAATGGGAGGAAGACCCCCATTGAGATGGGAAGACACCGTGACAAAAGCAGTGGGCTCATGCATAACAATTATGAGGCTGGCCGCAGGACCAGGAAGTGTTTCCTTTGGTTGTGCATATAGGGTTCACCATGAGTCGGAACTGACTTCCTGGAGTGTAACTACCAATCTTGATCTGATTTTGGAGTTTCCTTACTCACAAATCCAAATCTGTGACTCTGCCTGTGGGGCAGCTGTACACTGTCCTGTCCAGTCATGTGAGTTGGAATGGACTCAAAGGCAATGGTTATCTGCATGTACAGTAACGGCTGAGAATGCACTTTGTTCAAATCTTGGTGAGTTTTTAACAACAGCATTTATCAGTATCTGACACCACATTAAAGCTCAGGGTAGCACAATATATTTGCTGCTCGTCTGTCTTTCTCACTAGAAATCTCTCTCACTATACGCAGGGGCTTTGTTTGGCTCACGTCTGTATCCCCAGCACACAGCACAGTGCTGCTACTGCTACGTGACATTAGGTTTGCATGGACTCAGCAACTCTGTACAGGGTTTCCCAGGCTGTAAGCCTTTATAGGAGCTGAAAGCCTCATCTTTTTCCGGTGTAGAGGCTGGTGGACTTGGATTACTGACCTTCAGGTTAGCAGCCCAGCTAGTTACCAGGGCTCCTTTTGCTACTGTTGGTTGTTGTTGTGTGTCATCAAATCTGTTCTGACTCATAATGACCCTGTTTGAGAGGAGCGGCTGGTGGTTTGAACTGCTGACCTTGCAGTTCAAACTGACCTTGCAGTACAGTGCTTATCCTACAGTGCTACACATAGCAGGTGCCCCGTAAGTACTTGTTGAATAGCTGAATGAGCAGGCTGCCAAGCAAAGCTCATCTCCAGACTGGCTGTCCCCGACCTATAGAAAGAAAACCTCATTCGGGATATTTTATGCATTTGCCCCTCATGAAACATTAAGTATAGTCAGAGATGGGTACAGAGTTCAATCAACCCTGTCCAGAGCCGCAGAAACTGGTGCCTAGGAAGAGACAGCCACTGTGAGGTTACATCTCAAAGTGGGGGTGACTTTTCATTATTAAGCTGAATCCTTGATAGAAAAGAACCCAGTCTGATAGAGAACATATACCTGGTCAAAGCTCTTGCTGATATCGGTGGCTCCAAAGCACTATATTTTAAGAACTTTGAAGATGACTCTTCTCCTTAATAGTTGTTTGGAAACCAACAAGCTTCATACTAATTGTAAAGGAAAAGTGCATTAAGTTTGACTCAACTGAATGACTGAATTAAGCTCAAGCTCACCAGACACTCCTCGGAAACCTGGTACTGGGTCGCTATGAGTCGGAACGGATTCAACGACACTTAATGTTCTAAAGGTGTAGAAAGGAACACATGGCTAAAAAGGTTATGAGCTGCACTTCATTAATACACAGCAACCTCCCACATTGTTACAGATAAGGTAACTCACACCCCAAATTAAAAGTATCTGCTAAATAGGCATATGACTGCACTTTTAAAGGTATTTCGTTATAGGATAGTCCTGGTATGTCGTTATAGGATAGGCACTGGACTAGTAACAAGGCCGGCGGTTCAATACCACTAGCTGCTCCTATACACGACTGGTGAGCTGGAACTGACTTGATGGCACTTCACAACAGCCTATAAAAAAAACTTGTTTGCAGTTATGGGTGATTTGAACATTCTTATTTCTTGAATGCAACAAAAGGTATTTTAAAACATCTATGCTCGGAAACCCTATACAGGGTCGCTATGGGTCGGAACCGACTCGATGGCACATAACAACAACAACGCTTGAAGGCATGTGTAATTTTGTATCAATTTACTGGGCTAATATTACCCTCCGTAAACACATGGGCACTTAATGCTCATCGGCCTGGTACTTGGTAATCTCAGCAGCTCCGGCACCTGAGCAGCAGCTGTCTCCTAAACAGTCCGATGCATTGTGCGCTTGCATGTCTGCATTGGGAGGTTTCTTCCAATTTTCAAATAAGCAAACAGCACTTCTTACAACTACTCATTCCACTGGAGTCTGGTGAAAACACAAGAACACACCCAGCGCAGGATCTACATGTGATATTGTTCAGAGAAGCAGCCTGGATTCTGATTTCCCACAATTCCTTGGGCTGCCAAGTAGCTCCAGCCCATAGCATCCTGTTTCTGGGTGGATGCTTGTAGTCCTCCTATAAGCACGTTGTAGCAGAGAGAGCAGCAACTGGGATCAAGCTCTAATTTAAGGTCAGGCCAAGACTTTACTGCTCCTGAACGGTCCCTCATTCACAGAGAGGAGTTTAGATGAGATTCTCTGAGGCCCCATTCCCTGCTTTTGACACCCTGCCTCCAAGCCTTTAAACCTGACACTGGAATGAGAAAGAAACAGTTTCTCAAAAGCTGCTGTTCCCTTTCTGGACCATTCCACAAGCTCTAACCTGCAACAGCTGAGAATGAAGTCTACATTTTATTTAAGTGCAAGTTGTGGCAGTGATCCACACAAATGTTTTGTGGCTTAAAACAGACCGTGTTATTTAATGCCTGGCATTTCAGATACTTAGTATTTCTCTGGTTACATGAGACTATTCATTTGGTAAATTCTTCCCTTTCTTGACAAGGGTCTTGGGAAAAGCCATTCCAAACCAATTACTTTTGATGTGTAGCGTACAGAAACTGAATCCTGTACTTGCTTATTCAGAAATCTACACAAAGAAATTACGGCTAGTGTTTTTCTTTTCCATGAATTTTTATTTTGATAAAACTAGTTGCCATTTAGTTTATTTCCAGTCATGATGAAGCCATGTGCTCCACTGGGTTCTCAAGGTCATGACCTTTGGAAGCAGATTGCCAGACCTTTCTTCCGAGGTGTGAGGTGTCTTTGGGTGAGTTTGAACCACACCAACTTTTCAGTTACTAGTCGAGTGCTTATCTGTTTTCTTTATCCAAGCTGAATGTAAGTATTGAGAAGGGAATTAGAGATTAGAAGCATGCCTGTATTGTGGGCATGTGAAAACAAACTGGTGGGCAGTGGGCATCTACTGGGTGACAAGTATTAAGACTTTTGTACCTTCAGTTTTACTGACAGACATTCAGAGATCTCTCCTTTAGGGAACAGCTAAAGTTATACAGGGGTGATATATTGTGGGTATGTGCTGGGCTGCGAGCTCCAAGCTTGGCAGTTTGAGCCCACAAGCTGCTCTGCATGAGAAAGATGAAGCTTTCTGTTCCCGTAAAGACTTAGGGTTATAGCCTCTGAAACCCTATACAGGGTGGCTAGGAGTTGAAACTGACTGACTCGACAAGGCACACAATAATGAAGGTGGAAAATGGTAAACATCAAGGCCAGATACCCAAGAAGTTAAATTGAGAAACAAAAGCCAAGATTCATCGTTGCAGACCGTGTAGGCCTGGTCAGAGGTTCGAGGCCCTATAGGCCCGAGTGTAACAGATCTAGCCACTTGGCAGTCAATAGCAAATTGTTTATCATCTTAGTATTCGGTTATGTTATAATTAAATGCAGACATGAGCCCTTATTATCCACAGAGAAATATTAAAACCTCCTAAAGCCAACACTAAAGGTTGCAAGGATTAACTAAAAATATCTTAGCTACTTCTTGGTTCTTTGTTCTACAGACAAAAAAGCCATCCTCCCTGAATCTCTCCCAAGTGTTAGCTATTCAGCCAAGTTCCTGAAAACCTGGCTTAGGAAGCAGAAACAGCGGGATTCCGCCCAAGCTTTTGTCCTTACCTCTCACCTTCCCCCAACTGAGCTCAAGGGCTATATAGATATGTTAATTGAGTCTGAGAAACCAAGTTGCTGGCCTGGGATTCGAACAAGCGAAGTATGATGTAAAGTTACCTGAAGGTCTGGAAAAGTACTGATGTTAGCTGTACCTTGCCTTAGTCCCTCCCAGCTTGGTGTGAAGCTCCTCCCCTAAATAAAACAGAGGCCCGGGCCTCCCCAGGTGTGCATTACAGGTTGGAGGGCATGCAGTAAGGATTGCAGTGCATTACGGGTTGGAGGGCATGCAGTAAAGATGGCAGGGCAGTGAGTTGCTGCCTGCAGAGGCCACGATGCCTGTACTCCCAAGTCTGCCCACCAGTGAGGTATCCACCCTGGCTTTGGGGTGCCTCATTGTCTCTCTCTTTGTCTCTGTGTATTCTTGCTATATCTTTACCGCCGCCAGGTATCTCCTCCTCATGAACCGAACCCCTATGTCGAGGCCAGTCCCCGACAATTCATTTCATCACCCACACACTTTCCTGAACAGCTAAGTGTATGCCCAGCGCTTTGTCAAGTCTCCCCATGGAACACCATTTTCCAAAGCAGTCTGCAGACCAGCATCTGAGTTTCCTGAGAGGTCTGTCTTGAATGAGGCGCTCCATGTCCTACCTCAGCGTCTATGAATCTGGCTCTGAGTCCGTGAACCTGCACTGTGCTAAGTACCCCACTAGCTCACTAGCTCTTCCTCTCACATCTGTGGGTCCCTGCCTGAACTGAACACGTCTTTATGGTCCACACGGCCAATTGCAGCATATGTAGAGAAACAATCTGCATTACAGTCATGACCAATCTCCTCTTGTGTCCATTTAGCATGTCCCTGAAAACCTGGCACATTACTGACTTTACAATGCATGACTCCTAAACATGGAACTGGTTGGCGGTTTTTCCAAAATGCAATTCTTCTCATTAGTGAAAACAGCCCGTGTTGGCAGTGGAATGGCACTGACATTAACAAGGAGAGCGGCACATCTAGTGGAAAGATTCAATCTGAATGGGGGAGAGTCTAATTTGACTGTTTCCCCCCAAAATCAGCGACTAGAATTCAAAGAGGCACGCAAGAGCAGGGTAGAAATCACACTCTTTCCACGGAAGTTCAGTCCGACAGCCTGTAAGGAAAGCGTCCAAGACAAGACACTGGCTAGACAGCCAAGTTACACAGGGCACGCTGACCTCATGGCTGATCATACATCTGGGCCTCTTCTTGCTGTGCCCTTCCGAGGGGTCGCTTCGCAAGGTCTTCCCGTGAGCTCTACAGTTCCCAAAGCTATGCTGGATGAGCCCCAAGGTAACAGGCCCTGGCCGAAATAGAGATGTTCCCAAAGCATGAAGGCCGTTTTGTAAGGGGCATGCAGACTGCCTCCTGTGGGGGCCGCGTTGCCTTCCTCGTCAGCGAGAGAACACTGCCCAACAGCACTGCACAGCTAGCTCCTCTTCCTCTGCTGCCTCATGTGCGCAGCGATGGAACCAGCTATCTCTGCATTCTTCTTGTTCTGGCCAAAATAATCCAGAAACTCACCGTCGGGTCCAATCAAGTACATAATTATCGTATGGTCTACCTGCAAAGAGAAGGGGGGAGAAAAGGATTAGTGGACTATGTAGTGAGTAAACGCTGCAGAATAGGAGACCCTGACAGGAACCCTTAAATAAGCTTTACAGCATCTTCTTATTTATGGACGGGCCCAATTTCACAGGAACAAATGTCCTAAACTCGTTTGTGCTTCATTAATTTGCATAGGTTACTACTGCATGAAATGTCAGCTAGAACATGGGGTTGTTTTGGTTCAATCCTAAACATACATCTCCCCAAAATATTTGCAAAGAAAATTCACCTTCTAAGAAATGGCTGTTGCTGGTCTTCACCTGTGCCTCTAAAACTGCTCACGTTTATGTATAAAGTGTCTCACCTGAACCCGTACCATCTTCTAGAGATGCCACACCGGATTAAAGTTGGTGAGAGATCACTTTCTGTAGCACGGTCTTGGGTATCTTCCTTCATGTTTTAGAGAGAACTACCTACCACAAGCCACTCACTGCTGTGGTTCGGTTCTGAATAATAGTGACCCTATGGATTACACGCTGGGCTGCTAACCGCAAGGTACGCAGTTCACATCTACCAGCTGCTCTGCAGGAGAAACATGAGGCTTTCTGCTCCCATAAAGATTCACAGCCTCGGAAAGCTATACTGGGTCGTTTTGAGTCAGAACTGACCCACGGCACACCACCACCAGCACCAAGAGGACAGAGCAGAACTGCTCCCTAACGTTTCTGAGACTATAAATCTTTACCTAAGCAGACTGCTTCTGTGGAGTGGTTGGTGGATTCAAATCACCAACCTTTCAGTTGGCAGTTCACTGCTTAATCCACTGTGCCAAGGCTCCTCTTATGGAGAACTGGCTATCATTATTTACTACCTAATTTCTGCCTACCATGTTTTCTGAAAAGAAACCAGAAAACTAACTTCTGGTTTAATGGTCTAATCTATAAATTCTAACATTATATTTAATCCAGATATTAATAATCCAACAGAAACACATAAACAAGGGTTTTTCTCTGGTAGTGTAGTGGTTACAAGCTGGGCTGCAGTTTGAAACTACCAGTCGTTCTGTGGGAGGAAAGATGAGGCTTTCTGCTACCGCAAAGATTTACAGCCCTGGAAACCCTATGCAGGGTCGCTATAAATTAGAACTCACTCCATGGCACACCACCACCACCATGAAGAGACACAGAAATTTTATAAGCTACAAAGAATAATCCTATCTGAAGCAAGTCACTCTGGACATTCCTTGGAATTCAGAACTGCTACAGCCTCAAGGAAGACCATAGAAGAATTGATGCTTTTGAGTTATGGTGTTGGAGGAGAATATTGAAAGTGCCATGGGCTGCCAAAAGAACCAATAGATCTGTGTTGGAAGAAGTGCATCCAGAGTGCTCCTTGGAGGCCAGGATGGCTAAGCTTCGTCTCTCATACTCAGACATATTGTCAGGAGGGACCAGTTGCTGGAGAAGGATATCATGTTTAGTAAGGTGGAGGGTCAATGAAAAACAGGAAGACCCCCAGCGAGATGGATTGGTAAAGTGGCAGCATCAATGGGCTGACGTGTGGCAACAATTGTGAGGTTGGCCCAGGATTGGGCAGTGTTTTATTCTGCTGTGCATAGGGTAGCAATGAGTCGGTACCGACTTGATGGCACCGAACAACAACAGCCTCTAAGAATCACCTTAAACCAGTAAGACTTTTCCTAGCTCTAACTTGGGAGTCCTGGTACAGTGCTGTGGGATAAAGGACATGGTGGGTTTGGACCGCAAGGCTGATGGTTCAAACTCACTAGACATTCCTTGGAAACCCTATACAGGGTCGCTATGAGTTGGAACCGACTTGACAGCACTTAATAACAACAGCTTTAACTTAAATTTAGATTAGTCTTTTTTTTTTTTTCCTTCTCATTTTAAGTTACATGCATTCACATATCCAAATTAAAATGAGAAGATTTGGCATTTGGAGATGTTGGAATTTATGACAGGCCTGACTGCTATTTAACGAGACAAAAAGGAGGATGGGAATGTGGCCACACATACCAACCAGGAGACACCCCAAATATACCCAGGCCCAACATTGAATGCCAGTGAGGTGACTGTCTTATAATACACATTCATGAAGAGATAGCAAATGGAAAGCAGCCCTTGCCTCCCCACATAAGAATGTGCAGCAGAGGAGCTGAAACAGCTGCGGGCTCACGTGTCCTGAAATAATTTACGACGGGAGCAGGACAGTGGACCTGTGCTTCTCCACCACGGGGTACAGGGTCAGACCCAGCCCCCGGAGTCTCTCAAGGCTTACACACCCCCTTCCTTCCCCAGGTCTCTTCTTCTGTTTTTGCTTCCTTTTCCTTCCTCGATTCTTCCCTCTCGTTAAACACACACACACACATACATGCAAGATACAGTCAGTTGGACCTGTTTTATAAATTCTTCTTATAAATTACTTTTTTTTCTATCCGTATCTGTCAGACTTGTCAATGGTTACTCCTCAATATTCCTCTGGTTGAGGGCAGAGCAAATAAACATCTGTTTCTAATATATGTGGGAGGGGATTCAAAAAGTTTGTGGAAAAATGGAAGAAAACAAGAATGAAATTTTTCCATGGACGTTTTGAAACTCCCTCGTACTGTATGCCCTAACTCCTCATAAAGAAAGCAATTCACATTGACTGACTGGCTCTTCTGTTGTTGATTGAAGCTGTGAGATACATATCCCCTCCTTCCCAGGTAGGAAGGCAGGCTGGAGAGTGTCAGTTACATCATCAGGAAATGCCAGACCCAGCCACCCAACTTTAATGGACGTCTGCAATCTCTTCCGGTCACTGCAGTGCTACTATCTCTACTGGAGGGAGCTCTACTAGAGAGCTCTAATCTCTCTAGTGTGCATGGTTGGCTTTTTTAAATAGAAATTTTTGTATTTTGAAAAGCACATGCATATAAAAAAAAAAAAAAAAAAAGAAAAGAGACTTTTCCTCCCATTCCTGACTGCACAGGTCTTGGTTCTTCTGAGAAGGAACCACGGTCACCAGTTTTTTCTGCATGTTTCCAGAGAAATGTTCCGCATCTGTTACTGTGCTATGTATATCTAGTACCATTTTGTCTTTTTATCAGTATACGAGAGGGCTTCAAAAAGCTCACGGGAAAATAGAATGAAAGATAATGAAATTTGTTCCATGAAATTTACTTGGTTTTCAGTTGACAAAATTTTGGGCACTATCTTATATATATACATAGAGTCCTGGTGTGGCGCTGTGAGATAAAGCACGGGACTGCAAGGTCAGCTTGAACCACAAGGTTGGTGGTTCAGGCTCACCAGCCACTCCTCGAAAGCCCTATACAGGGTGGCTAGGAGTTGGAATTAACTCGATGGCACTTACAGCAGCAATCCATATACAGACACGGACTCCTAGTGTGTGGTACTGTAGGATCAGCACTGGACTGTAAAGCACAAGGTCATTCAAACCCACCAGCTGCTCCTTGGAAACCCTAAACAGGGTCAGTAAGAGTCAAAACTGACTAGACAACACTTTAAACAACACACACACACACACACATATCTATAAACCAAACACTTTAAACTACATACACCACACACACACACACACA
>NW_006408572.1:12834777-12844801 GCF_000296735.1 Chrysochloris asiatica
ACTACATACACCACACACACACACACACACATATATAAACCAAACACTTTAAACTACATACACCACACACACACACATATATAAACCAAACACTTTAAACTACATACACCACACACACACACACAAACCAAACCAAAGCACTGCCAGTGAGTTGATTCCAACTCACAGCACCTTGGTAGCACAAGCAGAACTGCTCCCGTAGGGTTGTGTGAGAGTTAGGGTTGTGTCAGCTTGGCTGGACCTAGACTCTCAGTGGTTTGGTGTTAAAGAGGTAGTAATCTCCCCCATGATGAAATCTAATATGATGTAATTCACTGTCATGATGTGATCTCATATGATCGATCAGGCCTGGTGTGGTGCTCTAGGATAAAACTGAGGCGAAAGTTGCAAGTTCGGTAGTTCAAACCAACCAGTCAATCTTGCAAACCTTGTACAGGGTTGCCATGAGTTGGAACCAACTCAATTGCATTTAATCACAAGGACGTTACTGAGGCTGGAGACGATCTACGGGATCGGGTTAGATCTTGAGACAGTCTCTTTTGAGAAACAGGAGATTAAACAGGCATGCAGAGCTCACCGGGACTTGAGTGGAGAGCATCCTTTGGACCTGGGGTCCCTGAGCTGTGAAGCTCCCAGATCCAAAGACTGACAACCACACACAGAGATCGCCAAGGAATGCTGGGCCTTCCTCCAGAGGCTCCCTGTCCATATAAAGCACCCTCGGTGGCATTTCTGTTACGGTAGCACGAGAGAACGACGACAGGTCTCCAAGGCTGGAATCTGTATGGAAGACACTGACACATCTTTCTCCCATGGGGTGACTGGTGGCTTCACACCACCAACCTTTCAGCCGACTGCTTTAACCACTGTACCATGCAGTATATAAATGGTGTCGGTAAGTGCTGGGGACTCAGTTCTGACTCCCAGCCACCTTGTGTACGGTTTCTGAGGCTGTCAATGTTTGGAGCAGAAAGTCTCATCTTTCTCCTGCAGAGCATATGAACAGTAGCAGCAAAAAAAAAAAGTCGCTGGTTTTCAGTCTTTTCTCCTTACAATGTCTCTGGGTGTAGGGTAAATTCCAAGTTAAAAACCGTTTCTACTTTATAATGTTGCTGTTGATGTTGAAGTACTTGAGCAACTTTGTGTAGGTTTCCCAGGAGCGGCTGGTGTGTCACAACCGCTGAGCTTCAGTGCTTATCCGACAGTACCACACCAGAACTCCCTAAGTGTTCATCGCTGTTGTTGCGAGGTGCTGTGGAGTCGGTTCCAACTCATTGTGACTCTATGCACAACACTGCTGGCCCTGGGCCATCCTCACAGGTGCTGCTAGGCTTGTTCCTTGTTGCTGTCAAGTGCCATCGCATCAGTTATGACTCCTAGTGACCCTGTACAGGGTTTCCAAGGAGCGGCTGCTGGGTTTGAACCGTCGACCTTGCGGTTAGCAGTGCAGGACTGTCAAACTGTCACTTCAATTCCCATCACCAATGTGTGAGAGTGCTGCTGCTGCTCCCGATCCAAGCTAACAGCTTCAGGTGCCTCTCAATATGCCTGACAACGGATTTTATCCATTGTGTTTCTCACCTCTGCTGACCTAACAGGTGAAACGGCAGCGTATTAAATAACACAGAAACATTACAGCTTCTCCTAACTTTGAAAACCAGCTGTGCTCTTCCTTCAGAAGTACTTGCTAATTGTTGTGCATGTTTAGCTTTCTGTGGAATTCTCAATGATCTCCTGCCGTCTGTACTCAGTTTACAGTTACAGCCCGCAGGGCACCCTGGTGGTCAAAACTGCAGGCCTAGCCCTTGTTGCTGCTATTAGGGAAAACCTCAATCCAGTGGGTCTCAAAATGGACCTTTAAGGCTCTCCTTCACTCCTTGCAGCTATTCATCTGAACAGAAATGTCACAGACCACTTGTGGATGGAAATCTCTAGCCTCAGGGACAGAAGTTAGACTAATGACAAACCTAAGAAGCTGGAGAGTGTCTCCCCCTACTGGTTGGTCTCCAGCAATGCACTCCTCATTGATTCTGAGCTAAAGGTCAAATTCTTATGGTGGTAGACAAGTTACTTCTCAGACTGGAGTCTCGGATACATTCTAGAAGGTTCAAGGACGTCTCCATAAGACTTTGTGTTTTGCATTTTCATTTCTAAGGTTAAAAAAGCAGACTGGGATAGCAATATGAATGTAACCAAGTACACAACTTTAACACCCAAATGCTGTACACTCACCGAGTCACAGGCAGACCCAGAGGGAAAATAATGACTTCTTGATGGGAGCAGACCACTCCACCCAGGTAGACTTTTAAAATGAAAAAGCATGTATGTAGTCGCAGTGAGCACCAGAACTCAAAATGTACGCCTGAGCAGTCCAACCCAAACTGCGGCACCGTGGGTGGGAGCGGTACCTTGGTTTAAGCAAAAGATCTTTTGTCCCATCAAAGGAATGTTTTCCGTTTACGTTTCATGGGTATGATTTGTTCTATGTAACATTTCTCTTTTGACTTCAGGGCTGTCTGAGGGCTGTGAACGCAAGCCTAAGGCACTGACCTAGTTTATGACTGCAGAGATTTCAACAGCTCAGAGGGCCAATGCCACACTGGGAGCTAGAGCCATCAGCACCTGTGCCCACTAGCATCACGAGGAAAAACCAGTGACCATAACTCTCTAGGGGCTCCTGGGGTATCGCTGTAGGACTGGCACTGGACTGCGAACCACAAGGTCGGCAGTTCAAACCCACCAGCTGCTCCTTGGAAACCCTATACAGGGTCGCTATGAGTCGGAACCGACTCGATGGCACGTAACAACATAACTCTCCAGAGAAAGAGTAAGAAGTCAGCAAAGGTCTCCGTATGCACGGCTCCTCTCTGCTCCCTCTCATTCGTCTCATGCTGCTAGTGATGCAAGAGGCAGCCACGCTAAGAACCTGCCACTTGCTTCACTCTTAGGGCTTGTGGAAAAATGCTCATTTTTCTCCTACAAATCTGTGTTTCCCTATTTCCACAAGGGACCACAGTGGTACAACTGGGAGACAAGATGAAGTGAGGCTACAGGGCAGATGATATCCTTTAGGTTCGGAGGTGACACCTGGGCTGGAGTGAGAAGCCAGCCCCGCGCATCTCCCACGGGAGCCGGAGTAGGCATCCTGGCTGCTTTTCCTTCCTCAGAACCAGCTCTGCAGAGGAAAGGCTCTCACTGAATTCAACCAACATGTCAGAGAAACCAGACAACAGACACAACCAAGACACAAAGAGCAATGGAGAGAATGTCAGCCAGGGGGACAGGAAGATGTCATTCTGAAGAAAACTGTGCCAGCTCGCGGCCTCCACTTGACTGTCAAACCACTGAAGAGACATGACCAGCAGTTCTGACAGTGGTCTCGAGCTTGTGGCCTGGGCTGATGAAGGCACCGTCAGCTCGTGAAGAGCGGCATTAGTACCAACGAGTCCAACCGCTGCTGCTGCTGCTCTCCATCGTGACAAGGTGGGCTCGAACCACTGACGCTGCTGCTGCACAGATCAGTCCGACCTTCCTATAGCTTTCAGCTTTCTTCTTGTACCTTAGAGGCTTCAACCCCAAAATGCTGGTGCCATGGCCCAAGCCAGGTTCTCAAAAGAAACACAGTTTCTATACCTCTTCCTGGGGGAACACAAGGAGGCTCAAGATAACGTGTCCCAAAATGATGGCTTCTCTTTATATCCAACTTGGTGTCAAACGATCCTTCCCAATATTCTAATATGCCAGTTCCCCAGGAAGTGACAATCATCTCTGACTTTCTTTCATCTCTGAAGCCGGCCAGTCATTTAAAGACCCTCTGAGGAATGGACTCTGGGAGCTGGCCCAGGGACTGCAAACCCGAGCCCGCAGTGACTTACTATGTAATCTTCATCTTCATCCTTGGGGCCAGGACTGTAATACACTCTGAAAGCTCTGGCCACTTGATCAATCTCTTCTCTTGTGCCAGTCAAGCCAACCAGCTTGGGAGAAAATTCTAAACAAAAAAGGAGACAAATAACAAGAAATGAGATTCAAGCAAGACAACATTCCCTACACGTCCCCAAATAATACGAGTTACATGGCAGCTCTTCTGTAAACCGCCTTCTGTGAGGGCTGAGTGCATTCCCAGGACTGAAAAGGAAATAGAAACACAGAGAACAAGAGAAAAGTCTTCTTTGTGATATACAAGGGGGCTTCAAAAGGTTCACAGAATACCAAAATGAAAAGATAATAGAAGTTTTCCATGAACTTTTTGAAGCCTTTTGGTGTAAGTAAAATCGGGAATACATTCCAATTATTTAAATCACAATTTCAGTCCATTTAACTGTTTTTAAATACTCGTATGTGTGTGCCTGAGGGATGCTGAAGCTGGACGTATCACATGAGTTAGGCACGACAGTGCTCAGTCCACCATGAGGGAAAAGTCTGCTTCACAAGTGGCTCGTGTCAGGACAAGTTCTCTCATCTCATTTTCTAGCAGATTCTCACAATCCGGTATCCAGTTTAGGGGCAAGGGTGCAGACACAGTATGCACGTGCTGATAACTTTCTGAAACTTATATAAATGAGTTGAGAGAAATCACTTAAAACACCTGGATTCATCTGACTCTTAAAATGACAGCCTGTCTAAAAGCAGTACCTTTCCCCAAGGGCTTAGAAAGCCAAGAGAAAGTCCCTTGGACTAATTCACTCTAAATTGTTCAGATGCTAAAAAAGCAGGCAGGTTCGCCTTGTCACTTCCATTCTGTGAGTTCACAGGGAGAGAGGTGACCGCTGCATTAGCTGCATATCCAAACGTTTGCTTTCAATCCCAGAGTTCTGAAATGGCACTGTTTTTCTAAATAACAAGTCAAACATTTTTAACCCCCAATGCAACTAATAATAGTTACATCATTCATGTTATGTGTGTATATGCTATTGAAAAGAACAAAAACAAAACAAAAAAAACAGGAGGTAAAGATTCTATTATTTCAGTACAGCAACTCACAATTCTATTCTTTCGGGTATTTATGGTTTTCTTAATAGGGAGTAAGAAGAACAGGCAGTATCCATGTTCAAAATGCATATAGTTCATCACTCAGTGAGTTCACAGAAATCTGTTTTTTATTGCTCTAGGAAACAGCTATGTAACTGTAAACTGTGGACACAAATTCTGAAGGAAAAATAAGCCCTTGCAACCTGGGCTTAGGAGTCTTAGCTTTCTCAGATAGGAAACTGAAAACTGTCAACAAAAGAAAGAACAAACTGATAAACTGGATTTCTTTAAACTCAAAAACTGGTCTGCAAAGGATATTGAGAGACTGAAAAGACAAGCCACAAACTGGTAGAAAATACCCGATAAAGGGCTTACATTAAGAATACATAAAGAACTCTCAATAGCGACCCTGAATAGGGTTTCCGAGGAGCAACTGGTGAGCTTGAACTGCCGACCTTGCAGTTCAAATGACTTTGCAGTCCGTGCATTAGCCCACAGTGCCATACCAGGACTCCATTGTTGTTGTTAAGTGCTGACAAATCAGTTCCGACTCATGACCCTGTTGTATAGGGTTTCTGAGGAGCAGCTGGTAGGTTTAAACCACTGACTTTGCGGTTCAAAGCAACCTTGCAGTCTAGTCGAGTGATTTATCCTACAGTGTCATACCAGGACTCCATATTGATGGATTGCAAGGTTGATTTGAATTGCAAGATCAGCTTGAACCATAAGGTCGGTGGTTCAAGCTCACTAGCTGCTCCTCGGAAACTCTATACAGGGTCACTATGAGTTGGAACTGACTCGACAGCACTTAACAATAATTACATGATAAAGTCACTTAATAATAGTTAACGTAACCAAGAGCAATGAGTGTGTGCCCACATGGACTTGGACATGAATGCTCTTAACAGATTTCTAATAGTCAAAAACTGGGATAAATGTCCAGCAATATAAATATTAGTCAGTTAAAAAAAAAAGAATGAACTATCCCTCCATGCTACAACATGAATAATTCTCAGGGCAATTATGGTGAATTTAAAAAGGCATAAAAGAGTATATACTATATCATTTATATACTTTTAGAAAATGCAAACTATCATATATATTAAGTCAAAGTAACATACAAATTAACATGAGCAAATTATACATAAGCAAATTAACATACAAAGCAGATGACTGGTTGCCTGGTGAAGGGAAGGAGGCACTAACCAGGGAAGGAGGCAATTTTGTGGGGTGATGGGTATGCTCATTTTCTTGATTATGGTGATGTAAACGGTGTACCTGCACATCAAGATGTCATACTGCACACTTTAAACGTGTGTTGTTGTGGTCAGCTGCCATCGAGTCAGTGCTGACTCCTGGGGACTCTGTGTGTCCAGAGTAGAACTGTGTGCTCCATTGGGTTTTCAAGGTCGTGACCTTTCAGAAGCTGGGTGGGTTCAAACTACCCACCTTTCAGCTAATAGTTAAGCACCTAACTGTTTGTGCCACCCAGGGACCCTTAAATATGTGTGCTTTATTGCATGCCAATTATATACCTCAATAAAGCTGTCAAATTAATAAAATACATAGGATATTCTTCACCAAACAAATTTTAATGTAATCTAAGTTTCAGGATATGCATTAGAATGTGTAATATATAATAAGCATAAATAAAAATATATGCATTCGTCCTTCTAACCTGCAGCTTAAGTCACCAAAATTAAAATTAAAGTTCCTGATTTTAAGCACCTTCATCCCAGACACTATTAGAACAACAAAAAATCTGTTTGATCAGATTTTTAATCACATTTCTCAGTTAAAGAAACTTGTTCCATAACCACTGAATAACTTAACCTAAGCACACAGCTGAATTAGAACCTAGGTATTCAACCTCAATCCTATTAAAACTGTTGTTATAAGTGACTTCTAATAATTTTTACAGATTCTTGGTGTGGCACTGTAGAATCAGCACTAGACTGCGAACCATAAGGTCATCAGTTCAAACCCACCCGTCACTCCCCAGAAACCCTACATAGGATTGCTATATGTCGGAACCAACTCAACAAAACTTATCAACAATAGGTTTTAACCTATGGGCTGATATGCTTAAATTGAAACTCTGTCCATGAAACTAACAAATGTCTTCCTGTAATAACAAATATTTTGCATTTATAAAACACAAGTAACATGAGATGAAATGAGTTTAAGAATTCACCTTTAATCTCCCAGAGTGCACATTCTCAGAATGCAAGTTTGCCCTACTTTTAGAAAAGAAAGAATGAACTACAGAAGTGTGATATTCCCGATTCCAGGCTCTGGTACCTTTGTGGATATACGCAGGCCATATTTAAATCCCTCCTCTGGACCACAGTAAACAGAGCACCACATCACAAATTGAGAATCCTGTTTCTTTTTTTCAGGAAGAAATGAATAATTTAATTAATTAATTTTACAGAATCTGAGCCTCATCTGTTTATTCATCTATAAAACGAAGCAGGAATAATACTCTTTGTCCTGCCTACTTCACAAGGCATTTCAGGGGTTAACGGAATTGGTCTTTCAAAAGCTGAAAGAGCTAAATAAAGTATGGTTAATAAGACATACCTTTCACATAATTTGCAATGGCTTCTTTGGTGTCCCTTTCTGGGTCAATAGTGATGAAAAGTGGAGTTAGATTTGGCAGCGTTGGAATATTATCTGAAAGAAAGTTCTCATTAGTCAGTACTCCCATTCTAAGGCTGGAGACATAAATGGTACGTTAGGGACCTCTACCACTTAGGCAGCCTCTAGGAGGAACAGATGCAGATGTCATCTGCAGTGGAAGCAAGTAAGTATTTTATTTTAATTTTGTTATTTAAATTTTGTTTGCTTTTATTTTTATTCTTGCAAGTAAGTATTTTATTGTGCAAAGACTCACTACCCCTGACTATATCATGAGCATATTTCTCTCCCATTCAAATCCTAAGGTGCCCTATTAGCACAGTGGATTAAGTGCTGGACTGCTAACTGAAGTTAGTGGGGCTTCCAAGGGTGTAATCTTTACAGAAGCAGACTGCCTTATCTTTCTCCCAAAGAACCCCACGGAGCAGTTCTACACCATAATACAAGGTTGCTATGAGTCAGAATCAACTCAATGGCAGTGGATTTAGTTTTGGCTTTTATTCAATTTCAATACAAAGTTTGTGGACTCTACAGGATAAGCACTGGACTGCTAACTATAAGGTCGGTGGTTCAAACGTACGAGTTGCTCCTTCAGAAACCTATATAGGGTTGCTATGAGTCGGAACTGACTTGATAGCATGTAACAACAATACAGTGTTCACAGTAATCCATTTCCTTCCACTCCCTACCCTGCCCACCTCATTTCCAGGGGCAGGTTAACTATCAGTAAGAACTGAATACCCCAGAGCAATTCATTTAAAGAAGGCAGCCACCTGTCCTTCCAGGCCAATGTCTTCTGGAGATGACTGTGCTGAGAAACATCACTGACTACTTCGCCCTGGACACAGATTTCCCGGGACACAAAGGCAATGGCAGTGTTAGTGATGGGAAGCCTACAATCATGGAGACCCACACGGACATTTAACATGAAAACAAGCTTTCCTTGGTGAAGAATAAGGTTACAGGAATGAAAGTGATGCTGAGATTGGATGTTGTCACACAGCAAATTGTTACAGTAATCCCCTCAATAATACAGCAGCTTTGTGACAAATGTAGCATCATTAAGAATACTGCGAAAACAGTTTTTCATATTGATGATTTTCTTACCTATTTCATCCACAACTTGAATCATTTTTTCTAGTTCTTCCGGACAGACATCAGGGCAATGAGTGAAACCAAAATAAATCAGTACCCACTGGCCCAGGTAGTCCTTGTCAGTCTTTGGTTCTCCAATGTGGGTTGTGAGAGAAAATGGTCCTCCAAGTAAAGGCTTGCCTAGGGATCGCTGCCGTTCCTTCTCCAGTTCTTAAAATGACACACACACAGGTGATAGAACACAGTGAGTCACATACTAATGACCATGGGATAAACATCTTGAAGAAATAGTCTTTGTTTCCAAGTTTAAAAGATCTTTTAAGAAAAACAAACATGAAACAACAAAACAAAATCAAATTAAATGCTGTGAGACTTCAAGACTACTAGGAAGTTGTTCCTCGGGGAGAATTTCTCAGGTATGGCCATGCTGGGGTTTAAGGAAGGGGAGGAGTGGTCCAGAGCAGAATGTCTGAGGCCACGTGGTGTGAGGTGAGCAGCCCGAGTGTGCTGAGGAGGGCATCCGCTCGGGAGCGGGTACGGATAATGGGAGCTCTGTTATAAACAGCGAGACTCATCACTGAAGTAAATAACAAAGGAGCTTCAAAAATGTTGTGGAAAAAACCCATCATCTTTTAACTACATTTTAAAATAAACGATTTAAAAGGGGAAAGCAAAACATTATTAGTCCATAGCCAGGATTTTATTTAGAAGTAAACAGGTGGTATCTACTTACTTTCTGTCTTTTCTTTCTTGAAGTACTTCATTCCAGCCAATAAAGCTCCTCCAACAGCGAATGTGAGTGCTAAAGACTTCCAGGACACAGGCTACTGGTGCAGATTTCAAATATAAAAATACTGGTAAGGCGAAACTTGTAACCATACGAAGTGCTTTAGTTTTTAATACACACACACACAACCCTGATCTTATTGATGGTGCAGAGCCTTCCAGGTGACTGACTAGTGGATGGAAAATGCTGAACATTTCTGTGGATTCAATTACATGTGGACTCCTAAAAGATCATTATAAAGACATTCACTTACAGGGGGAAACTCCCTAAATCAGTTCTTTTCACATGAAAATCAACCCAAAGCTCAAATATCAAGACAGTAATGAGTGCTACTATCTGTGCTCCAAATGCTTGTGCTGATGTTGAGAACCTAAACAAACCAAGTATAATCAAGGGGACCCCAGGTGGTGCACATGGTTAAGCAATCTAATGCTAACAGAAAGGCTGGAGGTTTGAATCTACTAGGGAGTCCTGGTGTGGCGCTTTGGGCTAAGTGGTGGACTGCAAAGTTGGTTTGAAATACAAAGTTGG